>NW_027138785.1:600000-900000 GCF_035084215.1 Heptranchias perlo
TTCAGTTATATCCTCTTGGTAACAGGTTTTTTCATACCTTATCAGCTTGCTTCATTGTTTGATTTAAGCACGAAACGTAAGACAAAGGACCCCATCTCTGGCCCATTTACATTATGGCCGTTTCCTGTATCGATCTGTTCGCTAACTGCTTTACCATTGTTCCGAATGTACCTTGATGGTTCACCTTTTGTCCTGCGATCACTTCCTGCTCGAATTTTGATGTGTTGGCCGGCCATGTTGATAGCTTGCCTCAGGGCTAGAATGCAGCTGCATTGTTTAAAGAAGCCTGTCTGAGACACGAAGCCTGCCGAGTTGTTGAGAATGCAATTTCAAATCTGCCGGTCCTCGGCCATGTGTCTGACTGCAGCTATTTTGAGAGACCTTGGATTTTTTAAAACAGTCACACCAGGGTTTCTTTAATAACTCCAATAAATCTTCGGGGTGGGGGGAACATGTGAAATTTTGCGAATCCCTTCACTCCCCCCTGTGGATACTTAAACTTGCTTGAAGTGTCCATGCAAGGTGAGCAAAGATTTCTGACTGTCGCAAACAACCTTCCCCTTTATTTACCTATCCCTAATCCCTCGACACATACATTCCCTTCCTTGGAGAGAACCCCAGTGTATGGCAGGCATTCGGATAGAAAACAAGGTTGAATTACAACAATCCCAGCACGGAGGGGTCCAAATACCCCTGCACCACTTGGGATGAAACAGTATTTCGCATACTATACAACACAACAATGAACAATCTTTATTCAAAATAACATCAAAACGTAAACATTACTTTATTGAAAACAACAAACGGAAGGGACGATCTTTATTAAAATAATGAAGCAGGCTGCCATCGCTCGCAAGGGATGCGTCCCCGAACTCACACGGGTGTTTCGTCTACCCGAGCATCCTGGTCCTTCCATACCCTTTGTGTTCTAACTACTACCTCGAGACCCCTATTCCTACACTGGACGCAAACCAGGTAGAGGACGATCCCGAGCTGACAGATTACTAGCACGTGTGATGACAGACGAATCCAGGAGGGGACCTCGATATTCTCAAAGATGTCCCACCAGGGTGGGGTCGTAATACTCAGAATATCGGCCCCTATCTGGACAGTCTTCTGTCCCAGCGTGTAAAAGTGTTTTTGGGACACCCCTACTGCTTTTAATAATTTAACGAGGTGTTCTGGGAGAGGGAGGATCTGATCGCCAAAGTGGGCTACATACTTTTGGAGGTTGGTGAAATTCTCTTTCACAGTGAGGTGAACAGTGGATGGTTCAGGGATGGGGACAATTCGTGTCTGTGCCACTTGAACTTCTGCCTGGGGTTTAAAGCAGAAACTGCTGTCACTCACCGCACACCAGCTGTGCTGACCATGCTGGTAGTGAGACGCTGCTGTGGTGATGCAATATGTCCCACCTCCTATATACACCACCTGTGGGGGAACATGGCCTTGTGCCATGGCTTCCATGGTGCAGTTTATAGGCTTCGCGTCAGCAGCTCTGAACCCGCACTGCGGTTTTGAACAGGCGTTCAAGTGCTGGGGACACAGGATTATGTGTGATCCCCGGCTCTGGCACCCCGAGAGGTCAGTACCCGTCATACCATGCTCCCACTTTATGACGTAGGGCGGGACCGCTGTGAAACGAACGTGTGCACCCCCCTGAATGACACCAATGTTCACCACCCTGTACACCGGCGCGGGTCGGGCCGTCCCGCCCATGACTGGCATCCTTACAACTATCCCTATGATGGTGTGGTTGGAACGCCCACAGTCCACTGGGACTGGGTAGGCCTCAGAAGCTAGGCGGAGCTGGCACGGACTTAATGTATTCTCAAAAGGGTGGAGGGCTGCGAGGTGTTTGTTGCTGATCCAGGAGGGGACTAAACCTTGCTTTAAATCCTCCAGATTGCTGCGGCCCTCGCCCAGCAACCATGCCCCATACAGCACGCACACTTCATTCTGCGCCGCCTGGTCTGACGCATTCCGACCCTCCCTAATGAGCGCATTCACCGTCTCTGCATGCTTTTCCAGCTCCGCTATGATCTCCTTTATGTGGAGAGTCATGGCCTGATCTTCGTGCAGTTCCGAACCCACCACCTTATTCACATCGATTAATATTTTCTTTAATTGCATTTTTAAACCATTAATCTGGGTCTGCAGCTCGATGTCATCTCAGCTGTTGATGACAGAAGACCCCGTGTTAAAACCAGTTAAGACATCGTTAAAAACACCCCTTCTTTGTCTCCCAATCCCGTCCAAAAGCTCGTGGGTGTATAGTCTGGTTCTGTCACCGTCTGAAAAATCAAACTGATAAAATTTACGGAACATCTCTTTTAAGAGGGCTTGATACAACTGTGCGGTCTGTGTGGGGCACCACGCGGGTAGGTTTACCTCGGTGAGGTTCAAAATCACGGAGGCTACCGCGTAGTGCACCCCTTGATACAGTGCCTGGTCTGTAGGTACTAGCACCAAGCCGTTCCCTGGTCCCTTGGTGGTGGCGGGGCATCTCTCTACTATCATACGTGACGTCACAGTCGTGGGCAAGGGCTGTCGGGGGCGGGTTACTAATTCAGTGGCATTAACCGAGATTGGGGAGTGTGAGATCGCGCATGCGCCCAGCCGCGATTCCCAGTCCATCCCCCTCCCGTTATCTTGCCACTGGCTGTGGAAAATGATGGAAATGCCTGTGGGGCAGACCTTCTCTGAACCCCACATACAGACATAGATCCCCTGATCCGGTTCCCACCATTTGTCCCAGCACACACCTAACCCTCCCTGGGTCCCTGTGATGGTCCTGTGGGTGTTATTCCCTAACCTTTCCCACTCTACCCTGGGGTTCCCCATATCCTTACTTAATTTCCTAAGCCACCACCACCTATCCAGGGGAACGTTGCCTTTACATGACAAACATATTCCTTTTCCCACGGTGACGCTAATCCTTGGGGTGACAATTCGTATCCTCGGGCACTGGAGGGAGGTCTCCCCATATGAAAAACCGGCCTGGCTCGAGTACTGGGTCGAATTTGAGCCCAGCCATCCGGGCCAGCTCCCCTCGTGAGTGTACAAGGCGATTTCATCCGCCTCGCGTAGGCCACTCCCATCGTGGGCGAGGGGCGCCGTTTTTCCGGAGCATCCGAAGATGTGGTGGTCCTCGGTATCGCCCCTTCTCGCGAGGCTCAGCCCAGACAGGGCGAGCAGGATCACTCCTCCGAACATTCCCTGTAAAAGATAAAAACATCTGGCCGGGCTCCCTATAGGCTGCCTGGCTCGGGTGGAGTGTGAGCGTGTCCCTCGACCTCGGCTCACGTGGACAACACTGGAACGGTTCCATCTTAAAATTACATTACGGTTCCACACCTTATAATAAACCTATACATCTTAACTTAAAACTACAAACTTAACTGCTAAAGTTATATACATCCGCCGCCCGTCTCCGAGCGGACAGCTCAAATTCTGTCAGGACTGCTGCAGGCTGCTTCCTGCGGCTTGGCTGTACTGACCTTTACTTCCGGTCCCTCACAGCCCGCGACTGCTGGCTGAGGACCTTTGTCTTTCGACTTAACTTTAACGCGGGAGGTAGCCCTTTTAAACTGGGGAGCCGGCGACCATGTCTTCCTCGGCTGGGGTGTCCGAGGGGACCTCCTAGGAAGTGCTGTTGGTGGGGCTACCCTGGCGAGCGGACCCTTGCTGTGGGTCGCAGCCCTCGCTGGCTGGGGGCTTTTCCCCTGTGGCTCCTCCCTTCCCAAGTCTGAGCTGGGGACAGGCAACCCTTCGCTGCCTGCTGCCGGAGGCTGAGAGTCTTCCTCTCCAGGTTCAAAACCTGGGTCGGGGGCGGGACTACCTGCCTCGGGCACCTCCTCCTCCCCACCTGAGTCCCAGAAGAGAGGGGGATTGGTTTGGACAGGGGTCTGGGTGACTCCTCCCCTGATACATGCGACTGCCCCTGCAGGTGCTGCCTGTGAGCTGTGACCTGCTGGGAGCTGGGGGTTTCTAACCTCGGGTTCGATCCCAGCTGCCTGCTTTTTCACCTCCGATCTAAACAGCTTACATTGGTTTATATGAAACCATTTTGTCCGCCGGGGCAATTTTACAGCGTAAACCATGGGGCTGGCTTTATCTACTATGCTATAGGGTCCCATGTACAGTGGCTCCAAACTCCCCACTCGGGCGTAGTTCCTCACCATTACCTGGTCCCCTATCTCCCACTGATGACTTTTGTTAGGCTCGAGCAGCAATCGGTTATTCCGATGCTGCTTCCCCAGACTACCTGCTGCCTGTTCGTAAATCTGCTTCAGGCGCTCGAGGAGTGTTCGGGCGAATTTATCCCGGTTTACCTCCCGAAGCCGCCCTTCAGTAAGAACTGGGGCTCGGACATGGGTGGGGGTTCTCATGACCCTACCGGTCATGAGCTCGTGCGGGGAATACCCCGTACTCTTTGACTGACTGGCCCGGATCCCCATGAGGACTAGAGGCAGGATCTCTGCCCATTTTCGGGGTGAGTCCGCTGTCTCCTTCCTCAGCCTTTCTTTGACGGTGCGGTTCATGCGTTCCACAATCCCTGAGGACCGTGGATTGTGGGCTACGTGCCACTTCCCCTGAATACCGAGCAGCATAAGTGTGTTGTGCATGACCTGGCCGGTGAAGTGGCTTCCCTGGTCGGACTCCACAAACTGGGGTAGTCCCCACCGCGAGAACACCTCCCGTACCAAGATCTTTGCAGTCCCTAATGCTGTGCCTTTTCTACAGGGGAAGGCCTCGACCCACTTGGAAAACACGTCCACCAGGACGAGGCAGTATTTGTAGCCTCCCTGGGCGGTGGGTAGGGGCCCGATGTAGTCGATCTGGATCGACTGCCATGGTCCCTCTACCCTCCTAACGTGTCCCATGGGCACCTTCCTTCTGTGGGGGTTGGGGTTGTTAGCAGCACACACGAGACAGCGAGCACAGAACTCGTGGACATCTTCCCGGAGTCCTGGCCACCATTCCGCCTGTTCCACCCGCCGCCAGGTGGCCTCAGGCCCGGGGTGTCCTGCTCCCGGCCCTTCATGGGCCAGTTGAAGGAACTCCCTCCGGTGCTGCTGGGGTACTACCCACTGTCCTTCCCTGAACAGCATGCTTTCTCTTATGGAGAGGGCTGCCGCGCCGTAAGGGCCCTCTATCCTCCTACCCTCGCTCACTGCTCTAGTGACGGTTTTCAGAACAGGGTCCTGGGCTTGGACTGTTTTAAGATCCGGGGCTAATGCTACCCCTCAGCTCCTCTGGGTCCCACCCCTGCCTCTAACTGCTGCCACGGGCCCGGACCCATAGGGGTCCCAGAAAATGCCGGCGCGGGCACCCTCCTTGGCCAGCGTGTCGGCCTGCTGGTTGCCCTGGCTGCGGGGTTCTGTGGAGGAGTGGGCCTTCACTTTGTGGATGAAGACCTCGCCTTCCTCCCCCACGGCTGCCAGGATTTTCTCCAGCAGGGGTTTTACTGTTAAGGGCCTCCCGTCGGCGGAGGTATATCCGCGACGGGACCAGATTGCCAGGTATTCCGTGCACGAGTTGCAAGTGAACATACTGTCCGAGCAAATCGTGTATGGGGTGGGGAAGATCTCAGGGTGTGTAACCACGTACACCACCGTGGACAGTTCAGCCTGCTGGGCGCTCATGGTGCTGGGGAGCTTGATCGCCAAGGCAATATTAGCCGATGGGTCATAGACTCCACATCCCGTGAGACGTTCACCAGCGGATACCATGCTGGAACCGTCTACATAGATCTCGCGGCCTGTGGGATGTATCCCGGCCCGTAGACCAATGTTCACCTCCCAAACCCCTTCTATGGAACACTGATGGGCTGTTCCAGGATATACCATGTTAGCCCTGAGCTTTGGCTCGCAAAGGCCCCTCACCCTCAGATCCATCTGGGAAAGGAGGAGGGTCCAGCGCGCAATGCGGGCACTGCTGACTGTCCCATCTTTGATCCTCCCGTCCAGAAGCATCTGGGTGGGCGTGTGATGTGTGAGGAGGGTGATAGGAGAGGTGCCTGTGAAGATCGAGGATCTTTTCACAGCCCAGCACGTGGCCAAAAGGTGCCGCTCGCAAATTGAGTAGCTCTTTTCCACGTCAGTGAGTACTCTGGAGGAGTAGACCACGGGTCTTAGCCTGCCGTGCCGCTCCTGGAGCAGCACAGCACTGAGATTATCCCCGCTGGCCGCTACCTCCAGAAAGAACTCTCTCCCTCCATCTATCGCTCCCAGGGCTGGTGCGGTCTGCAGGTCCCTCTTGAGCTGGACAAATGCTGCCTGGCACCCCTCATCCCAAGACCACTCCACTCCCTTGTGTAGGAGTTGGAGCAGAGGGGCTGCCGTGGCCGCATAATCCTCAATAAAATCTCTGCAGTAGCCTGTTAGCCCTAAGAACGACCTCACACCCCTCACAGTACTGGGGACCGGTAGCTCTTGGACCGCATCCCTCCTAGCCTTGTCTATGGCTCGTTCCCCTGCGCGGACGGTCAGGCCCAGGAATTTCACCTCCTGCTGGCCGATCTGCGCTTTCCTAGGGTTCACTTTAAAACCTTTCCTCTGCAACAGCTCCAGCAATTCGGCCAGTAGCGGGCCATGCTCCCCGACTGAGTCGGTAAACAAGAGCAGGTCGTCTACACACTGCACCAATTGCCTGGGCTGGCTAAATTCTTTTAAACTACTCGCCATGCACTGGTGAAAGATGCTAGGGCTGTTATGAAAACCTTGCGGCAAACGGTTCCAAGTATACTGTTGCCCCTTAAAAGTAAAGGCGAACTTATACTGGTCTTCCCTCCTCAAGGGGATCGACCAAAACCCATTCGAAATATCCAGCACCGTGAACGTAGTCGCGGATGCTGGAATGCTTCCGATGAGGTCGGCAACTGCTGCCACTGTGGGGGCGCACGCGGGGATATTGCTGTTGAGCACCCGATAGTCCACCGTGGCTCTCCATGAATTGTCCGGTTTCTTGACCGGCCAAAGCGGAGAATTAACATGGGTGGCTATGGGCCTCAGCACTCCCTGCTGCACCAACGAGGATATGGCCATCTCCATATCGGGCTCTGCTTCTCTAGGAAAGCTATACTGCTTCTGGGGCCGGGCCATGGGGTCTCCGTCTACCCTGACCTCAAACCCGGTGACCCTCCCGCAGTCGTGTTTGTGCGTGGCGAACGCAGCCATGCGAGCCTGCACGACTGCTTTAAATTCCTCCGGGACACCCTCTACCATGAGCCCCAGGTCATAACCTCCTTTCGGCTTCACAGTACACAGGGTTCCCTTCCCTTTTCCTGGGATAACTACCACGCCATTCTCCTCACCCGTGTCGGCTCCCCAAAGACAATGATTGCGGAGATCCACGAGGATCCCGTGGCCCACGATGAAGTCGGCCCCTCGGATCCCCTTTCCTCCCTCCGCTTCCCACCTCGCCAGGACACACGTCCACTTGGTTTGGAGTGGGCCCAGGCGGACTGAGAGCGGCTTGGAGAATGTTCCCGCCTGTTCCTTACCGGTGAACCCCGATAGAACGTATGGAACTCCGCGAGATAGAGGTGAGGTGGTGGGATTAGCTGTGTGGATCACGGTGCATGATGCCCCCGTATCCAGCAGATAAGTCCCTTCAACCTTCTCTACCTCCGTCTGCACGAGCGGTCTCTTCCATCCATCATACCTGAGAGCACACAGGTAGACAGGCTGTGCGGGCTTTAGTCATAGCGGGGCATCGTCAGAGGGGGCTGAGGGAGCGACCACACCGGTAGTGGCTGCTATTCTTCCCTGGCTGGCCATAAAAGATCGCATGGCCTCAAAAAATGACTCCATGGCAGCGGGGGCAATTCCTGTCTCTGCCTCCCCCATCGCTGCCTTTTGGGCTGGGGCGGTGGGATTCTTTCCCTTAGTATCCTTCCAGGGGTTTTTACAATCTTTGCGCCAGTGGCCGTTCTTCCCGCACCCATTGCAGTTTAATTTAGCCTGGGCGGGACGATTCCCTTCCTGGTGCCATTCCCTTTTATGCTGGGCCCCTGGTTTAACCTCGTGGACTTTCCCCTTGGGTTGGGGCGTCTCGATATCCCTGATATTTTTAAATGCTATTGTGAGCTGGCGGATCACCGTTTCCTCGGTGGTCTGGGGGCTACGGGGGTCAAACCAGCCCGCAGCTCGAGTTCGAATTTGGGGCAGGCAGTTTGTCATGAGACAGCGGAGCCAGTGGGCCGATTGATCTCTGTTCAGGAGTGCCCGCCCTGGCATTCCCGGGCATGTGCTCCGGTAGACTGGTCACAGCCTGTCTGCGAAAGCCTGTGGGGACTCCCCGGGGAGCTGCACCGTTTTTCCCACCCGGGCGAACGGACTCCCATCATTTAGTCCCATGGCCTCCAATATCTCATCCTTTAACTCCTCGTAATCTTTCTGCCCCCTTTTGCACTCATCTGATAAGGTTTGGAGGAGGTCACCCCCCAGAGAAAACAGCAGCATTTTTGCTTGTTCTGCTTCATCGCAGTCATTAACGCACGCTGCCTGCTCTATCTCACGGAAGTGTAGAGAGGGGTCTCCCCTCACTGTAAGCTTAGGGATATGGCTAACCATGGCCCTGAGCTGTGGGGTGCCATGCGGCACTACAAACTGGTTCTGGATGGCCCCTAGGTCCTCGCCATCGGCGGGCGGGCCGTACCTTTGTTGTCGGAGGGGGTACACTGGTCCCGGTCCTGGTCTATCTACCAGGAATTGCTGGGTCTCCCCTAATGCTTCATCCTCCACCCCCGCTTGCTGCCAGACCTCCTGAAAACTCGGGGCTATGGGTGATGGCCGTGAAGCCTCTGGTTCCCTAACCAGTGTCGTTCTGGGAGCTGCCTGTGGGACTTCCCTGCTTGGGTTGCCGGTAAAATCCGACTGGCCCGCCTTCGGGCTAAGGAGGCATACCATGCCCTTCGCCCTCGCTAAGGCCATGCCCAAACGTTCTATTTCTTGCCTGCAGGGGCGATGATCTGTGTCCTCAAACCCCTGGGCGCAGGCCAGCTTATATGCTGCCTTTACCTCGCCTACTTTCTCCTCCTGCTCTTTTAATTCTTGCGTGAGGCTGTGGATCTTATCCATTAACCTAACCTCACTGCCTCTCGCCTCTCTGACCTGGTATTCCAGGTGTTCCATTCTACCCCGAGTGCTACTTTTGAGCTCAGCGATCTGGTATTCCAGGCGCTCTACCTTTGCCTGGTGGTCCCTGCCATCTGCGCCCTTACTTGGCTAATTGCCTGGAGCGCTGCTACCCCTTGCTCTTCGGCTGCTGTCTTTTCCTGCAGCTCTAGGGTCAACTGTTTAATCTTGGCTGCTTGTACTGCTACAGCATGGTCCAGAACTAAGACCTGCTTTTTAAAACACAAGAGCCAGACCGCCTTCTCAATACCTTTCTTATACTGTTTACTTGCTGTCCACTGGATGGCTGCATCTATGGGACGCTCGGCCTTTAACATATCGCCCACCCACTTTTTCGCGATATTTACCTTGCCGCACACAGAGGCAGACAACCTTATCTCCATTGCGGATTCCTCCTCCGCACCACTGTCTGTCTTGTTACACACTTTCGCCTCAGCTCCTGGCTGGCTCGCCATTTCTGTAAGGGGTTTCTTTTTTTTACTGTTTCTCGGGCTTATAATAGGTCAGCCAGTTATGATTTTCCTGAGCTGCCCTGCCCGCAGTGCGGTTGCGAATCGCTTACCCCTTCCTGATTCTGAGCTGAGGACTTATCGAGTGGGAACAAAGACAGACAAACAGACCAGTGGATTGGTACAAGGAAAACCAATGTTTATTAATAAGAAAACTAAAACTACAAGGTAAACAGTATAATACAGGAGATAAAGAAATCGCTATGGATGTAATACAGTCTTACACTTATCGGGTTGGAAGAAACGGACACATCGAGGGAAAATTCTAAAATCACAATTTTAGCAATATCCCTTAACCCCCAACCTTACACTTATGCTAGGTTGTCTTGTGGCAGCCAGAAAATTAATGCTCACCGGTGAAAACAGATGAAAAAGGCCTGGCCCCTGTGCCTGCTGCTGCCGTCGACATGTGGTTGCGAGGTTTACTGAATGGCTTCCTTCTTAGTTGCTAGCAGGCAGACAGGACAGGGCCAAGAGGCGAAGAGAGCAGCTACTCCCCCTACTACCCAGAAATATACTGGGCAGTTTCAGTTATACCCTCTTGGTAACAGGTTTTTTCATACCTTATCAGCTTGCTTCATTGTTTGATTTAAGCACGAAACGTAAGACAAAGGACCCCAATCTCTGGCCCATTTACATTATGGCCATTTCCTGTATCGATCTGTATGCTAACTGCTTTACCATTGTTCCGAATGTACCTTGATGGTTCACCTTTTGTCCTGCGATCACTTCCTGCTCGAATTTTGATGTGTTGGCTGGCCATGTTGATAGCTTGCCTCAGGGCTAGAATGCAGCTGCATTGTTTAAAGAAACCTGTCGAGACACGAAAACCTGCGAAGTTGTTGAAAAATGCAATTTCAAATCTGCCGGTCCTTGGCCATGTGTCTGACTGCAGCCATTTTGAGAGACCTTGGATTTTTTAAAACAGTCACACCAGGGTTTCTTTAATAACTCCAATAAATCTTCGGGGTGGGGGGAACATGTGAAATTTTGCGAATCCCTTCACTCAGTCCGAACCGACCATTTAAACAGTGGAGGGAGTCAGTCCGAACCGAGTATTTAAACAGTGGAGGGAGTCAGTCCGAACCGAGCATTTAAACAGTGGAGAGAGTCAGTCCGAACCGAGTATTTAAACAGTGGAGGGAGTCAGTCCGAACCGAGCATTTAAACAGTGGAGGGAGTCAGTCCGAACCGACCAGTTAATCAGTGGAGGGAGTCAGTCCGAACCGAGTATTTAAACAGTGGAGGGAGTCAGTCCGAACCGAGTATTTAAACAGTGGAGGGAGTCAGTCCGAACCGAGCATTTAAACAGTGGAGGGAGTCAGTCCGAACCGAGCATTTAAACAGTGGAGAGAGTCAGTCCGAACCGAGTATTTAAACAGTGGAGAGAGTCAGTCCGAACCGAGCATTTAAACAGTGGAGAGAGTCAGTCCGAACGGAGCATTTAAACAGTGGAGAGAGTCAGTCCGAACCGAGCATTTAAACAGTGGAGGGAGTCAGTCCGAACCGACCATTTAAACAGTGGAGGGAGTCAGTCCGAACCGAGCATTTAAACAGTGGAGGGAGTCAGTCCGAACCGAGTATTTAAACAGTGGAGGGAGTCAGTCCGAACCGAGTATTTAAACAGTGGAGGGAGTCAGTCCGAACCGACCATTTAAACAGTGGAGGGAGTCAGTCCGAACCGAGCATTTAAACAGTGGAGGGAGTCAGTCCGAACCGAGTATTTAAACAGTGGAGGGAGTCAGTCCGAACCGAGCATTTAAACAGTGGAGGGAGTCAGTCCGAACCGAGTATTTAAACAGTGGAGGGAGTCAGTCCGAACCGAGTATTTAAACAGTGGAGGGAGTCAGTCCGAACCGACCATTTAAACAGTGGAGGGAGTCAGTCCGAACCGAGCATTTAAACAGTGGAGGGAGTCAGTCCGAACCGACCATTTAAACAGTGGAGGGAGTCAGTCCGAACCGAGCATTTAAACAGTGGAGGGAGTCAGTCCGAACCGAGTATTTAAACAGTGGAGGGAGTCAGTCCGAACCGAGCATTTAAACAGAGGAGAGAGTCAGTCCGAACCGAGCATTTAAACAGTGGAGGGAGTCAGTCCGAACCGAGTATTTAAACAGTGGAGGGAGTCAGTCCGAAACGAGTATTTAAACAGTGGAGAGAGTCAGTCCGAACCGAGTATTTAAACAGTGGAGGGAGTCAGTCCGAACCGAGCATTTAAACAGTGGAGGGAGTCAGTCCGAACCGAGCATTTAAACAGTGGAGGGAGTCAGTCCGAACCGAGCATTTAAACAGTGGAGGGAGTCAGTCCGAACCGAGCATTTAAACAGTGGAGAGAGTCAGTCCGAACCGAGCATTTAAACAGTGGAGGGAGTCAGTCCGAACCGAGCATTTAAACAGTGGAGAGAGTCAGTCCGAACCGAGCATTTAAACAGTGGAGGGAGTCAGTCCGAACCGAGCATTTAAACAGTGGAGAGAGTCAGTCCGAACCGAGCATTTAAACAGTGGAGGGAGTCAGTCCGAACCGACCGTTTAAACAGTGGAGGGAGTCAGTCCGAACCGAGCATTTAAACAGTGGAGGGAGTCAGTCCGAACCGAGTATTTAAACAGTGGAGGGAGTCAGTCCGAACCGAGTATTTAAACAGAGGAGAGAGTCAGTCCGAACCGAGCATTTAAACAGTGGAGGGAGTCAGTCCGAACCGAGTATTTAAACAGTGGAGGGAGTCAGTCCGAACCGAGTATTTAAACAGTGGAGAGAGTCAGTCCGAACCGAGCATTTAAACAATGGAGGGAGTCAGTCCGAACCGAGTATTTAAACAGTGGAGGGAGTCAGTCCGAACCGAGCATTTAAACAGTGGAGGGAGTCAGTCCGAACCGAGCATTTAAACAATGGAGGGAGTCAGTCCGAACCGACCATTTAAACAATGGAGGGAGTCAGTCCGAACCGAGTATTTAAACAGTGGAGGGAGTCAGTCCGAACCGAGTATTTAAACAGTGGAGGGAGTCAGTCCGAACCGAGTATTTAAACAATGGAGGGAGTCAGTCCGAACCGACCATTTAAACAATGGAGGGAGTCAGTCCGAACCGAGTATTTAAACAGTGGAGGGAGTCAGTCCGAACCGAGCATTTAAACAATGGAGGGAGTCAGTCCGAACCGACCATTTAAACAGTGGAGGGAGTCAGTCCGAACCGACCGTTTAAACAATGGAGGGAGTCAGTCCGAACCGACTATTTAAACAGTGGAGGGAGTCAGTCCGAACCGAGTATTTAAACAGTGGAGAGAGTCAGTCCGAACCGAGCATTTAAACAGTGGAGAGAGTCAGTCCGAACCGAGCATTTAAACAGTGGAGGGAGTCAGTCCGAACCGAGTATTTAAACAGTGGAGAGAGTCAGTCCGAACCGAGCATTTAAACAGTGGAGAGAGTCAGTCCGAACCGAGTATTTAAACAGTGGAGGGAGTCAGTCCGAACCGAGTATTTAAACAGTGGAGAGAGTCAGTCCGAACCGAGTATTTAAACAGTGGAGAGAGTCAGTCCGAACCGAGTATTTAAACAGTGGAGAGAGTCAGTCCGAACCGAGCATTTAAACAGTGGAGAGAGTCAGTCCGAACCGAGTATTTAAACAGTGGAGAGAGTCAGTCCGAACCGAGCATTTAAACAGTGGAGAGAGTCAGTCCGAACCGAGTATTTAAACAGTGGAGGGAGTCAGTCCGAACCGAGTATTTAAACAGTGGAGAGAGTCAGTCCGAACCGAGTATTTAAACAGTGGAGAGAGTCAGTCCGAACCGAGTATTTAAACAGTGGAGGGAGTCAGTCCGAACCGAGTATTTAAACAGTGGAGGGAGTCAGTCCGAACCGAGTATTTAAACAGTGGAGAGAGTCAGTCCGAACCGAGTATTTAAACAGTGGAGGGAGTCAGTCCGAACCGACCATTTAAACAGTGGAGAGAGTCAGTCCGAACCGAGTATTTAAACAGTGGAGAGAGTCAGTCCGAACCGAGTATTTTAACAGTGGAGGGAGTCAGTCCGAACCGAGCATTTAAACAGAGGAGAGAGTCAGTCCGAACCGACCGTTTAAACAGTGGAGAGAGTCAGTCCGAACCGAGCATTTAAACAGTGGAGGGAGTCAGCCCGAACCGAGTATTTAAACAGTGGAGGGAGTCAGTCCGAACCGAGTATTTAAACAGTGGAGAGAGTCAGTCCGAACCGAGCATTTAAACAGTGGAGAGAGTCAGTCCGAACCGAGCATTTAAACAGTGGAGGGAGTCAGCCCGAACCGAGTATTTAAACAGTGGAGAGAGTCAGTCCGAACCGACCGTTTAAACAGTGGAGGGAGTCAGTCCGAACCGAGTATTTAAACAGTGGAGGGAGTCAGCCCGAACCGAGTATTTAAACAGTGGAGGGAGTCAGTCCGAACCGAGTATTTAAACAGTGGAGGGAGTCAGTCCGAACCGACCATTTAAA
The DNA here is from genome assembly GCF_035084215.1 of Heptranchias perlo. Classification (NCBI taxonomy): domain Eukaryota; kingdom Metazoa; phylum Chordata; class Chondrichthyes; order Hexanchiformes; family Hexanchidae; genus Heptranchias; species Heptranchias perlo. Next base: position 614,112 of record NW_027138785.1, read on the forward strand.
CAGTGGAGAGAGTCAGTCCGAACCGAGTATTTAAACAGTGGAGGGAGTCAGCCCGAACCGAGCATTTAAACAGTGGAGGGAGTCAGTCCGAACCGAGCATTTAAACAGTGGAGGGAGTCAGTCCGAACCGAGTATTTAAACAGTGGAGGGAGTCAGTCCGAACCGAGCATTTAAACAGTGGAGAGAGTCAGTCCGAACCGACTATTTAAACAGTGGAGAGAGTCAGTCCGAACCGAGTATTTAAACAGTGGACGGAGTCAGTCCGAACCGACTATTTAAACAGTGGAGGGAGTCAGTCCGAACCGAGCATTTAAACAGTGGAGAGAGTCAGTCCGAACCGAGTATTTAAACAGTGGAGGGAGTCAGTCCGAACCGAGCATTTAAACAGTGGAGGGAGTCAGTCCGAAACGAGTATTTAAACAGTGGAGAGAGTCAGTCCGAACTGAGCATTTAAACAGTGGAGGGAGTCAGTCCGAACCGAGTATTTAAACAGTGGAGGGAGTCAGTCCGAAACGAGTATTTAAACAGTGGAGAGAGTCAGTCCGAACCGAGTATTTAAACAGTGGAGAGAGTCAGTCCGAACCGAGCATTTAAACAGTGGAGGGAGTCAGTCCGAACCGAGCATTTAAACAGTGGAGAGAGTCAGTCCGAACCGAGCATTTAAACAGTGGAGAGAGTCAGTCCGAACCGAGCATTTAAACAGTGGAGAGAGTCAGTCCGAACCGAGTATTTAAACAGTGGAGGGTGTCAGTCCGAACCGAGCATTTAAACAGTGGAGGGAGTCAGTCCGAACCGAGCATTTAAACAGTGGAGGGAGTCAGTCCGAACCGAGCATTTAAACAGAGGAGAGAGTCAGTCCGAACCGAGCATTTAAACAGTGGAGGGAGTCAGTCCGAACCGAGTATTTAAACAGTGGAGGGAGTCAGTACGAACCGACCATTTAAACAGTGGAGGGAGTCAGTACGAACCGACCATTTAAACAGTGGAGGGAGTCAGTCCGAACCGACCATTTAAACAGTGGAGGGAGTCAGTCCGAACCGAGTATTTAAACAGTGGAGGGAGTCAGTCCGAACCGAGCATTTAAACAGTGGAGGGAGTCAGTCCGAACCGAGCATTTAAACAGTGGAGAGAGTCAGTCCGAACCGAGCATTTAAACAGTGGAGGGAGTCAGTCCGAACCGAGCATTTAAACAGTGGAGGGAGTCAGTCCGAACCGACCATTTAAACAGTGGAGGGAGTCAGTCCGAACCGAGTATTTAAACAGTGGAGGGAGTCAGTCCGAACCGACCATTTAAACAATGGAGGGAGTCAGTCCGAACCGAGCATTTAAACAGTGGAGGGAGTCAGTCCGAACCGAGCATTTAAACAGTGGAGGGAGTCAGTCCGAACCGAGCATTTAAACAATGGAGGGAGTCAGTCCGAACCGAGCATTTAAACAGTGGAGGGAGTCAGTCCGAACCGAGCATTTAAACAATGGAGGGAGTCAGTCCGAACCGACCATTTAAACAGTGGAGGGAGTCAGTCCGAACCGAGTATTTAAACAGTGGAGGGAATCAGTCCGAACCGACCATTTAAACAGTGGAGGGAGTCAGTCCGAACCGAGTATTTAAACAGTGGAGGGAGTCAGTCCGAACCGAGTATTTAAACAATGGAGGGAGTCAGTCCGAACCGACCATTTAAACAGTGGAGAGAGTCAGTCCGAACCGAGCATTTAAACAGTGGAGGGAGTCAGTCCGAACCGAGTATTTAAACAATGGAGGGAGTCAGTCCGAACCGAGTATTTAAACAGTGGAGGGAGTCAGTCCGAACCGAGTATTTAAACATTGGAGGGAGTCAGTCCGAACCGAGTATTTAAACAATGGAGGGAGTCAGTCCGAACCGACCGTTTAAACAGTGGAGGGAGTCAGTCCGAACCGACCGTTTAAACAGTGGAGAGAGTCAGTCCGAACCGAGTATTTAAACAGTGGAGGGAGTCAGTCCGAACCGAGTATTTAAACAGTGGAGGGAGTCAGTCCGAACCGACCGTTTAAACAGTGGAGAGAGTCAGTCCGAACCGAGCATTTAAACAGTGGAGAGAGTCAGTCCGAACCGACCATTTAAACAGTGGAGGGAGTCAGTCCGAACCGAGTATTTAAACAGTGGAGGGAGTCAGTCCGAACCGAGTATTTAAACAGTGGAGGGAGTCAGTCCGAACCGAGTATTTAAACAGTGGAGGGAGTCAGTCCGAACCGACCATTTAAACAGTGGAGAGAGTCAGTCCGAACCGACCATTTAAACAGTGGAGGGAGTCAGTCCGAACCGAGTATTTAAACAGTGGAGGGAGTCAGTCCGAACCGAGTATTTAAACAGTGGAGGGAGTCAGTCCGAACCGAGTATTTAAACAGTGGAGAGAGTCAGTCCGAACCGAGTATTTAAACAGTGGAGGGAGTCAGTCCGAACCGAGTATTTAAACAGTGGAGGGAGTCAGTCCGAACCGAGTATTTAAACAGTGGAGAGAGTCAGTCCGAACCGAGTATTTAAACAGTGGAGGGAGTCAGTCCGAACCGAGTATTTAAACAGTGGAGGGAGTCAGTCCGAACCGAGTATTTAAACAGTGGAGGGAGTCAGTCCGAACCGAGTATTTAAACAGTGGAGAGAGTCAGTCCGAACCGAGTATTTAAACAGTGGAGGGAGTCAGTCCGAACCGAGTATTTAAACAGTGGAGGGAGTCAGTCCGAACCGAGTATTTAAACAGTGGAGAGAGTCAGTCCGAACCGAGTATTTAAACAGTGGAGGGAGTCAGTCCGAACCGAGCATTTAAACAGTGGAGGGAGTCAGTCCGAACCGAGCATTTAAACAGTGGAGAGAGTCAGTCCGAACCGAGTATTTAAACAGTGGAGGGAGTCAGTCCGAACCGAGCATTTAAACAGTGGAGTGAGTCAGTCCGAACCGAGCATTTAAACAGTGGAGAGAGTCAGTCCGAACCGACCATTTAAACAGTGGAGAGAGTCAGTCCGAACCGAGCATTTAAACAGTGGAGGGAGTCAGTCCGAACCGAGCATTTAAACAGTGGAGAGAGTCAGTCCGAACCGAGCATTTAAACAGTGGAGGGAGTCAGTCCGAACCGACCATTTAAACAGTGGAGGGAGTCAGTCCGAACCGAGTATTTAAACAGTGGAGGGAGTCAGTCCGAACCGAGTATTTTAACAGTGGAGGGAGTCAGTCCGAACCGAGTATTTAAACAGTGGAGGGAGTCAGTCCGAACCGAGTATTTAAACAGAGGAGGGAGTCAGTCCGAACTGACCATTTAAACAGTGGAGGGAGTCAGTCCGAACCGAGTATTTAAACAATGGAGGGAGTCAGTCCGAACCGAGTATTTAAACAGAGGAGGGAGTCAGTCCGAACCGAGTATTTAAACAGTGGAGGGAGTCAGTCCGAACCGAGCATTTAAACAGTGGAGGGAGTCAGTCCGAACCGAGTATTTAAACAGTGGAGGGAGTCAGTCCGAACCGAGTATTTAAACAGTGGAGGGAGTCAGTCCGAACCGAGTATTTAAACAGTGGAGGGAGTCAGTCCGAACCGAGCATTTAAACAGTGGAGGGAGTCAGTCCGAACCGAGTATTTAAACAGTGGAGGGAGTCAGTCCGAACCGAGCATTTAAACAGTGGAGGGAGTCAGTCCGAACCGAGTATTTAAACAGTGGAGGGAGTCAGTCCGAACCGAGCATTTAAACAGTGGAGGGAGTCAGTCCGAACCGAGCATTTAAACAGTGGAGGGAGTCAGTCCGAACCGAGTATTTAAACAGTGGAGGGAGTCAGTCCGAACCGAGCATTTAAACAGTGGAGGGAGTCAGTCCGAACCGAGTATTTAAACAGTGGAGGGAGTCAGTCCGAACCGAGTATTTAAACAGAGGAGGGAGTCAGTCCGAACCGAGCATTTAAACAGTGGAGGGAGTCAGTCCGAACCGAGTATTTAAACAGTGGAGGGAGTCAGTCCGAACCGAGTATTTAAACAGAGGAGGGAGTCAGTCCGAACCGAGCATTTAAACAGTGGAGGGAGTCAGTCCGAACCGAGTATTTAAACAGTGGAGGGAGTCAGTCCGAACCGAGTATTTAAACAGTGGAGGGAGTCAGTCTGAACCGACCATTTAAACAATGGAGGGAGTCAGTCCGAACCGAGTATTTAAACAATGGAGGGAGTCAGTCCGAACCGAGTATTTAAACAGTGGAGAGAGTCAGTCCGAACCGAGTATTTAAACAATGGAGGGAGTCAGTCCGAACCGAGTATTTAAACAATGGAGGGAGTCAGTCCGAACCGAGTATTTAAACAGTGGAGAGAGTCAGTCCGAACCGAGTATTTAAACAATGGAGGGAGTCAGTCCGAACCGAGTATTTAAACAGTGGAGAGAGTCAGTCCGAACCGAGTATTTAAACAATGGAGGGAGTCAGTCCGAACCGAGCATTTAAACAGTGGAGGGTGTCAGTCCGAACCGAGTATTTAAACAGTGGAGAGAGTCAGTCCGAACCGAGTATTTAAACAGAGGAGGGAGTCAGTCCGAACCGAGCATTTAAACAGTGGAGGGTGTCAGTCCGAACCGAGTATTTAAACAGTGGAGGGAGTCAGTCCGAACCGAGCATTTAAACAGTGGAGGGAGTCAGTCCGAACCGAGCATTTAAACAGTGGAGGGTGTCAGTCCGAACCGAGTATTTAAACAGTGGAGAGAGTCAGTCCGAACCGAGTATTTAAACAGTGGAGGGAGTCAGTCCGAACCGAGCATTTAAACAGTGGAGAGAGTCAGTCCGAACCGAGCATTTAAACAGTGGAGAGAGTCAGTCCGAACCGAGCATTTAAACAGTGGAGGGAGTCAGTCTGAACCGAGCATTTAAACAGTGGAGGGAGTCAGTCCGAACCGAGCATTTAAACATTGGAGGGAGTCAGTCCGAACCGAGCATTTAAACAGTGGAGGGAGTCAGTCCGAACCGAGCATTTAAACAGTGGAGGGAGTCAGTCCGAACCGAGCATTTAAACATTGGAGGGAGTCAGTCCGAACCGAGCATTTAAACAGTAGAGGGAGTCAGTCCGAACCGAGTATTTAAACAGTGGAGAGAGTCAGTCCGAACCGAGCATTTAAACAGTGGAGAGAGTCAGTCCGAACCGAGCATTTAAACAGTGGAGGGAGTCAGTCCGAACCGAGCATTTAAACAGTGGAGGGAGTCAGTCCGAACCGAGCATTTAAACATTGGAGGGAGTCAGTCCGAACCGAGTATTTAAACAGTGGAGGGAGTCAGTCCGAACCGAGTATTTAAACAGTGGAGGGAGTCAGTCCGAACCGAGTATTTAAACAGTGGAGGGAGTCAGTCCGAACCGAGTATTTAAACAGTGGAGGGAGTCAGTCCGAACCGAGTATTTAAACAGTGGAGGGAGTCAGTCCGAACCGAGTATTTAAACAGTGGAGGGAGTCAGTCCGAACCGAGCATTTAAACAGTGGAGGGAGTCAGTCCGAACCGAGTATTTAAACAGTGGAGGGAGTCAGTCCGAACCGAGTATTTAAACAGTGGAGGGTGTCAGTCCGAACCGAGTATTTAAACAGTGGAGGGAGTCAGTCCGAACCGAGTATTTAAACAGTGGAGGGAGTCAGTCCGAACCGACCATTTAAACAGTGGAGAGAGTCAGTCCGAACCGAGCATTTAAACAGTGGAGAGAGTCAGTCCGAACCGAGCATTTAAACAGTGGAGAGAGTCAGTCCGAACCGAGCATTTAAACAGTGGAGAGAGTCAGTCCGAACCGAGCATTTAAACAGTGGAGAGAGTCAGTCCGAACCGAGTATTTAAACAGTGGAGGGAGTCAGTCCGAACCGAGCATTTAAACAGTGGAGGGAGTCAGTCCGAACCGAGTATTTAAACAGTGGAGAGAGTCAGTCCGAACCGAGTATTTAAACAGTGCAGGGAGTCAGTCCGAACCGAGTATTTAAACAATGGAGGGAGTCAGTCCGAACCGAGTATTTAAACAGTGGAGGGAGTCAGTCCGAACCGACCATTTAAACACTGGAGGGAGTCAGTCCGAACCGAGTATTTAAACAGTGGAGGGAGTCAGTCCGAACCGAGCATTTAAACAGTGGAGGGAGTCAGTCCGAACCGACCATTTAAACACTGGAGGGAGTCAGTCCGAACCGAGTATTTAAACAGTGGAGGGAGTCAGTCCGAACCGAGTATTTAAACAGTGGAGGGAGTCAGTCCGAACCGAGTATTTAAACACTGGAGGGAGTCAGTCCGAACCGAGCATTTAAACACTGGAGGGAGTCAGTCCGAACCGAGCATTTAAACAGTGGAGGGAGTCAGTCCGAACCGAGTATTTAAACAGTGGAGGGAGTCAGTCCGAACCGAGCATTTAAACACTGGAGGGAGTCAGTCCGAACCGAGTATTTAAACAGTGGAGGGAGTCAGTCCGAACCGAGCATTTAAACAGTGGAGGGAGTCAGTCCGAGCCGAGAATTTAAACAGTGGAGGGAGTCAGTCCGAACCGAGAATTTAAACAGTGGAGGGAGTCAGTCCGAACCGAGCATTTAAACAGTGGAGAGAGTCAGTCCGAACCGAGCATTTAAACAGTGGAGGGAGTCAGTCCGAACCGAGTATTTAAACAGTGGAGGGAGTCAGTCCGAACCGAGTATTTAAACAGTGGAGAGAGTCAGTCCGAACCGAGTATTTAAACAGTGGAGGGAGTCAGTCCGAACCGAGCATTTAAACAGTGGAGGGAGTCAGTCCGAACCGAGCATTTAAACATTGGAGGGAGTCAGTCCGAACCGAGTATTTAAACAGTGGAGGGAGTCAGTCCGAACCGAGCATTTAAACAGTGGAGGGAGTCAGTCCGAACCGAGCATTTAAACAGTGGAGGGAGTCAGTCCGAACCGACCATTTGAACAGAGGAGGGAGTCAGTCCGAACCGAGCATTTAAACAGTGGAGAGAGTCAGTCCGAACCGAGTATTTAAACAGTGGAGAGAGTCAGTCCGAACCGAGTATTTAAACAGTGGAGGGAGTCAGTCCGAACCGAGCATTTAAACAGTGGAGGGAGTCAGTCCGAACCGAGTATTTAAACAGTGGAGAGAGTCAGTCCGAACCGAGTATTTAAACAGTGGAGAGAGTCAGTCCGAACCGAGTATTTAAACAGTGGAGGGAGTCAGTCCGAACCGAGTATTTAAACAGTGGAGAGAGTCAGTCCGAACCGAGTATTTAAACAGTGGAGAGAGTCAGTCCGAACCGAGCATTTAAACAGTGGAGGGAGTCAGTCCGAACCGAGCATTTAAACAGTGGAGAGAGTCAGTCCGAACCGAGTATTTAAACAGTGGAGGGAGTCAGTCCGAACCGAGTATTTAAACAGTGGAGGGAGTCAGTCCGAACCGACCATTTAAACAGTGGAGGGAGTCAGTCCGAACCGACCATTTGAACAGAGGAGGGAGTCAGTCCGAACCGAGCATTTAAACACTGGAGGGAGTCAGTCCGAACCGAGTATTTAAACAGTGGAGGGAGTCAGTCCGAACCGAGCATTTAAACAGTGGAGGGAGTCAGTCCGAGCCGAGAATTTAAACAGTGGAGGGAGTCAGTCCGAACCGAGAATTTAAACAGTGGAGGGAGTCAGTCCGAACCGAGCATTTAAACAGTGGAGAGAGTCAGTCCGAACCGAGCATTTAAACAGTGGAGGGAGTCAGTCCGAACCGAGTATTTAAACAGTGGAGGGAGTCAGTCCGAACCGAGTATTTAAACAGTGGAGAGAGTCAGTCCGAACCGAGTATTTAAACAGTGGAGGGAGTCAGTCCGAACCGAGCATTTAAACAGTGGAGGGAGTCAGTCCGAACCGAGCATTTAAACATTGGAGGGAGTCAGTCCGAACCGAGTATTTAAACAGTGGAGGGAGTCAGTCCGAACCGAGCATTTAAACAGTGGAGGGAGTCAGTCCGAACCGAGCATTTAAACAGTGGAGGGAGTCAGTCCGAACCGACCATTTGAACAGAGGAGGGAGTCAGTCCGAACCGAGCATTTAAACAGTGGAGAGAGTCAGTCCGAACCGAGTATTTAAACAGTGGAGAGAGTCAGTCCGAACCGAGTATTTAAACAGTGGAGGGAGTCAGTCCGAACCGAGCATTTAAACAGTGGAGGGAGTCAGTCCGAACCGAGTATTTAAACAGTGGAGAGAGTCAGTCCGAACCGAGTATTTAAACAGTGGAGAGAGTCAGTCCGAACCGAGTATTTAAACAGTGGAGGGAGTCAGTCCGAACCGAGTATTTAAACAGTGGAGAGAGTCAGTCCGAACCGAGTATTTAAACAGTGGAGAGAGTCAGTCCAAACCGAGCATTTAAACAGTGGAGGGAGTCAGTCCGAACCGAGCATTTAAACAGTGGAGAGAGTCAGTCCGAACCGAGTATTTAAACAGTGGAGGGAGTCAGTCCGAACCGACCATTTGAACAGAGGAGGGAGTCAGTCCGAACCGAGCATTTAAACAGTGGAGAGAGTCAGTCCGAACCGAGTATTTAAACAGTGGAGGGAGTCAGTCCGAACCGACCATTTGAACAGAGGAGGGAGTCAGTCCGAACCGAGTATTTAAACAGTGGAGAGAGTCAGTCCGAACCGAGCATTTAAACAGTGGAGGGAGTCAGTCCGAACCGAGCATTTAAACAGTGGAGAGAGTCAGTCCGAACCGAGTATTTAAACAGTGGAGAGAGTCAGTCCGAACCGAGTATTTAAACAGTGGAGAGAGTCAGTCCGAACCGAGTATTTAAACAGTGGAGGGAGTCAGTCCGAACCGAGTATTTAAACAGTGGAGAGAGTCAGTCCGAACCGAGTATTTAAACAGTGGAGAGAGTCAGTCCGAACCGAGCATTTAAACAGTGGAGGGAGTCAGTCCGAACTGAGCATTTAAACAGTGGAGGGAGTCAGTCCGAACCGAGAATTTAAACAGTGGAGGGAGTCAGTCCGAACTGAGCATTTAAACAGTGGAGGGAGTCAGTCCGAACCGAGTATTTAAACAGTGGAGGGAGTCAGTCCGAACCGAGTATTTAAACAGTGGAGGGAGTCAGTCCGAACCGAGTATTTAAACAGTGGAGGGAGTCAGTCCGAACTGAGCATTTAAACAGTGGAGGGAGTCAGTCCGAACCGAGTATTTAAACAGTGGAGGGAGTCAGTCCGAACCGAGTATTTAAACAGTGGAGGGAGTCAGTCCGAACCGAGTATTTAAACAGTGGAGAGAGTCAGTCCGAACCGAGCATTTAAACAGTGGAGAGAGTCAGTCCGAACCGAGCATTTAAACAGTGGAGAGAGTCAGTCCGAACTGAGCATTTAAACAGTGGAGGGAGTCAGTCCGAACCGAGTATTTAAACAGTGGAGGGAGTCAGTCCGAACCGAGTATTTAAACAGTGGAGGGAGTCAGTCCGAACCGAGTATTTAAACAGTGGAGGGAGTCAGTCCGAACCGAGTATTTAAACAGTGGAGGGAGTCAGTCCGAACCGACCATTTGAACAGAGGAGGGAGTCAGTCCGAACCGAGTATTTAAACAGTGGAGGGAGTCAGTCCGAACCGAGTATTTAAACAGTGGAGAGAGTCAGTCCGAACCGAGCATTTAAACAGTGGAGAGAGTCAGTCCGAACCGAGCATTTAAACAGTGGAGGGAGTCAGTCCGAACCGAGTATTTAAACAGTGGAGAGAGTCAGTCCGAACCGAGCATTTAAACAGTGGAGAGAGTCAGTCCGAACCGAGCATTTAAACAGTGGAGAGAGTCAGTCCGAACCGAGTATTTAAACAGTGGAGAGAGTCAGTCCGAACCGAGCATTTAAACAGTGGAGGGAGTCAGTCCGAACCGAGTATTTAAACAGTGGAGAGAGTCAGTCCGAACCGAGTATTTAAACAGTGGAGAGAGTCAGTCCGAACCGAGCATTTAAACAGTGGAGAGAGTCAGTCCGAACCGAGCATTTAAACAGTGGAGGGAGTCAGTCCGAACTGAGCATTTAAACAGTGGAGGGAGTCAGTCCGAACCGAGAATTTAAACAGTGGAGGGAGTCAGTCCGAACCGAGCAGTAAAACAGTGGAGAGAGTCATTGAGGACAGACAGGGGGATCACTGAGGATAGACAGGGGGATCACTGAGGATAGCCAGGGGGATCACTGAGGATAGACAGGGGGATCACTGAGGATAGTCAGGGGGATCACTGAGGATAGACAGGGGGATCACTGAGGATAGACAGGGGGATCACTGAGGATAGACAGGGGGATCACTGAGGATAGACAGTGGGATCACTGAGGATAGACAGGGGGATCACTGAGGATAGACAGGGGGATCACTGAGGATAGACAGGGGGATCACTGAGGATAGCCAGGGGGATCACTGAGGATAGCCAGGGGGATCACTGAGGATAGACAGGGGGATCACTGAGGATAGACAGGGGGATCACTGAGGATAGACAGGGGGATCACTGAGGATAGACAGGGGGATCACTGAGGATAGCCAGGGGGATCACTGAGGATAGACAGGGGGATCACTGAGGATAGACAGGGGGGATCACTGAGGATAGACAGGGGGATCACTGAGGATAGACAGGGGGATCACTGAGGATAGACAGGGGGATCACTGAGGATAGTCAGGGGGGATCACTGAGGATAGCCAGGGGGATCACTGAGGATAGTCAGGGGGGATCACTGAGGATAGACAGGGGGATCACTGAGGATAGACAGGGGGATCACTGAGGATAGACAGGGGGATCACTGAGGATAGCCAGGGGGATCACTGAGGATAGCCAGGGGGATCACTGAGGATAGCCAGGGGGATCACTGAGGATAGTCAGGGGGGATCACTGAGGATAGACAGGGGGATCACTGAGGATAGACAGGGGGATCACTGAGGATAGCCAGGGGGATCACTGAGGATAGACAGGGGGATCACTGAGGATAGCCAGGGGGATCACTGAGGATAGCCAGGGGGATCACTGAGGATAGACAGGGGGATCACTGAGGATAGACAGGGGGATCACTGAGGATAGACAGGGGGATCACTGAGGATAGACAGGGGGATCACTGAGGATAGACAGGGGGATCACTGAGGATAGACAGGGGGATCACTGAGGAAATAACACAGTGTGGGGATTAAATGGATAATTCAGGACAGACAGCAGGGATTATTGAGGAAATAACACAGTGTGGGGATAAAATGCAATGGATTTTGTGAAGATGGATTGTTAAAAAGTGTTTGATAAGATGCCGGACAGGAGGCTTGTTGATCAGATTAAAGCTCACGGTATTACAGGGAGTGGGTCAGTGTGGATGGGAAGTTTGATAAAGGGCAGAGTATTGGTGAATGGATGTTTTTCAGACTGTGGGGATGTAAACAGTGGTGTCCCCCAGGGGCAGTGTTGGGACCATTGCTCTTCTCAATACAGAGCAATGACCTGGGCTTGGGTACAAGGGCAGAAGATCAACATTTCCTGACAACACCAAGATAGGGAGCATTAAAAACAGTGAAGAGGATTGTGCCAAATTCAGTGTGACTTGGGAACATTAGGAACAGGAGTAGGCCGTTCAGCCCCTCGATCCTGTTCCACCATTCAGTGAGATTGGTGTCAGTGACTGTGGGGTTGGTTTATATCAGAGTGGAGGAGATTGGTGTCAGTGAGTGTGGGATTGGTTTATATCAGACAGGAGGAGATTGGTGTCAGTGAGTGGGATTGGTTTATATCAGACAGGAGGAGATTGGTGTCAGTGACTGGGATTGGTTTATATCAGACAGGAGGAGATTGGTGTCAGTGACTGGGATTGGTTTATATCAGAGTGGAGGAGATTGGTGTCAGTGACTGGGATTGGTTTATATCAGAGTGGAGGAGATTGGTGTCAGTGACTGGGATTGGTTTATATCAGAGTGGAGGAGATTGGTGTCAGTGAGTGTGGGATTGGTTTATATCAGAGTGGAGGAGATTGGTGTCAGTGACTGGGATTGGTTTATATCAGACAGGAGGAGATTGGTGTCAGTGACTGGGATTGGTTTATATCAGACAGGAGGAGATTGGTGTCAGTGACTGGGATTGGTTTATATCAGAGTGGAGGAGATTGGTGTCAGTGACTGGGATTGGTTTATATCAGACAGGAGGAGATTGGTGTCAGTGACTGGGATTGGTTTATATCAGAGTGGAGGAGATTGGTGTCAGTGACTGGGATTGGTTTATATCAGACAGGAGGAGATTGGTGTCAGTGACTGGGATTGGTTTATATCAGAGTGGAGGAGATTGGTGTCAGTGACTGGGATTGGTTTATATCAGACAGGAGGAGATTGGTGTCAGTGACTGGGATTGGTTTATATCAGACAGGAGGAGATTGGTGTCAGTGACTGTGATTGGTTTATATCAGACAGGAGGAGATTGGTGTCAGTGACTGGGATTGGTTTATATCAGACAGGAGGAGATTGGTGTCAGTGACTGGGATTGGTTTATATCAGACAGGAGGAGATTGGTGTCAGTGACTGTGGGATTGGTTTATATCAGAGTGGAGGAGATTGGTGTCAGTGACTGGGATTGGTTTATATCAGACAGGAGGAGATTGGTGTCAGTGACTGTGGGATTGGTTTATATCAGAGTGGAGGAGATTGGTGTCAGTGACTGTGGGATTGGTTTATATCAGACAGGAGGGGATTGGTGTCAGTGACTGGGATTGGTTTATATCAGACAGGAGGAGATTGGTGTCAGTGACTGTGGGATTGGTTTATATCAGAGTGGAGGAGATTGGTGTCAGTGACTGGGATTGGTTTATATCAGACAGGAGGAGATTGGTGTCAGTGACTGTGGGATTGGTTTATATCAGAGTGGAGGAGATTGGTGTCAGTGACTGTGGGGATTGGTTTATATCAGAGTGGAGGAGATTGGTGTCAGTGAGTGGGATTGGTTTATATCAGAGTGGAGGAGATTGGTGTCAGTGAGTGTGGGATTGGTTTATATCAGACAGGAGGAGATTGGTGTCAGTGACTGGGATTGGTTTATATCAGACAGGAGGAGATTGGTGTCAGTGACTGTGGGATTGGTTTATATCAGACAGGAGGAGATTGGTGTCAGTGACTGGGATTGGTTTATATCAGAGTGGAGGAGATTGGTGTCAGTGAGTGTGGGATTGGTTTATATCAGACAGGAGGAGATTGGTGTCAGTGAGTGGGATTGGTTTATATCAGACAGGAGGAGATTGGTGTCAGTGACTGGGATTGGTTTATATCAGAGTGGAGGAGATTGGTGTCAGTGACTGGGATTGGTTTATATCAGACAGGAGGAGATTGGTGTCAGTGAGTGGGATTGGTTTATATCAGACAGGAGGAGATTGGTGTCAGTGACTGGGATTGGTTTATATCAGACAGGAGGAGATTGGTGTCAGTGACTGTGGGATTGGTTTATATCAGAGTGGAGGAGATTGGTGTCAGTGACTGGGATTGGTTTATATCAGACAGGAGGAGATTGGTGTCAGTGACTGGGATTGGTTTATATCAGAGTGGAGGAGATTGGTGTCAGTGACTGTGGGATTGGTTTATATCAGACAGGAGGTGATTGGTGTCAGTGAGTGGGATTGGTTTATATCAGAGTGGAGGAGATTGGTGTCAGTGACTGGGATTGGTTTATATCAGACAGGAGGAGATTGGTGTCAGTGACTGGGATTGGTTTATATCAGAGTGGAGGAGATTGGTGTCAGTGACTGGGATTGGTTTATATCAGACAGGAGGAGATTGGTGTCAGTGACTGGGATTGGTTTATATCAGAGTGGAGGAGATTGGTGTCAGTGACTGGGATTGGTTTATATCAGACAGGAGGAGATTGGTGTCAGTGACTGGGATTGGTTTATATCAGAGTGGAGGAGATTGGTGTCAGTGACTGGGATTGGTTTATATCAGACAGGAGGAGATTGGTGTCAGTGACTGGGATTGGTTTATATCAGACAGGAGGAGATTGGTGTCAGTGACTGGGATTGGTTTATATCAGACAGGAGGAGATTGGTGTCAGTGACTGGGATTGGTTTATATCAGAGTGGAGGAGATTGGTGTCAGTGACTGGGATTGGTTTATATCAGACAGGAGGAGATTGGTGTCAGTGACTGGGATTGGTTTATATCAGAGTGGAGGAGATTGGTGTCAGTGACTGGGATTGGTTTATATCAGACAGGAGGAGATTGGTGTCAGTGACTGGGATTGGTTTATATCAGACAGGAGGAGATTGGTGTCAGTGACTGTGATTGGTTTATATCAGACAGGAGGAGATTGGTGTCAGTGACTGGGATTGGTTTATATCAGACAGGAGGAGATTGGTGTCAGTGACTGGGATTGGTTTATATCAGACAGGAGGAGATTGGTGTCAGTGACTGTGGGATTGGTTTATATCAGAGTGGAGGAGATTGGTGTCAGTGACTGGGATTGGTTTATATCAGACAGGAGGAGATTGGTGTCAGTGACTGGGATTGGTTTATATCAGACAGGAGGAGATTGGTGTCAGTGACTGGGATTGGTTTATATCAGACAGGAGGAGATTGGTGTCAGTGACTGGGATTGGTTTATATCAGACAGGAGGAGATTGGTGTCAGTGACTGTGGGATTGGTTTATATCAGAGTGGAGGAGATTGGTGTCAGTGACTGTGGGATTGGTTTATATCAGAGTGGAGGAGATTGGTGTCAGTGACTGGGATTGGTTTATATCAGACAGGAGGAGATTGGTGTCAGTGACTGGGATTGGTTTATATCAGAGTGGAGGAGATTGGTGTCAGTGACTGGGATTGGTTTATATCAGACAGGAGGAGATTGGTGTCAGTGACTGGGATTGGTTTATATCAGACAGGAGGAGATTGGTGTCAGTGACTGTGATTGGTTTATATCAGACAGGAGGAGATTGGTGTCAGTGACTGGGATTGGTTTATATCAGACAGGAGGAGATTGGTGTCAGTGACTGGGATTGGTTTATATCAGACAGGAGGAGATTGGTGTCAGTGACTGTGGGATTGGTTTATATCAGACAGGAGGAGATTGGTGTCAGTGACTGGGATTGGTTTATATCAGACAGGAGGAGATTGGTGTCAGTGACTGGGATTGGTTTATATCAGACAGGAGGAGATTGGTGTCAGTGACTGGGATTGGTTTATATCAGACAGGAGGAGATTAGTGTCAGTGACTGGGATTGGTTTATATCAGACAGGAGGAGATTGGTGTCAGTGACTGGGATTGGTTTATATCAGACAGGAGGAGATTGGTGTCAGTGACTGGGATTGGTTTATATCAGACAGGAGGAGATTGGTGTCAGTGACTGTGATTGGTTTATATCAGACAGGAGGAGATTGGTGTCAGTGACTGGGATTGGTTTATATCAGACAGGAGGAGATTGGTGTCAGTGACTGGGATTGGTTTATATCAGACAGGAGGAGATTGGTGTCAGTGACTGGGATTGGTTTATATCAGAGTGGAGGAGATTGGTGTCAGTGACTGGGATTGGTTTATATCAGACAGGAGGAGATTGGTGTCAGTGACTGGGATTGGTTTATATCAGAGTGGAGGAGATTGGTGTCAGTGACTGGGATTGGTTTATATCAGACAGGAGGAGATTGGTGTCAGTGACTGTGATTGGTTTATATCAGACAGGAGGAGATTGGTGTCAGTGACTGGGATTGGTTTATATCAGACAGGAGGAGATTGGTGTCAGTGACTGGGATTGGTTTATATCAGACAGGAGGAGATTGGTGTCAGTGACTGGGATTGGTTTATATCAGAGTGGAGGAGATTGGTGTCAGTGACTGTGGGATTGGTTTATATCAGACAGGAGGGGATTGGTGTCAGTGACTGGGATTGGTTTATATCAGACAGGAGGAGATTGGTGTCAGTGACTGTGGGATTGGTTTATATCAGAGTGGAGGAGATTGGTGTCAGTGACTGGGATTGGTTTATATCAGACAGGAGGAGATTGGTGTCAGTGACTGGGATTGGTTTATATCAGACAGGAGGAGATTGGTGTCAGTGACTGGGATTGGTTTATATCAGAGTGGAGGAGATTGGTGTCAGTGACTGTGGGGATTGGTTTATATCAGAGTGGAGGAGATTGGTGTCAGTGAGTGGGATTGGTTTATATCAGAGTGGAGGAGATTGGTGTCAGTGAGTGTGGGATTGGTTTATATCAGACAGGAGGAGATTGGTGTCAGTGACTGGGATTGGTTTATATCAGACAGGAGGAGATTGGTGTCAGTGACTGTGGGATTGGTTTATATCAGACAGGAGGAGATTGGTGTCAGTGACTGGGATTGGTTTATATCAGAGTGGAGGAGATTGGTGTCAGTGAGTGTGGGATTGGTTTATATCAGACAGGAGGAGATTGGTGTCAGTGAGTGGGATTGGTTTATATCAGAGTGGAGGAGATTGGTGTCAGTGACTGGGATTGGTTTATATCAGACAGGAGGAGATTGGTGTCAGTGACTGGGATTGGTTTATATCAGAGTGGAGGAGATTGGTGTCAGTGACTGGGATTGGTTTATATCAGACAGGAGGAGATTGGTGTCAGTGAGTGGGATTGGTTTATATCAGAGTGGAGGAGATTGGTGTCAGTGACTGGGATTGGTTTATATCAGAGTGGAGGAGATTGGTGTCAGTGACTGGGATTGGTTTATATCAGACAGGAGGAGATTGGTGTCAGTGACTGGGATTGGTTTATATCAGAGTGGAGGAGATTGGTGTCAGTGACTGGGATTGGTCTATATCAGACAGGAGGAGATTGGTGTCAGTGACTGTGATTGGTTTATATCAGACAGGAGGAGATTGGTGTCAGTGACTGGGATTGGTTTATATCAGACAGGAGGAGATTGGTGTCAGTGACTGGGATTGGTTTATATCAGACAGGAGGAGATTAGTGTCAGTGACTGGGATTGGTTTATATCAGACAGGAGGAGATTGGTGTCAGTGACTGGGATTGGTTTATATCAGACAGGAGGAGATTGGTGTCAGTGACTGGGATTGGTTTATATCAGAGTGGAGGAGATTGGTGTCAGTGACTGGGATTGGTTTATATCAGACAGGAGGAGATTGGTGTCAGTGACTGGGATTGGTTTATATCAGACAGGAGGAGATTGGTGTCAGTGACTGGGATTGGTTTATATCAGACAGGAGGAGATTGGTGTCAGTGACTGTGGGATTGGTTTATATCAGACAGGAGGAGATTGGTGTCAGTGACTGGGATTGGTTTATATCAGACAGGAGGAGATTGGTGTCAGTGACTGTGGGATTGGTTTATATCAGACAGGAGGAGATTGGTGTCAGTGACTGTGGGATTGGTTTATATCAGACAGGAGGAGATTGGTGTCAGTGACTGGGATTGGTTTATATCAGACAGGAGGAGATTGGTGTCAGTGACTGTGGGATTGGTTTATATCAGACAGGAGGAGATTGGTGTCAGTGACTGGGATTGGTTTATATCAGACAGGAGGAGATTGGTGTCAGTGACTGGGATTGGTTTATATCAGAGTGGAGGAGATTGGTGTCAGTGACTGGGATTGGTTTATATCAGACAGGAGGAGATTGGTGTCAGTGACTGGGATTGGTTTATATCAGACAGGAGGAGATTGGTGTCAGTGACTGGGATTGGTTTATATCAGAGTGGAGGAGATTGGTGTCAGTGACTGGGATTGGTTTATATCAGACAGGAGGAGATTGGTGTCAGTGACTGGGATTGGTTTATATCAGACAGGAGGAGATTGGTGTCAGTGACTGGGATTGGTTTATATCAGAGTGGAGGAGATTGGTGTCAGTGACTGGGATTGGTTTATATCAGACAGGAGGAGATTGGTGTCAGTGACTGGGATTGGTTTATATCAGACAGGAGGAGATTGGTGTCAGTGACTGGGATTGGTTTATATCAGACAGGAGGAGATTGGTGTCAGTGACTGGGATTGGTTTATATCAGAGTGGAGGAGATTGGTGTCAGTGACTGGGATTGGTTTATATCAGACAGGAGGAGATTGGTGTCAGTGACTGGGATTGGTTTATATCAGACAGGAGGAGATTGGTGTCAGTGACTGGGATTGGTTTATATCAGAGTGGAGGAGATTGGTGTCAGTGACTGGGATTGGTTTATATCAGACAGGAGGAGATTGGTGTCAGTGACTGGGTTTTTGAACTGGAATTAGCCATTTAGTCTCTCAAGCCTACTCTGCTGTTCAATTGGATCAGGACTAGTCTGTGCCACAATTCCATTTACTCGTCTTTGCTCCATATCCCTTTCAACCCTCACACAACACAATTTCAATTACTCCCAGCATCCACAGCCTTTCAGGGAGGTGAGCTTGAGATTTCCACCACCCTTTGTGTGAAAAATTACTATCTTATTTTGCTGATAAATGACCTAGCTCTAATTTTAACATTATCAAGAAGGTGGCAGATGGAGTATAATGTGGGGAAATGTGAAATTATTCACTTTGGTAGGAAGAATAGAAAAGCAGAATATTTTTTGAATAGGTGAGAGACTAAGCAATGTTGTTGTTCAGAGGGATTGGGGTGTCCTTGTACACAGATCACAGGAAGTTAATACGCAGGTACAGCAAACAATTAAGAAAGCAAATGGTATGTTGGCCTTTATCGCAAGGGGGTTGAAGTATATGAGTAAGGTGGTCTTGCTGCAATTATATCGGGCTTTGGTGAGACCACACCTCGAGCACTGTGTACAGTTTTGGTCTCCTTACCCGAGGAAGGATATACTTGCCTTAGAGGGGATGCAACGAAGGTTCACTAGATTGATTCCTGGGATGAGAGGGTTGTTGTATGAGTAAAGATTGAGCAGAATGGCCCCATATTCTCTGGAGTTTAGAAGAATGAGAGGTGATCTCATTGAAATGTCTAAAATTCTTGGAGGGCTTGACAGAGTAGATGCTGAGAGGCTGTTTCCCCTGGCTGGAGAGTCTAGAACTAGGGGGCACAGTCTCAGGATAAGGGGTTGGACATTTAGGACTGAGATGAGAAAAAATTTCTTCACTCAGAGAGTTGTGAATCTTTGGAATTCTCTACCCCAGAGGGCTGTGGATGCTGCGTCATTGAATATATTCAAGACTGAGATCGAGAGATTTTTAGACACCAAGGGAATCAAGGAATTGGGCAGGAAAGTGGAGTTAAGGTAGAAGATCAGCCATGTTCTTCCTGAATGGCAGAGCAGGCTCGAGGGGCCGTATGGCCCACTCCTGCTCCTATTTCTTATGCCCTCTTGTTCTGAATTCCCCTACAGAAGAAATCATTTCTCTGTATTTACCTTATTGAATCACTTTATTATTTTAAACATCTCGATGAGATCACATCTCACTGTTCTAAACTCATGGGATTAAAAACCAAGTTTATGCAACCTGACCTCATAATTTAACCCTTTTAACCCCGGCATCATTCTGGTGAATCTGCACTGTACCTTTTCTAAGGCCGATTTATCTCTCTCAGTTCGGTGCCCAGTTCTCCAGGTGGGGTCAGTCCAAGGTTCATTACAACTGAAGCATCACTTCTGTATTCCAACCCCACTCGAGATAAAGGTCAACATTCAATTAGACTTGTTGATTATTGTCCAGATTTGTAAGGTATTTGCAAAGGATTCGAGGGGATCTTAGAGTTGGGATTTTTCTTTATTCTGTCCACTCAAGGAGTTTGATAACAGACTTACTCCTTTGAATTTAGTGCTGGATTATTGAACTGTGATGTGTTTACTTGTTTGTATTTTGTTAAATACATTTGCTGAGTGTATTTAAATTGAAGACGAGATTCCCAGGCCTGATGCTCTATTCACACATCGAAGGTGAGAGAGATGCTGTGGGACACACGATAAGTCCAGTAGCTGAAAGTGATTCACAGACTGGGTTTTGTGTTTAGTGATCCCGGGTACATTACTGATACCTTCCCTGGAACCCAAGGCTGGGAGAGGCACTCGGGAAGGACCGGGGAGCTGGGACTTGGCCATGAGAGTAATTGAAGGTATGAGAACTGAAATAATCTACAGTGAGAAAGGAGAAAAAGCAGAATAATCGGTAATGAGGACATCAATTAGTCTCTTATCTTGAATTCATCAAGTAATTGACCCATTCTGTTTGAAACAAAGTTGATTTATTTAACATCGATCCAGAATATTGAATTTCAGCCCAGTTATAGCGGTTATTAACATCAGCAGAAACAAATCCCAACTCCCAGAATGATGTTCTGCTGCTGAAACCCTCATCCGTGCCTTTGTTTACCTCCAGACTCGACTATTCCAATGCTCTCCAGGCCCGGCCTTCCACTTTACACCCTCCGTAAACTTAAACCCACAATCTCCAGATCAATAATCAGTCCCATTATTCATTGTGTCACTGGCCCAGGCTGTGGAGAACACGGAGCAGCTCCCACTCCCACAGCACTGCGGTATGAGCAGGTACCGAGTCAGCCTCAGTCATGAGCACTGGAATCCACGAGTCCGGGTGTGTCAAAGGTGCACGGTGAACAATCTCCAAAGTGAAACATTTTTGCCGCTTCCCTTCGATACCTCAGCTGGTCGAGCGACAAGACTGTCGTGGAAAATAAGACAAAGTCATCCTTACGTCATTTGTTCAATTCCTGCTCGAAGGAGAACGCGTGATTTTGCAATAAGCAGCAGTTAGTTCAAGGTCGCTCTCTTAACTTTACAGGCACCTTACAGATTAACATGTTGCCATGAAGGCACAGGACGTCTCTTCTCCTTTCTCAAACCTGAAAACTTTCTGTGTCTGCCCAAACAAGGCTGCTCTGCCTCTGCTCACCAGCAGGGAGCGCTTTTGAGCAGCAAGACTTCAAAACACTCAGCTCTCGCTTTCAGGCAAAAGAAGTCTTCGATCAGCACCGGACTCCACGAGTCTGAACATGTCAACAGGCGCACGGTGAACAATCACCACAGAGAGTGATTTATATTGTTTTCCTTCGATAGCTCAGCTGGTAAACCAAAGTGCAATAAACCAAAGTAAAGTCATTCTCGAGTCACTGGTGCAATTCTGGCTCGAAGGAGTGAGTGTGATTTTGGAATAAGCAGCAATTACCTCAAGGTCACTCTCTGAACTTTACAGGCAGCTCACAGATTAACATGTTGCCACTCAGACACAGGACACCACTTCTCCTTTCTCAAACCTTGAAGCTTTCTGTGTCTGCCCGAGCACGGCTGTTTCACTCGAGCATTTGCCTCTGCTCACCAGCAGGGAGTGCCTTTGAGCAGCAACACTTCAAACCGCCCTCAATTTCAGGCAAAAAGGTCTTCGATCAGTCAGTCAGTCAGGGCTCTCGCTGCTCCTCGAGCTCGGGCGGCTGTTGCTTTCTGGTGACCGCATCTGCCTTGCCAGTCTCAGGCTCTTCCCAGCATCATTCATGATTGATAGACAGAGCTAAGCAATTCCACAACCAACGGATCAGATCAAAGCTCTGCAGTCCTGCCACATCCAGTCGTGAATGGTGGTGGACAATTAAACAACTAACGGGAGGAGGCTCTGTAAACATCCCCATCCTCAATAATGGCGGAGTCCAGCACGTGAGTGCAAAAGACAAGGCTGAAGCGTTTGCAACCATCTTCAGCCAGAAGTGCCGAGTGGATGATCCATCTCGGCCTCCTCCCGATATCCCCACCATCACAGAAGCCAGTCTTCAGCCAATTCGATTCACTCCACGTGATATCAAGAAACGGCTGAGTGCACTGGATACAGCAAAGGCTATGGGCCCCGACAACATCCCAGCTGTAGTGCTGAAGACTTGTGCTCCAGAACTAGCTGCGCCTCTAGCCAAGCTGTTCCAGTACAGCTACAACACTGGCATCCACCCGACAATGTGGAAAATTGCCCTGTCCACAAAAAGCAGGACAAATCCAATCCGGCCAATTACCGCCCCATCAGTCTACTCTCAATCATCAGCACATTGATGGAAGGTGTCGTTGACAGTGCTATCAAGCGGCACTTACTCACCAATAACCTGCTCACCGATGCTCAGTTTGGGTTCCGCCAGGACCACTCGGCTCCACACCTCATTACAGCCTTGGTCCAAACATGGACAAAAGAGCTGAATTCCAGAGGTGAGGTGAGAGTGCCTGCCCTTGACATCAAGGCAGCATTTGACCGAGTGTGGCACCAAGGAGCCCCAGTAAAATTGAAGTCAATGGGAATCAGGGGGAAAACTCTCCAGTGGCTGGAGTCATACCTAGCACAAAGGAAGATGGTAGTGGTTGTTGGAGGCCAATCATCTCAGCCCCAGGACATTGCTGCAGGAGTTCCTCAGGGCAGTGTCCTAGGCCCAACCATCTTCAGCTGCTCCATCATTGACCTTCCCTCCATCATAAGGTCAGAAATGGGGATGATTGCACAGTGTTCAGTTCCATTCGCAACCCCTCAGATAATGAAGCAGTCCGAGCCCACATGCAGCAAGTTCTGGACAACATCCAGGCTTGGGCTAATAAGTGGCAAGAAACATTCACGCCAGACAAGTGCCAGGCAATGACCGCCTCCCACAAGAGGGAGTCTAAGCAGCTCCCCCACCTCCTATTGATATTCAACGGCATTAGCATCGTCAAATCCCCCTCCATCAACATCCTGGGGGTCACCATTGACCAGAAACTTAACTGGACCAGCAATATAAATACTGTGGCTACAAGAGCAGGTCAGAGGCTAGGTATTCTGCGGCGAGTGACTCACCTCCTGACTCCCCAAAGCCTTTCCATCATCTACAAGGCACAAGTCAGGAGTGTGATGGAATACTCTCCACTTGCCTGGATGAGTGCAGCTCCAACAACACTCAAGAAGCTCGACACCATCCAGGACAAAGCAGCCAGCTTGATTGGCACCCCATCCACCACCCTAAACATTCACTCCCTTCACCACCGGCGCACTGTGGCTGCAGTGTGTACCATCCACAGGATGCACTGCAGCAACTCGCCAAGGCTTCTTCGACAGCACCTCCCAAACCCACGACCTCTACCACCTAGAAGGACAAGAGCAGCAGGTACATGGGAACAACACCACCTGCACGTTCCCCTCCAAGTCACACACCATCCCGACTTGGAAATATATCGCCGTTCCTTCATTGTCGCTGGGTCAAAATCCTGGAACTCCCTTCCTAACAGCACTGTGGGAGAACCGTCACCACACGGACTGCAGCGGTTCAAGAAGGCGGCTCACCACCACCTTCTCGAGGGCAATTAGGGATGGGCAATAAATGCCGGCCTCACCAGCGACGCCCACATCCCATGAATGAATCAAAAATAAATAAATAAAAATACTGTGGCTTCCCGTACTGCTGTAGCTCAATTGCTGATGTTCGATACCATCGATTGGAGCAAAGTATTTAATATATTCAGGGAGCGGGCCAACCCAAGACATGATTTCTCTGCTGGTTGTGGAGCAGCTTGGAGGGGAGTGTGAGGCGGGAACTGTGAAGGGCGATTGATTCACAGCAAAGGGGGAATTAGCACAACTGACAGAATGCTCACTTAACGTGAGCAATAGTGAAATTAATCCCCGTGTTCTCCACTCACCAATTTCTTTGGGGCAATTATGCAGAAACAAAAGTGTTGTTTGTGAGCCCATCGTCCATTTATTTCCAACGGCTCGCTGTGTGTTTGGGTACAGAGAGGTCAAGGGGCATCCAATCTTCTGGTGTTCTGCAGCGAGCAAAAGATCTTGATTTTGGACATCCAGCAAAGATGGAAAGATGAGGTGAGAGATGGAGAAAAAGCTTCGCAAGTGCTGATGCCTTCTCTGAGATCAAACCATCAGATTACAAGACTGACGCACTGCCTGCTGTGCTAAGAAGGCACTTTCCAGGCAAGCAGCCAGGCAGCACTACCAAGTAGGGCAGTTTGCAAGGTATCTACAGTCATAAAGTAATGCACAGTTTGCAAAAACTTTCGGTTCAGGTTGGAGTCGAACCTGCAATCTTCAGATCCGTAATCCATTTCGGTACCAAGGACATAGGTAGAAAAAGGGATGAGAACCTGCAGGCAGATCTTGAGGAGTTGGGAAAGAGACTAATAAGCAGGACCTCAAAGGTCGTAATCTCTGGATTACTCCCGGTGCCATGCGCCAGCGAGTATAGAAATAGGAGGATAGAGCAGATGAATGCCTGGCTGGAGAGATGGTGCAGGAGGGAGGGCTTCAGATTCCTGGGGCATTGGGACCAGTTCTGGGGAAGGTGGGACCTGTACAGGCCGGATGGGTTGTACCTCAATGGAACTGGGACCAATGACCTCATGGGGGGATGTCCTGGAGAGTTCAAGGACAGAAATCTATTTGGTTAGACCACACAGACTGCAGCGGTTCAAGAAGGCGGCTCACCACCACCTTCTCAAGGGCAATTAGCGATGGGCAATAAATGCCAGCCTCACCAACGACACCCACATCCCATGAACGAATAAAAAAAAATTAAGAAACAATAGAGGCGCCATTACAGAACAGGGTGTATTCGATAGTCCACCAACTAACGGGAAGGAGATAGAGGAGCAAATTTGCAGGGAAATTTCAGAGAGGTGAAAAAGCAAGTGCTGTGGTGGGTGGAGGAGGGGTTTAAACTAATTTGGCAGGGGGATAGGCACCGGGATGTAGTGTTAGAAAGGAGAAACAAGGTAACAAGGTGCACAAAGGATTAGGAAGGAAAGATAGCACTAGTATAAGAAATAGAATGGTATTTGGTGGGATCACACTAAGCGAGAATACAAGAAGGTCTAAGATAGGTTTACAGTGCATGTGTGTAAATGCTCGAAGCGTGGTAAACAAGATTGGAGAGGTGCAGGCGCAGTTAGCGACATGGGAAATGATGTAGTGGCGATAACGGAGAACTGGCTAAAAAAGTGTTGGGATTGGGTACTAAATATTCCTGGATAAAAGGTGTTCAGGAAAGATGGGAAGGAAAGAAAGGAGGGGGGGGTGGCAGTATTGATTAAGGAGAATATTGCAGTGCTGGAGAGAGAGGATGACCTGGAGGGGTCAAGGACAGAATCTATTTGGTTAGAGTTAAGAAACAAGAGAGGTGCCATTACACTACTGGGTATATTCTATAGGCCACCAACTAGTGGGAAGGAGATAGAGGAGCAAATTTGCAGGGAAATTACAGAGAGGTGCAAAAGCTATAGAGTAGTGATAGCTGGGGACTTCAACTATCCCAATATAGACTGCGATAACAATAATAATATAAGGGGCACAGAGGGGGAGGAATTTTTGAAGTGTGTTCAGGAGAACTTTCTTAACCAGTACATTTCTGGCCCAATGAGGAAGGAGGCATTGCTGGACTTGGTTCTGGGGAATGAGGCGGGCCAAGTGGAGCAAGTGTCAGTGGGGGAGCATTTAGGGAAGAGTGATCATAGTATCATAAGGTTTAGAATAGCTATGGAAAAGGACACAGAGCAATGTAGAGTAAAAATACTCAATTGGAGGAGGGCCAATTTCAGTGGGATGAGAACAGATCTGTCCCGGGTAAATTGGAATCAAAGATCGGCAGGCAAAACTGTAATTGAACAATGGGCGGCCTTTATAGCGGAGATGGTTCGGGTACAGTCTAGGTACATTCCCACGAGGTGGAAAGGGAGGGCAACTAAAGCCAGAGCTCCCTGGATGACAAAAGTGATAGTGAGTAAGATGAAGCAGAAAAAAGGGGGCGTATGACAGATGTCAGGTTTATAACACAAGTGAGAACCAGGCTGAATGTAGAAAGTTCAGAGGGGAAATGAAAAGGGAAATAAGAGGGGCAAAGAGAGAGTATGAGTATAGACTGGCAGCCAACATAAAAGGGAATCCTAAAGTCTTCTACAGGCGTGTAAACAGTAAACGGGTAGTAAGAGGAGGGGTGGGGCTGATTAGGGACCAAAAAGAAGATCTACACATGGAGGCAGTGGGCATGGCAGAGGTATTAAATAAATACTTTACATCTGTCTTCACCAAGGAAGAAGATGCTGCCAGATTGTCAGTAAAGGAAGATGTAGTTGAGATACTGGATGGGCTAAAAATTGATAAAGAGGAGGAACTTGAAAGGCTAGCTGTATTTAAAGTAGATAAATCACCCGGTCCGGATGGGATGCATCCTAGGTTGCTGAGGGAAGTAAGGGTGGAAATTGCAGAGGGACTGGCCATAATCTTCCAAACATCCTTGGATACAGGGGGGGGGGGGTGGTGCCAGAGGACTGGAGAATTGCAAATGTTACACCCTTGTTCAAGAAAGGGTGAAAGCTAAAACCCAGCAACTACAGACCAGTTTGTTTCACCTCGGTGGTGGAGAAAGTTCGAGCAACGATAATCCGGGACAGAGTTAGCAGTCACTTGTTCAAGTGTGGATTGATTAGGGAAATCCAGCATGAATTTGTTAAAGGCAAATTGTGTTTATCTAACCTGATAGAGTTTTTTGATGAGGTAACAGAGAGAGTCGATGAGGGCAATGCGGTTGATGTGATCTATATGGACTTTTTTTTATTTTTTTATATTCGTTCATGGGATGTGGGCGTCGCTGGCGAGGCCAGCATTTATTGCCCATCCCTAATTGCCCTTGAGAAGGTGGTGGTGAGCCGCCTTCTTGAACCGCTGCAGTCCGTGTGGTGACGGTTCTCCCACAGTGCTGTTAGGAAGGGAGTTCCAGGATTTTGACCCAGTGACGATGAAGGAACGGCGATATATTTCCAAGTCGGGATGGTGTGTGACTTGGAGGGGAACGTGCAGGTGGTGTTGTTCCCATGCGCCTGCTGCCATTGTCCTTCTAGGTGGTAGAGGTCGCGGGTTTGGGAGGTGCTGTCGAAGAAGCCTTGGCGAGTTGCTGCAGTGCATCCTGTGGATGGTACACACTGCAGCCACAGTGCGCCGGTGGTGAAGGGAGTGAATGTTTAGGGTGGTGGATGGGGTGCCAATCAAGTGGGCTGCTTTATCTTGGATGGTGTCGAGCTTCTTGAGTGTTGTTGGAGCTGCACTCATCCAGGCAAGTGGAGAGTATTCCATCACACTCCTGACTTGTACCTTGTAGATGGTGGAAAGGCTTTGGGGAGTCAGGAGGTGAGTCACTCACCGCAGAATACCCAGCCCCTGACCTGCTCTTGTAGCGACAGTATTTATATGGCTGGTCCAGTTAAGTTTCTGGTCAATGGTGACCCCCAGGATGTTGATGGAGGGGGATTCGGCGATGGTAATGCCGTTGAATGTCAAGGGGAGGTGGTTAGACTCTCTTGTTGGAGATGGTCATTGCCTGGCACTTATCTGGCACGAATGTTACTTGCCACTTATGAGCCCAAGCCTGGATGTTGTCCAGGTCTTGCTGCATGCAGGCTCAGACTGCTTCATTATCTGAGGGGTTGCGAATGGAACTGAACACTGTGCAGTCATCAGCGAACATCCCCATTTCTGACCTTATGATGGAGGGAAGGTCATTGATGAAGCAGCTGAAGATGGTTGGGCTGAGGACACTGCCCTGCAGCAATGCCCTGGGGCTGAGATGATTGGCCTCCAACAACCACTACCATCTTCCTTTGTGCTAGGTATGACTCCAGCCACTGGAGAGTTTTCCCCCTGATTCCCATTGACTTCAATTTTACGAGGGCTCCTTGGTGCCACACTCGGTCAAATGCTGCCTTGATGTCAAGGGCAGTCACTCTCACCTCACCTCTGGAATTCAGCTCTTTTGTCCATGTTTGGACCAAGGCTGTAATGAGGTCTGGAGCCGAGTGGTCCTGGCGGAACCCAAACTGAGCATCGGTGAGCAGGTTATTGGTGAGTAAGTGCCGCTTGATAGCACTGTCGACGACACCTTCCATCACTTTGCTGATGATTGACAGTAGACTGATGGGGCGGTAATTGGCCGGATTGGATTTGTCCTGCTTTTTGTGGACAGGACATACCTGGGCAATTTTCCACATTGTCGGGTGGATGCCAGTGTTGTAGCTGTACTGGAACAGCTTGGCTAGAGGCGCAGCTAGTTCTGGAGCACAAGTCTTCAGCACTACAGCTGGGATGTTGTCGGGGCCCATAGCCTTTGCTGTATCCAGTGCACTCAGCCGTTTCTTGATATCACGTGGAGTGAATCGAATTGGCCGAAGACTGGCTTCCGTGATGGTGGGGATATCGGGAGGAGGCTGAGATGGATCATCCACTCGGCACTTCTGGCTGAAGATGGTTGCAAACGCTTCAGCCTTGTCTTTTGCACTCACGTGCTGGACTCCGCCATCATTGAGAATGGGGATGTTTGCAGAGCCTCCTCCTCCCGTTAGTTGTTTAATTGTCCACCACCATTCACGACTGGATGTGGCAGGACTGCAGAGCTTTGATCTGATCCGTTGGTTGTGGAATCGCTTAGCTCTGTCTATAGCATGTTGCTTCCGCTGTTTAGCATGCATGTAGTCCTGAGTTGTAGCTTCACCAGGTTGGCACCTCATTTTTAGGTACGCCTGGTGCTGCTCCTGGCATGCTCTTCTGCACTCCTCATTGAACCAGGGTTGATCCCCTGGCTTGTTGGTAATGGTAGAGTGAGGAATATGCCGGGCCATAAGGTTACAGATTGTGCTGGAATACAATTCTGCTGCTGCTGATGGCCCACAGTGCCTCATGGATGCCCAGTTTTGAGCTGCTAGATCCGTTCTGAATCTATCCCATTTAGCACGGTGATAGTGCCACACAACACGTTGGATGGTGTCCTCAGTGCGAAGACAGGACTTCATCTCCACAAGGACTGTGCGGCGGTCACTCCTACCAATACTGTCATGGACAGATGCATTTGCGACAGGTAGATTGGTGAGGACGAGGTCAAGTAAGTTTTTCCCTCGTCTTGGTTCGCTCACCATCTGCCGCAGGCCCAGTCTCGCAGCTATGTCCTTCAGGACTCGGCCAGCTCGGTCAGTATTGGTGCTACCAAGCCACTCTTGGTGATGGACATTGAAGTCCCCCACCCAGAGTACGTTTTGTGCCCTTGCTACCCTCAGTGCTTCCTCCAAGTGGTGTTCAACATGGAGGAGGACTGATTCATCAGCTGAGGGAGGGCGGTAGGTGGTAATCAGCAGGAGGTTTCCTTGCCCATGTTTGTCCTGATTCCATGAGATTTCATGGGGTCCAGAGTCAATGTTGAGGACTCCCAGGGCCACTCCCTCCTGACTGTATATCACTGTACCGCCACCTCTGGTGGGTCTGTCCTGCCGGTGGGACAGGACATACCCAGGGATGGTGATGGTGATCAAAAGGCGTTTGATAAAGTGCCGTACAGTAGGCTTGTCATCAAGATTGAAGCCCATGGAATAAAAGGGGCAGTAGCAGCATGGATACAAAATTGGTAAAATAACAGGAAACAGAGAGTAGTGGTGAACGGCTGTTTTTCAGACTGAATGGAGGTGTACAGTGGTGTTCCCCAGGGCTCGGTACTTTGCTTTTCTTGATATATATTAATGACTTGGACAGGGCACAATTTCCAAATTTGCAGATGACACAAAACCTGAAAGTGTAATGAACAGTGAGGAGGATAGTGATAGACTTCAAGAGGATATAGACAGGCTGGTGGAATGGGCGGACACGTGGCAGATGAAATTTAACGCAGAAAAATGCAAAGTGATACATTTCAGTAGGAAGAACGAGGAGAGGCAATATAAACTAGAGGGCACAACTCTAAAAGGGGTACAGGAACAGAGAGATCTGGGGGTATATGTGCACAAATCATTGAAAGTGGCAGGGCAGGTTGATAAAACGGTTAAAAAAGCATACGGGATCCTGGGCTTTATAAATAGAGGCATAGAGTACAAATGTATGGAAGTCATGATGAATCTTTAATAAACACTGGTTCGACCACAACTGGAGTATTGTGTCCAGTTCTGGGCACCACACTTTAGGAAAGATGTGAAGGCCTTGGAACAGAGACGGTTGCGAGGAGATTTGATAGAGGTATTCAAAATCAGAAGGGTCTAGTGAGAGTAGATAGAGAGAAACTGTTTCCATTGGTGGAAGGGTCAAGAACCAGAGGACATAGATTTAAGGTGATTGGCAAAAGAACCAAAGGTGACATGAGGAAAGACTTTTTTCACGCAGCGAGTGGTTATAATCTGGAATGCACGGCCTGAGGGGGTGGTGGAGACAGATTCAATCATGGCCTTCAAAAGGGAACTGGATAATGATTGAAAGGAAAAAAAATGCAGGGCTATGGGGATAGAGTGGGACTCGCTGGATTGCTCTTGTATAGAGCTAGCACGGCTCAATGGGCCGAAAGGCCCACTTCCGCATTGGAACCTTTCAATGATTCTATGATTTTAGTCAGACATGTTATCCATTGCACCACTGGCCCAGATTCGGGAGAGTAAGTCGAAGCTCACACTCCCACAGCACTGCGGTGTGAGCAGGTACCGGGTCAGCCTCGGTCATGTGCATGCGATTCCATGAGTCCAGGTGCATCAAAAGATGCACGGTGAACAATCACCAAAGAGAGGTGTGCTCGCATCATCCGGTCAACAGCTCAGCTGGTAGAATGGGATAATTCTAGTGGAAAGCTGGTCCAATTCTGGCTCGAAGGAGTAAGTGAGCTTTTGGAGTAAGCACCAATTAGCTCAAAGCCGCTTTCTAAACCTCACAGCTTCACATAGAATCATAGAATCATAGAAGTTACAACATGGAAACAGGCCCTTCGGCCCAACATGTCCATGTCGCCCAGTTTATACCACTAAGCTAGTCCCAATTGCCTGCACTTGGCCCATATCCCTCTATACCCATCTTACCCATGTAACTGTCCAAATGCTTTTTAAAAGAAAAAATTGTACCCGCCTCTACTACTGCCTCTGGCAGCTCGTTCCAGACACTCACCACCCTTTGAGTGAAAAAATTGCCCCTCTGGACCCTTTTGTATCTCTCCCCTCTCACCTTAAATCTGTGCCCCCTCGTTATAGACTCCCCTACCTTTGGGAAAAGATTTTGACTATCTACCTTATCTGTGCCCCTCATTATTTTATAGACTTCTATAAGATCACCCCTTAACCTCCTACTCTCCAGGGAAAAAAGTCCCAGTCTGTCTAACCTCTCCCTGTAAGTCAAACCATCAAGTCCCGGTAGCATCCTAGTAAATCTTTTCTGCACTCTTTCTAGTTTAATAATATCCTTTCTATAATAGGGTGACCAGAACTGTACACAGTATTCCAAATGTGGCCTCACCAATGCCCTGTACAACTTCAACAAGACATCCCAACTCCTGCATTCAATGTTCTGACCAATGAAACCAAGCATGCCGAATGCCTTCTTCACCACCCTATCCACCTGTGACTCCACTTTCAAGGAGCTATGAACCTGTACTCCAAGATCTCTTTGTTCTATAACTCTCCCCAACGCCCTACCATTAACGGAGTAGGTCCTGGCCCGATTCGATCTACCAAAATGCATCACCTCACATTTATCTAAATTAAACTCCATCTGCCATTCATCGGCCCACTGGCCCAATTGATCAAGATCCCGTTGCAATCCTAGATAACCTTCTTCACTGTCCACAATGCCACCAATCTTTGTGTCATCTGCAAACTTACTAACCATGCCGCTGATGCACAGGACACCTCTTCTCCTTTCTCAATCCATAAAGCTTTCTATGTCTGCCTGAACATGGCTGTTTTGCACGAGCATTTTTTTTGTTTCAAAAATACACTTTATTCATAAAATTTGTCAAGGTACATACAGTACAATTCAAATATCACACTTCAGACAATACTACACAGGTCATACAATTTGCAACAGTACATACTGTACATTTCAAATGTCACGATACAAGCATTACAGTTACACATCATACATTCATACATGGTACATTACAGTTCATGACACCCTACTTTACCTCATTACATTACAGTAATTACAGATTACAGATACAGCACATTACATTCATTTGTCATTACACATTTGGCCCGAGTGCGTTTTACTCTGATTCCAGCCTCTTGGTGTACAATGGTGGGACGGCCCGAAACTGCCGCCTTTCCCCATAGAGTCTTTGCGGGGGCCGCACCCACCTTTCGTCTGTCCCTCATCACGTGGTCCTGGACCTTGGAATGTGCCAGTCTACAATACTCAGTCGGGGACAACTCCTGGCACTGGGTGACCAGCAAGTTTGGGGGTAGACCGAAGGGCGTCTTTCACCGAGTTGATTGTCTTCCAGCATCAGTTGATGTTTGTCTCGGTGTGTCCCTGGGAATAATCCATAGAGCAGAGTCCTGTGTTATTGAGCTGCTCGGGAGGAATCTGGACAAAAACCACTGCATCTCTCTCCAGACCTTCTTTGCAAAGGCACATTCTGGAAGGAGATGGGTGACGGTCTCATGCCCACTGTAGCCTCCTCGGGGACAGCGCGCAGTGGCACTGAGAGTCCGGGAGTACATGAAGGATCTGACGGGAAGGTCCTCTCAGCACCAGCCAAGCTCGGTCTTGGTGCTTGTTTGAAAGCTCTGGCGATGAGGCGTTCTGCCAAATGACATTGACAGTCTGCTCGGGGAACCAACCGACAGGATCCACCATCTCCTTTTCCCGCAGGGTCTCGAGGACGTTGCGTGCCGACCACTTCCTGATCGACTTGTGGTCAAAGGTGTTTATCTGCACAAACGTTTCTTCGAAGGACAGGTGGGGCGGAACGGTCCAACTGGACGGAGCGTTCCGTGGCAGCGTGGCCAGGCCCATCCTTCTCAACACCGGGGACAGGTAGAACCTCAGCACGTAGTGACACTTTGTGTTTGCATACGGAGGGTCTTTGCACAGCCTGTTGCAGCCGCACACAAAGGCGGCCATCAGGACGAGGGTGACATTGGGTACGTTTTCCCACCTTTCTCTGGAGATTTGTACGTTGTGACCCTGCGGACACGGTCCATTTTAGATCTCCAGATAAAGTGGAAGATGGCTCGAGTGACTGTCGCGGCGCAGGAGCGAGGAATGGGCCAGAGCTGCGCCACGTACAGCAACACCGAGAGCACCTCACACCTGATGACCAGGTTCTTGCCCACGATCGAGAGGGATCGTCGATCCCACAGTCCCAGTTTCTGCTTCACTTCAGCAATACGGGCCTCCCAGTTTTTGGTGCACGCCCCAGCCCCTCCGGACCTGATCCCCAGCACTTTCAGGTTACCTGACCTGACGGTGAAGGGACAAAGGATCGGTCGGTCCAGTTCCCAAAGAACATGGCCTCGCTTTTGTTGCGATTTACTCTGGCCCCTGAGGCCAGTTTGAACTGGTCGCAGATGCTCATCAATCTGCGGACCGAGAGCTGATCCAAGCAAAAGACGGCGACGTCGTCCATGTAAAGGGAGGCCTTGATCTGAGTGCCTCCGCTGCCTGGGATCGTCACCCCCTCCCTGATACCTGCATCCTTCCTGGTGGACTCGGCAATGGGTTCGATGCAACATATGAACAAGACAGAGGAGAGAGGACAGCCCTTCCTGACTTCAGTTTTGATCAGAAAGCTTTCTGATTCCCACCCATTGATTAGGACTGCGCTATGGATGTAGAGCAGTCGGATCCAGTTGCGGATTCCATCCCCAACCACCATTTAGGAGAGCACGTCCATCATATACGTTTGGGATATTCAGTCGAAGGCCTTCTCCTGGTCCAAGCTGATGAGGCAGGTGTTCGCCTCCTGTCCTGCACACTCTCGATCGTATCCCTGAATTGCACCAGGCTATCAGAGATCTTCCTGCTGGGTACAGCACAGGTCTGATCGGGGTGGATCACCCGCTCCAGGGCAGACTTGACCCGATTGGCGACGACCTTGGACAGTATTTTGTAGTCAAGATTAAGCAAGGGAATGCGATGCCAATTTCTGATTTCTTCCCTCTCCCCCTTCCGTTTGTAAATGAGGGTGATGATGCCTTTCCTCATGGACTCTGACATGCTGCCTGCCCGAAGAGTACTCCTGTCCACTTCCCGTCGGCCTGGGCCTATCCAGTCCCACAGGGTCGACTACAACTCAACCGTTAAGCCGTTGCTTCCTTTGAGTTTTACTCATCTCGAAGGATGGAACGGCCTTTGTCTGTTCATCCAGACTTAGCGGCTGATCCAGACTCTCCCGCTTGCTGTCATTTGAAACCTCTGAGATAGATGAGAGGACGGACTGGGAGGCCGTGCTATCTGTGGGCTTCATGTTCCACGGTTAGGTATGAAAGGATTTGCTGATCCTCAGTATGTTGGGCTGTGAGGACGTCACCGATCCATCCTCCTCCTTCAGGCTGTTGATCACAGAGGTCCCTCTGTGCACCTTCTGGAAGATGTGGGAGTATTTCTCGTCCTGCTCCATGGAGCGGACTCTGGACTGGAAGATGATCTTTGAGGCCTCGGAGGTGACAAGCGAGGCTCAGTTTCCTGTCAGCTCTGCCAGATCGTCCAGCCGCATCGATGCTGCAGTTGAAGTCCCCGCCTAGAATGACCAGCCTGGACATTTTCCAGCAGCAGTCGGGCATACAACTTGATCAGCTGGAGCGGAGCATTTTTGTAGAGTACGTCTGCTACGAGGAGGTGGCTCCCCAGCACTTCCTTTACTTCGGTGATGTCCATGACAGTATTGGTAGGAGTGACCACCGCACAGTCCTCGTGGAGACAAAGTCCCGTCTTCGCTCTGAGGACACCATCCAACGTGTTGTGTGGTGCTAAATGGGATAGATTCAGAACAGATCTAACAGCTCAAAACTGGGCATCCATGAGGCGCTGTGGGCCATCAGCAGCAGCAGAATTGTATTCCAGCACAATCTGTAACCTCATGGCCCGGCATATTCCTCACTCTACCATTACCAACAAGCCAGGGGATCAACCCTGGTTCAATGAGGAGTGTAGAAGAGCATGCCAGGAGCAGCACCAGGCGTACCGAAAAATGAGGTGCCAACCGAGTGAAGCTACAACTCAGGACTACATGCATGCTAAACAGCGGAAGCAACATGCTATAGACAGAGCTAAGCGATTCCACAACCAACGGATCAGATCAAAGCTCTGCAGTCCTGCCACATCCAGTCGTGAATGGTGGTGGACAATTAAACAACTAACAGGAGGAGGAGGCTCTGCAAACATCCCCATTCTCAATGATGGCGGAGTCCAGCACGTGAGTGCAAAAGACAAGGCTGAAGCGTTTGCAACCATCTTCAGCCAGAAGTGCCGAGTGGATGATCCATCTCAGCCTCCTCCCGATATCCCCACCATCACGGAAGCCAGTCTTCGGCCAATTCGATTCACTCCACCAAGGAACGGCTGAGTGCACTGGATACAGCAAAGGCTATGGGCCCCGACAACATCCCAGCTGTAGTGCTGAAGACTTGTGCTCCAGAACTAGCTGCGCCTCTAGCCAAGCTGTTCCAGTACAGCTACAACACTGGGCATCTACCCCACAATGTGGAAAATTGCCCAGGTATGTCCTGTCCACAAAAAGCAGGACAAATCCAATTCGGCCAATTACCGCCCCATCTGTCTACTCTCAATCATCAGCAAAGTGATGGAAGGTGTCGTTGACAGTGCTATCAAGCGGCACTTACTCACCAATAACCTGCTCACTAATGGTCAGTTTGTGTTCCGCCAGGACCACTCGGCTCCCGACCGCATTACAGCCTTGGTCCAAACATGGACAAAAGAGCTGAATTCCAGAGGTGAGGTGAGAGTGACTGCCCTTGACATCAAGCATTTGACCGAGTGTGGCACCAAGGAGCCCCAGTAAAATTGAAGTCAATGGGAATCGGGGGGAAAACTCTCCAGTGGCTGGAGTCATACCAAGCACAAAGGAAGATGGTAGTGGTTGTTGGAGGCCAATCATCTCAGCCCCAGGGCATTGCTGCAGGAGTTCCTCAGGGCAGTGTCCTAGGCCCAACCATCTTCAGCTGCTTCATCAATGACCTTCCCTCCATCATAAGGTCAGAAATGGAGATGTTCGCTGTTGATTGCACAGTGTTCAGTTCCATTCGCAACCCCTCAGATAATGAAGCAGTCCGTGCCTGCATGCAGCAAGACCTGGACAACATCCAGGCTTGGGCTCATAAGTGGCAAGTAACATTCGTGCCAGACAAGTGCCAGGCAATGACCATCTCCAACAAGAGAGAGTCTAACCACCTCCCCTTGACATTCAACGGCATTACCATCGCCGAATCCCCCTCCATCAACATCCTGGGGGTCACCATTGACCAGAAACTTAACTGGACCAGCTACATAAATACTGTGGCTACAAGAGCAGGTCAGAGGCTAGGTATTCTGCGGCGAGTGACTCACCTCCTGACTCC
Organism: Heptranchias perlo; assembly: GCF_035084215.1. Classification (NCBI taxonomy): domain Eukaryota; kingdom Metazoa; phylum Chordata; class Chondrichthyes; order Hexanchiformes; family Hexanchidae; genus Heptranchias; species Heptranchias perlo. Next base: position 650,271 of record NW_027138785.1, read on the forward strand.
CCAAAGCCTTTCCACCATCTACAAGGTACAAGTCAGGAGTGTGATGGAATACTCTCCACTTGCCTGGATGAGTGCAGCTCCAACAACACTCAAGAAGCTCGACACCATCGAGAACAAAGCAGCCCGCTTGATTGGCACCCCATCCACCACCCTAAACATTCACTTCCTTCACCACCGGTGCACTGTGGCTGCAGTGTGTACCATCCACAGGATGCACTGCAGCAACTCGCCAAGGCTTCTTCGACAGCGCCTCCCAAACCCACGACCTCTACCACCTAGAAGGACAAGAGCAGCAGGTACATGGGAAAAACACCACCTGCACGTTCCCCTCCAAGTCACACACCATCCCGACTTGGAAATATATCGCCGTTCCTTCATTGTCGCTGGGTCAAAATCCTGGAACTCCCTTCCTAACAGCACTGTGGGAGAACCGTCACCACACGGACTGCAGCGGTTCAAGAAGGCGGCTCACCACCACCTTCTCAATGGCAACTAGGGATGGGCAATAAATGCCGGCCTCGCCAGCGACGCCCACATCCCATGAACGAATAATAAAAAAAAAGTTGCCTCCCCGTAGGAGAATCCCGAGGCTGGAAGAATGGTAATCGTTCCCTCTTCACCAGATCGATGGCCCGTGGGCCCACCACTGCAACCATTGCCAGTAATTACTGTGTTGAGGCAGACCGCACTCCTGCAATAACAGCAGGTCGTTCTTAACCTTGGTGACATACTCCAAGGTCGACACACATCGCGTTGTGCTTTTAATGCTACGCACATTAATGGATGCGATTTTCAAAACCATTTTAACAACGGTCTAAAGTCTCACCCCGCATCCAGGTGATCCGCACAAACTGTTCCACATTCCCCAGTTGAGGAACGAGTCTTGTTCTGTCTCGGTGGGAGGGGGAGGGGGGAGGATAGGGGGGCGGGGGGTTCGTTGTTCCACCGGGGTGACATCAGCGGGGTGGTGTTGGGTGGAGAGTCCATTCAATCCTCCATCGGTTGGGGCTCTTCATGGTTACTGTGCTCGATGTCCCAGAGTTGCTCTTCACTCTCTGCGATGCTGCTCCCAATGTCCCGGGTTCACTCTCTGCGATGCTGCTCCCAATGTCCCGGGTTCACTCTCTGCGATGCTTCTCTTGATGTCCCTGAGCTGGTCTTCACTCTCTGCAATGCTGTTCCCAGAGTCCTGGAGGCGGAGGGTGCTGGGCTCCTCGCTGCTCCCAGAGTCCTGGAGCTGGAGGGTGCTGGGCTCCTCGCTGCTCCCAGTGTCCTGGAGGCGGAGGGTGCTGGGCTCCTCGCTGCTCCCAGAGTCCTGGAGCTGGAGGGTGCTGGGCTCCTCGCTGCTCCCAGAGTCCTGGAGGCGGAGGGTGCTGGGCTCCTCGCTGCTCCCAGAGTCCTGGAGGCGGAGGGTGCTGGGCTCCTCGCTGCTCCCAGAGTCCTGGAGCTGGGGTGCCGTCTGTGTCGCCATTTTGTTTGACATTTTCCTGCTTTTTTTGGCGAGTCTCACTGCGTCGTTCCCGTCAACCCTCATCGTCTGACACGGTTTGCTGCGGTTTGACTGGGACTCGGATGGTCTTTTGCCCCTGGTTGCAGTTTCCACAGGATCTCGTTTCCTTCCCTGTGCCTCCCTCTGTTTCTCCTGTCTGTGATCACCGGCCATTGTCCTCCTGCTGCCTTTTCTTCCATTGACTGTGTCGGCTGGTGCGGAGGCTCAGAGCTGAGAGTCAGGCTTTGGCCGTTTTCTGCTCCTTGTCTTCCTGGCTCGGGTTCTCATCACAGCGGAATGTGAATCGGTGAGGGGTCTCGGGCTTCTTTGGGGCATCATTGCTTGTTGTCCCCTCCTCCTCCCTCACCCTGCTTGTTGTCCCCTCCTCCTCCCTCACCCTGCTTGTTGCCCCCTCCTCCTCCCTCACCCTGCTTGTTGTCCCCTCCTCCTCCCTCACCCTGCTTGTTGCCCCCTCCTCCTCCCTCACCCTGCTTGTTGCCCCCTCCTCCTCCCTCACCCTGCTTGTTGTCCCCTCCTCCTCCCTCACCCTGCTTGTTGTCCCCTCCTCCTCCCTCACCCTGCTTGTTGCCCCCTGTATGTAGCTGATGCTGCCCTGTGAGGGTGACCAGCCTCCCCGCACAGGCTGCAGCCGTTGCTCTCGGTGCAGCCCTTTGTCCGGAGACCTTCCTGCCTGCGGTTCCTGCAGATGTTTGCAGTGCAGGAGACCGCCCCGGGGCCGGATTGCCGCAGGTGCCACAGACTCTGGGTTGCCTCGCACACATTAGATAACCTCGACTTGCTCCGATGGTGAAGCTGGCTGGGGACGGTGTCGGTGGCGGAGAATGATTCTCTCTGAGGATCACCCTGATGTTCCTTTTCCTGCTCCAGATCCTGAACTGATCCTCGATGTTGATGCTGTTTTCAGCCCCATCGGCGCAGCTGGTGAGGAAGGTCAGCACATTGATGAGAGGAGAACGTGGGTTGTACATGTTTACCGCCCTGTGTGTCGGGAGGGTAAACAGCAGCTCTGCAGGGAGGAGGCCAGCAGCCCTTCACTCCTCTTTTCCTCGAATGCCTGGAGAAACTTTAGGCATCATTCGACATCCTAGAACGTGAGATCAGAGGATTCACTTCAGGGGAGATCCTGAAGACAGAAGATTTACTTTTTATATTTCAATATATACTTGATTTCATAAAATTTAATTAAAGCACAATTCCAAGGTGGTACAAGTCTGAACAATACAACGTGGATCGTACACAATACAATTCCAGTGTTACAATTTAAACACACCACATATCTTTAATACATGGTGAACAATACAAAGATGGGATGGCCTTACACGGGTGGCCTTTCCCCACAGAGCCTTTCCATAGGCCGCACCCTGCTTCAGTACATCCCACAGCACGGACACCTGGACCTTGGAGTCAGCAACATCGACAGTTCCTTCAGCTGGAAGACCAGCAAGTTTCTGGTGGACAGAAGATGGCCGCTGTTTCGAATCCACAGCAATTGAACAGGAACCGTTTTACAAAAGACGTGCGCTCCAGAGGTGTAAATTCTTCACCTCTCTTAACTGTCATTTTGATGGTGTTTCACACCCCCTGGCCTGGGCCTCGGGTGTCCCCCTCTGACCGTGTTTCACACCCCCTGGCCCGGTCCTCGGGTGTCCCTCTGACCGTGTTTCACACCCCCTGGCCCGGTCCTCGGGTGTCCCTCTGACCGTGTTTCACACCCCCTGGCCCGGTCCTCGGGTGTCCCCCTCTGACCGTGTTTCACACCCCCTGGCCTGGGCCTCGGGTGTCCCCCTCAGCGTGTTTCACACCCCCTGGCCTGGGCCTCGGGTGTCCCCCTCTGACCGTGTTTCACACCCCCTGGCCTGGGCCTCGGGTGTCCCCCTCAGCGTGTTTCACACCCCCTGGCCCGGTCCTCGGGTGTCCCTCTGACCGTGTTTCACACCCCCTGGCCTGGGCCTCGGGTGTCCCTCTGACCGTGTTTCACACCCCCTGGCCCGGTCCTCGGGTGTCCCTCTGACCGTGTTTCACACCCCCTGGCCTGGGCCTCGGGTGTCCCTCTGACCGTGTTTCACACCCCCTGGCCTGGGCCTCGGGTGTCCCTCTGACCGTGTTTCACACCCCCTGGCCCAGTCCTCGGGTGTCCCTCTGACCGTGTTTCACACCCCCTGGCCTGGGCCTCGGGTGTCCCTCTGACCGTGTTTCACACCCCCTGGCCCGGTCCTCGGGTGTCCCTCTGACCGTGTTTCACACCCCCTGGCCCGGTCCTCGGGTGTCCCTCTGACCGTGTTTCACATCCCCTGGCCTGGGCCTCGGGTGTCCCTCTGACCGTGTTTCACACCCCCTGGCCTGGGCCTCGGGTGTCCCTCTGACCGTGTTTCACACCCCCTGGCCCGGTCCTCGGGTGTCCCTCTGATGGTGTTTCATAGAATCATAGAAGTTACAACATGGAAACAGGCCCTTCGGCCCAACATGTCCATGTTGCCCAGTTTATACCACTAAGCTAGTCCCAATTGCCTGCACTTGGCCCATATCCCTCGATACCCATCTTCCCCATGTAACTGTCCAAATGCTTTTTAAAAGACAAAATTGTACCCGCCTCTACTACTGCCTCTGGCAGCTCGTTCCAGACACTCACCACCCTTTGAGTGAAAAAATTGCCCCTCTGGACCCTTTTGTATCTCTCCCCTCTCACCTTAAATCTGTGCCCCCTCGTTATAGACTCCCCTACCTTTGGGAAAAGATTTTGACTATCTACCTTATCTATGCCCCTCATTATTTTATAGACTTCTATAAGATCACCCCTTAACCTCCTACTCTCCAGGGAATAAAGTCCCAGTCTGTCTAACCTCTCCCTGTAAGTCAAACCATCAAGTCCCGGTAGCATCCTAGTAAATCTTTTCTGCACTCTTTCTAGTTTAATAATATCCTTTCTATAATAGGGTGACCAGAACTGTACACAGTACTCCAAGTGTGGCCTCACCAATGCCCTGTACAACTTCAACAAGACATCCCAACTCCTGTATTCAATGTTCTGACCAATGAAACCAAGCATGCTGAATGCCTTCTTCACCACCCTATCCACCTGTGACTCCACTTTCAAGGAGCTATGAACCTGTACTCCTAGATCTCTTTGTTCTATAACTCTCCCCAACGCCCTACCATTAACGGAGTAGGTCCTGGCCCGATTCGATCTACCAAAATGCATCACCTCACATTTATCTAAATTAAACTCCATCTGCCATACATCGGCCCACTGGCCCAATTTATCAAGATCCCGTTGCAATCCTAGATAACCTTCTTCACTGTCCACAATGCCACCAATCTTGGTGTCATCTGCAAACTTACTAACCATGCCTCCTAAATTCTCATCCAAATCATTAATATAAATAACAAATAACAGCGGACCCAGCACCGATCCCTGAGGCACACCGCTGGACACAGGCATCCAGTTTGAAAAACAACCCTCTACAACCACCCTCTGTCTTCTGTCGTCAAGCCAATTTTGTATCCAATTGGCTACCTCACCTTGGATCCCATGAGATTTAACCTTATGTAACAACCTACCATGCGGTACCTTGTCAAAGGCTTTGCTGAAGTCCATGTAGACCACGTCTACTGCACAGCCCTCATCTATCTTCTTGGTTACCCCTTCAAAAAACTCAATCAAATTCGTGAGACATGATTTTCCTCTCACAAAACCATGCTGACTGTTCCTAATTAGTCCCTGCCTCTCCAAATGCCTGTAGATCCTGTCTCTCAGAATACCCTCTAACAACTTACCCACTACAGATGTCAGGCTCACTGGTCTGTAGTTCCCAGGCTTTTCCCTGCCGCCCTTCTTAAACAAAGGTACAACATTTGCTATCTTCCAATCTTCAGGCACCTCACCTGTAGCGGTGGATGATTCAAATATCTCTGCTAGGGGACCCGCAATTTCCTCCCTGACCTCCCATAACGTCCTGGGATACATTTCATCAGGTCCCGGAGATTTATCTACCTTGATGCGCGTTAAGACTTCCAGCACCTCCCTCTCTGTAATATGTACACTCCTCAAGACATCACTATTTATTTCCCCAAGTTCCCTAACATCCATGCCTTTCTCAACCGTAAATACCGATGTGAAATATTCATTCAGGATCTCACCCATCTCTTGTGGTTCCGCACATAGATGACCTTGTTGATCCTTAAGAGGCCCTACTCTCTCCCTGGTTACTCTTTTGCCCTTTATGTATTTGTAGAAGCTCTTTGGATTCTCCTTTGCCTTATCTGCCAAAGCAATCTCATGTCCCCTTTTTGCCCTCCTGATTTCTCTCTTAACTCTACTCCGGCAATCTCTATACTCTTCAAGGGATCCACTTGATCCCAGCTGCCTATGCATGTCATATGCCTCCTTCTTCTTTTAGACTAGTGCCTCAATCTCCCGAGTCATCCAAGGTTCCCTACTTCTACCAGCCTTGCCCTTCACTTTATAAGGAATGTGCTTACCCTGAACCCTGGTTAACACACTTTTGAAAGCCTCCCACTTACCAGACGTCCCTTTGCCTGCCAACAGACTCTCCCAATCAACTTCTGAAAGTTCCTGTCTAATACCATCAAAATTGGCCTTTCCCCAATTTAGAATTTTAACTTTTGGGCCAGACCTATCCTTCTCCATAGCTATCTTAAAACTAATGGAATTATGATCACTGCTCCCAAAGTGATCCCTCACTAACACTTCTGTCACCTGCCCTTCCTTATTTCCCAAGAGGAGGTCAAGTTTTGCCCCCTCTCTAGTCGGGCCATCCACATACTGAATGAGAAATTCCTCCTGAATACACTCAACAAATTTCTCTCCATCCAAGCCCCTAATGCTATGGCTGTCCCAGTCAATGTTGGGAAAGTTAAAGTCCCCTACTATTACCACCCTATTTTTCTTGCAGCTGTCTGTAATCTCCTTACATATTTGCTCCTCAATTTCCCGTTGACTATTTGGGGGTCTGTAGTACAATCCTCTCAAAGTGATCTCTCCCTTCTTATTCTTCAGTTCTACCCATATAGACTCAGTGGGCGAACCCTCGGATATATCCCCTCTCACTACTGCCGTGATGTTCTCCCTAATCAAGAACGCAACTCCCCCTCCTCTCTTACCTCCTGCTCTATCTTTCCTATAGCATCTGTACCCTGGAACATTGAGCTGCCAGTCCTGCCCCTCCCTTAGCCATGTTTCAGTAATAGCTATAACATCCCAGTCCCATGTACCCATCCATGCCCTGTCCGGTCATGTTCTGTGCACTCTCCCTTACTGCCTTTTGTTTCTGTCACCACTTTACTTCCCACTGACTTCCTGCATCGGTTCCCACCCCCCTGCCACATTAGTTTAAACCCTCCCCAACAGCACTGGCAAACACTCCCCCGAGGACATTGGTTCCAGTCCTACCCAGATGCAGACCGTCCAATTTGTACTGGTCCCACTTCCGCCAGAACCAGTTCCAATGTCCCAGGAATTTGAATCCCTCCCTCTTGCACCATCTCTCAAGCCACGTATTCATCCTAGCTATCCTGTCATTCCTACTCTGACTCGCCCGTGGCACTGGTAGCAATCCTGAGATTACTACCTTTGAGGTCCTACTCTTTAGTTTAACTCCTAACTCCCTAAATTCAGCTTGTAGGACCTCATCCCATTTTTTACCTATATCGTTGGTGCCTATATGCACCACGACAACTGGCTGTTCACCCTCCCCCTCCAGAATGTCCTGCAGCCGCTCCGAGACATCCCTGACCCTTGCACCAGGGAGGCAACATACCATCCTGGAGTCTCGGTTGCGTCCGCAGAAACGCCTGTCTATTCCCCTTACAATCGAGTCCCCTATCACTATAGCTCTGCCACTCTTTTTCCTGCCCTCCTGTGCAGCAGAGCCAGCCACGGTGCCATGAACCTGGCCGCTGCCACCTTCCCCTGGTGAGCCATCTCCGCCAACAGTATCCAAAACGGTATACCTGTTTTGGAGGGAGATGACCGCAGGGGACCCCTGCACTGCCTTCCTACTCTTCCTCTGTCTGTTGGTCACCCATTCACTATCTCCCTCAGTAATTTTTATCTGCGGTGTGACCAACTCACTGAACGTGCTATCCACGACTTTCTCAGCATCGCGGATGCTCCAAAGTGAGTCCATCCGCAGCTCCAGAGCCGTCAAGCGGTCAAACAATAGCTGCAGCTGGACACACTTCCCGCAGGTGAAGGAATCAGGGATACAGGAAGGAGCCCTGAATTCCCACATCCCACAAGATGAACATGACAGGGGTCTGGGATCTCCTGCCATGACTTAACCCTTAAGTTAGCTTAACAACAACTACAATGTGAAGAAAAAAAAGGAAAGACAAACTACTTACCAGTCACCAGCCAATCACTTACCTGTTGGCTGTGACTTTGTGCCTCCAGCAGCTGCAGTAGCTCGATCCTCCTCGTCAACTTGATTGCCCTCCTCACAGCTCGTAGGAGAAACCCCGCAGGCTTTTGCAGACAGGTTGTGGCCGGTGTATAGGAGCGCATGCAGTGGGACGCCTAACCGAGCTAACCTGGACCAGGATCAGCGGGCCCACTGGCTCCGTTGCCTGGTGGCAAACAGCTTGCCACAGGTCAGGGCCGCGGCAGGAATGTGGTTTGACCCAAAGAATCCCCTGACTACCGAACTCACAGTGGTCAGACAATTGACCATAGCTTACCGTAATGGTAAAGGAACCGATGCACACCCACCTAAAGGGAAAGTGCATGAAATGAAACCCGGCCAGGGTAGGAAGGAGTGGCATCAGGAAGGGAATAACCCTTCCAGCACAAAGTTCAACTGTTATGGGTGTGGGAAGGATGGACACTGGAGGAAGGAGTGTAAGAATCCTTGGAAAGATAACAAGGGAAAGAATTCCTCAACCCCAGCCCAAAAGGCAGAGACAGGAATCCCTCCCGTCACGGTCGAGTCATTTTTGGACGCCATGAGAACCCTATTGACTGGCCCAGGGAAGGCAGCAGCCACCACCGGCGCTCTGACCCCATCAGCCCCATCTAACCCGGTGAGCGGCGGGAGAGAGCGAGACCAGAGCGGGGATATAAACAGCGCGGAGAGAGCGAGAGTCCAGTCGGTGAGCGGCGGGAAAGAGCGAGACCAGAGCGGGGATATAAACAGCGCGGAGAGAGCGAGACCAGAGCGGGGATATAAACAGCGCGGAGAGAGCGAGAGTCCAGTCGGTGAGCGGCGGGAAAGAGCGAGACCAGAGCGGGGATATAAACAGCGCGGAGAGAGCGAGAGTCCAGTCGGTGAGCGGCGGGAGAGAGCGAGACCAGAGCGGGGATATAAACAGCACGGAGAGAGCGAGAGTCCAGTCGGTGAGCGGCGGGAGAGAGCGAGACCAGAGCGGAGATATAAACAGCGCGGAGAGAGCGAGAGTTCAGTCGGTGAGCGGCGGGAGAGAGCGAGACCAGAGCGGGGATATAAACAGCGCGGAGAGAGCGAGAGTCCAGTCGGTGAGCGGCGGGAGAGAGCGAGACCAGAGCGGGGATATAAACAGCGTGGAGAGAGCGAGACCAGAGCGGAGATATAAACAGCGCGGAGAGAGTGAGACCAGAGCGGGGATATAAACAGCGCGGAGAGAGTGAGACCAGAGCGGAGATATAAACAGCGCGGAGAGAGTGAGACCAGAGCGGGGATATAAACAGCGCGGAGAGAGTGAGACCAGAGCGGAGATATAAACAGCGCGGAGAGAGTGAGACCAGAGCGGGGATATAAACAGCGCGGAGAGAGCGAGACCAGAGCTGGGATATAAACAGCGCGGAGAGAGCGAGACCAGAGCTGGGATATAAACAGCGCGGAGAGAGTGAGACCAGAGCGGGGATATAAACAGTGCGGAGAGAGTGAGACCAGAGCGGGGATATAAACAGCGCGGAGAGAGCGAGAGTCCAGTCGGTGAGCGGCGGGAGAGAGCGAGACCAGAGCGGGGATATAAACAGCGCGGAGAGAGCGAGACCAGAGCTCACTCTGAGAGCGAGACTCTGAGACCAGCGGCAGAGTTCGGGGTGACGTCACCTGTCAGAAAGTGACGCGGCACAGGGGAGGCAGCTGATTGGTGAGTAGGTTCAGGGGAGTATTTCTACCATTTTACTGTAAGTAAAGTAATAAGAAAGGGAAGATCTGCAGGTTTTATAGCAGGTAGTGTTTTTTTTTAGTGAACCTAGGTCCCTAGTATAGTTAACATTTTCTAATTTCAACGTAATTTAAAAGGGGTAACTAAGCTAAGGCAAGTCATGGCAGCAGACCTCGCACCCGTGATATGCTCCTCCTGCAAGATGTGGGAAGTCATGGACACTACCAGTGTCCCTGCCGACCATGTGTGCGGGAAGTGTGTCCACCTGCAGCTACTGACCGATCGTATCTCGGAGCTGGAGCTGCGGGTGGACTCACTGTGGAGCATCCGCGATGCAGAGAAACTCGTGGATAGCACGTTTAGCGAGTTGGTCACACCGCAGGTAAAGGGTATACAGGCAGGAAGTGAATGGGTGACCACCAGGAAGAGTAAGAGATGCAGGCAGGTAGTGCAGGGGTCCCCTGTGGCCATCCCCCTCTCAAACAGATATGCCACTTTGGATGCTGTTGGGGGGGATGACTTATCAGGGGAAGGCAGCAGCAGCCAACTTCCTGGCACCACGGGTAGCTCTGCTGCACAGGCTGGGAGGAAAAAGAGTGGCAGAGCTATAGTGATAGGGGACTCAATTGTAAGGGGAATAGACAGGCGTTTCTGCGGCCGCAACCGAGACTCCAGGATGGTGTGTTGCCTCCCTGGTGCAAGGATCAAGGATGTCTCGGAGCGGCTACAGAACATTTTGGAGGGGGAGGGCGAACAGCCAGCTGTCGTGGTGCACATAGGCACCAACGATATAGGTAAAAAAGGGGGTGAGGTCCTAAAAGCAGAATATAGGGAGTTCGGAGGTAAATTAAAAAATAGGACCTCAAAGGTAGTAATCTCAGGATTGCTGCCAGTGCCACGTGCTAGTCAGAGTAGAAATAGGAGGATATTTCAAATGAATAAATGGCTAGAGGAATGGTGCAAGGGGGAGGGATTCAAATTCCTGGGACACTGGAAACGGTTCTGGGGGAGGTGGGACCAGTACAAACCGGACGGTCTGCACCTGGGCAGGGCCGGGACCGCTGTCCTAGGAGGAGTGTTTGCTAGTGCTGTTGGGGAGGGTTTAAACTAAAGTGGCAGGGGGTTGGGAACCTGAGCAGGGAGAGAGAGGAAAGCGTAACAGGAAGGGACAGAAGGTATGGAGTAATAGGTAAAGTGTTAAAGGAAAAAGCAGGAACTAAGCGTCACAAAACAGATTTGAAAGTTCTTTATCTGAATGCACGTAGCATTCGTAATAAAATGGACGAGTTAACGGCACAAATAACTACGTATGGGTATGATCTTGTGGCCATTACAGAAACATGGCTGCAGGGTGACAACGACTGGGAATTAAATATGCCAGGGTATTTAACAATCAGGAAGGACAGGCAGGAAGGAAGGGGAGGTGGGGTGGCTGTGTTAATAAAGGAAGGAATCACTGTAATACAGAGAAATGATATTGGGACAAAGCATCAAGATAATGAAACAGTTTGGGTGGAGATAAGGAATAATAAGGGAAAAAAACATTAGTGGGCGTAGTATATAGGCCTCCTAATAGTTGCAACTCTGCTGGAAGAAGTATTAATCAGGAGATAGTCGGGGCATGTAATAAGGGAACAGCCATAATTATGGGGGATTTTAATTATCATATTAACTGGACAAATCAAATTGGGCAGAGCAGCCTTGAGGACGAGTTCATTGAGTGCATCAGGGATGGATTTCTTGAGCAGTATGTAACTGATCCTACAAGGGGGCAGGCAACCTTGGACCTGGTCCTGTGTAATGAGTCAGGATTAATTAATAATGTCCTAGTTAAGGATCCCCTTGGAACGAGCGACCACAACATGGTTGAATTCCATATCCAATTAGAGGGTGAGAAGGTTGATTCTCAAACAAGCGTACTGAGCTTGAATAAAGGAGACTATGATGGTATGAGAGCGGAATTGATTAAAGTGGACTGGGAAAATAGATTAAAGGGTAAGACGGTACATGAGCAGTGGTGTTCATTTCGGGAGTTATTTTACAACTTTCAAAATAAATATATTCCACTGAGGAAAAAAGGGTGTAAAAGAAATGACAGCCATCCGTGGCTAAGTAAAGAAATCAAGGATAGTATCCGACTAAAAACAAGGACATATAAGGTAGCCAAACTTAGTGGGAGGATAGAAGATTGGGAATTCTTCAAAAGACAGCAAAAAGTAACTAAAGGATTGATTAAGAAAGGGAAGTTAGATTATGAAAAGAAATTAGCAAAAAATATAAAAACAGATAGCAAGAGTTTCTATAGTTATATAAAAAGAAAAAGGGTGGCTAAGGCAAACATAGGTCCCTTAGAGGATGAGACCGGGAAATTAATGGTGGGAAACATGGAGATGGCAAAAATGCTGAACAAATATTTTGTTTCAGTCTTTACAGTAGAGGACACTAAGAATATCCCAACACTGGACAAACAGGGGACTCTCGGGGGGGAGGAGCTAAATACGATTAAAATCACTCAGGAGATGGTACTCAGTAAAATAATGGGACTCAAGGCGGATAAATCCCCTGGACCTGATGGCTTCCATCCTAGGGTCTTGAGGGAAGTGGCAGTAGGGATTGTGGATGCTTTGGTGATAGTTTTCCAAAATTCCCTGGACTCAGGAGAGGTCCCGGCAGATTGGAAAACTGCAAATGTAACACCGTTATTTAAAAAGGGTAGTAGGCAGAAGGCTGGAAATTATAGGCCAGTTAGCTTAACATCTGTGGTGGGTAAAATTTTGGAGTCTATTATTAAGGAGACAGTAACGGAACATTTAGATAAGCATAATTTAATAGGACAAAGTCAGCATGGCTTTATGAAGGGGAAGTCATGTCTGACAAATTTGCTTGAGTTCTTCGAGGATATAACGTATAGGGTGGATAAAGGGGAACCAGTGGACGTAGTGTATTTAGACTTCCAGAAGGCATTCGACAAGGTGCCACATAAAAGATTATTACTTAAGATAAAAAATCACGGGATTGGGGGTAATATTCTGGCATGGGTGGAGGATTGGTTATCGAACAGGAAGCAGAGAGTTGGGATAAATGGTTCATTTTTGGACTGGCAACCAGTAACCAGTGGTGTTCCACAGGGGTCGGTGCTGGGTCCCCAACTCTTTACAATCTATATTAACGATTTGGAGGAGGGGACCGAGTGCAACATATCAAAATTTGCAGATGATACAAAGATGGGAGGGAAAGTAGAGAGTGAGGAGGACATAAAAAACCTGCAAGGGGATATAGACAGGCTGGGTGAGTGGGCGGAGATTTGGCAGATGCAATATAATATTGGAAAATGTGAGGTTATGCACTTTGGCAGGAAAAATCAGAGAGCAAGTTATTTTCTTAATGGCGAGAGACTGGAAAGTACTGCAGTACAAAGGGATCTGGGGGTCCTAGTGCAAGAAAATCAAAAAGTTGGTATGCAGGTGCAGCAGGTGATCAAGAAAGCCAACGTTGGCTTTTATTGCTAGGGGGATAGAATATAAAAACAAGGAGGTATTGCTGCAGTGAGATAAGGTATTGGTGAGACCGCACCTGGAATACTGCATACAGTTTTGGTCTCCATACTTAAGAAAAGACATACTTGCTCTCGAGGCAGTACAAAGAAGGTTCACTCGGTTAATCCCGGGGATGAGGGGGCGGACATATGAGGAGAGGTTGAGTAGATTGGGACTCTACTCATTGGAGTTCAGAAGAATGAGGGGCGATCTTATTGAAACATATAAGATTGTGAAGGGTCTTGATCGGGTGGATGCAGTAAGGATGTTCCCAAGGATGGGTGAAACTAGAACTAGGGGGCATAATCTTAGAATAAGGGGCTGCTCTTTCAAAACTGAGATGAGGAGAAACTTCTTCACTCAGAGGGTGGTAGGTCTGTGGAATTTGCTGCCCCAGGAAGCTGTGGAAGCTACATCATTAGATAAATTTAAAACAGAAATAGACAGTTTCCTAGAAGTAAAGGGAATTAGGGGTTATGGGGAGCGGGCAGGAAATTGGACATGAAGCTGAGTTCGGATCGGTCAATGCCCTGTGGGTGGCGGAGAGGGCCCAGGGGCTGTGTGGCCGGGTCCTGCTCCGACTTCTTGTGTTCTTTAGATTTGTGGTTGGGATCAGATCAGCCATGATCTTATTGAATGGCGGAGCAGGCTCGAGGGGCCGATTGGCCTACTCCTGCTCCAATTTCTTATGTTCTTATGTTCTTATGTTCTTAACCCTGACTAGAGCCAGCGCAGCCTGTTTACCTGTGTTCCCTTACCTACGACTTATGGAAGAGACCCCTCGTTGAGATGGAGGTAGAAGAGGTAAAGGGGACCTATCTGTTGGACACGGGAGCATCATGTACCGTGATCCATTCAGCTCACCCCACCACCTCACCTCCATCTAACGGGGTCCCATACAGTCTGTCGGGATTCACAGGTAAAGAACAGGCTGGCTCATTTTCCATCCCGCTGACCATTCGTTTAGGAACACTCCGCTGTAAGTGGACCTGTATCCTAATGAAGTGGGAAGTGGAGGGTGGAAAAGGGATCCTGGGAGCCGACTTTATTGTAGGCCACAGGATCTTAGTGGATTTGAGGAATCACTGCCTGTGGGGAGCAAATACAGGAAAGGAAGGCGGAGTAGTAGTCATCCCAGGGAAACAGGGGAAGGGGACCCTGTGCACCATGAAGCCTAAAGAGGGTTATAACCTCGAACTCATGGTCAGCAATACCCCAAGGGAGTTCCAGGCATTTGTGCGAGCCCACCTCGCCACATTTGCCACACACAAACACGACTGTGGGAGGGTCAACGGGTTCGAGGTCAGTGTCGATGGGGACCCTATGGCCCGAGCACAAAAGCAATATAACTTCCCCAGGGAAGCGGAGCCAGACATGGAAGCAGCCATGTCCTCCTTAGTGCAACAGGGGGTCCTGAGACCGATAGCCACCCACGTGAACTCTCCACTGTGGCCGGTTAGAAAACCGGACAACTCCTGGAGGGCCACAGTGGACTATCGGGTGCTCAACAGTAACATCCCAGCCTGTGCACCCACGGTAGCAGCAGTTGCCGACCTGATAGGAAGTATCCCAGCATCCGCGACCACTTTCACGGTGCTGGGTATCTCCAACGGGTTTTGGTCCATCCCTTTAAGGAGAGAGGATCAGTACAAGTTTGCCTTTACCTTTAAAGGGCAACAGTACACCTGGAACTGTCTGCCTCAGGGCTTCCACAATAGCCCCAGCATTTTCCACCAATGCATGGCAAACAGTTTAAAGGGCTTCAGCCAGCCCAGGCAGCTGGTACAATATGTGGATGACCTGCTCCTATTCACCGATTCGAGAGAGGAGCATGGCCCACTTCTGGCCGAACTGCTGGAACTGCTCAGGCAGGAAGGTTTTAAAGTGAACCCAAAGAAAGCACAGATTGGCCAGCAGGAGGTGAAATTCCTGGGCCTGACAATACGCGCTGGGGAAAGGGCCATAGATAAAGCTAGAAGGGAAGCAGTACAGGAGTTACCAGTCCCCAACACAGTCATGGGAGTGAGATCATTTCTAGGGCTAACCGGGTAATGCAGAGACTTCATTGAGGACTATGCGGCCACAGCAGCCCCTCTGCTCCGACTCCTGCATAAGGGAGTGGAGTGGGTTTGGGATGAGGGGTGCCAGGCAGCATTTGTCAGGCTCAAGAAAGATCTGCAGACCGCACCAGCTCTAGGGGCCATAGATGGAGGGGAAGAGTTCTTCCTGGAGGTAGCAGCCAGCGGGAACAGCCTGAGTGCTGTGCTGCTCCAAGAGCGGCATGGCAAGCTGAGACCGGTGGTCTACTCCTCCAGGATACTCACAGATGTGGAGAAGAGCTACTCCAATTGTGAAAGGCACCTCTTGGCCACACATTGGGCTGTGAAAAGATCGCTGATCTTCACAGGCACCTCTCCCATCACCCTCCTCACCCAGCACACGCCCACCCAGATGCTCCTGGACGGGAGAATCAAGGATGGGACAGTGAGCAGTGCCCGCATTGCTCACTGGACCCTGCTTCTCTCACAGATGGACCTGAAAGTAAAAGGGCTCTGCGAGCCAAAGCTTGCAGCTAACCTGGTATATCCTGGAACAGCCCACCGGTGTTCCATAGAAGGGGTTTGGGAAGTAAACATAGGTTTACGGGCCGGGATACACCCCACAGGCCGTGAAATCTATGTGGATGGCTCCAGCACAGTATCTGCTGGTGAGCGACTCACGGGATGTGGAGTTTATGACCCAGCGGCAGACCTTGCCCTGGCAATTAAGCTCCCCAGCACCATGAGCGCCCAGCAGGCTGAACTGTCCACGGTGGTGTACGTGGTCACACACCCCGAGGTCTTCCCCACCCCATACACGATTTGCTCGGACAGCATGTTCACATGCAATTCGTGTCCGGAGTACCTGGCCATCTGGTCCCACCGCGGATACACCTCCGCTGACGGGAGACCCCTCACAGTGAAACCCTTGCTGGAGAAAATCTCAGCAGCAGTGGGGGAGGAAGGGGAGGTTTTCATCCATAAGGTGAAAGCCCATTCCTCCGCAGAACCCCGGAGTGAGGGCAACTGGCAGGCCGACATGCTAGCTCAGGAGGGTGCCCGCACAGGCATTTTCTGGGACCCATATGGGTCCCGTCCTATAGCAGCAGTCACGGGTAGGAATGGGACACAGGGGAGTGCAGGGGTAGCTTTAACCCCGGACCTTAAGACGGTCCAAACCCAAGACCCCGTCCTCAAGGCAGTCCTCAGTGCAGTGGTAGAAGGGAAAAGGGGAGAGGGCCCTTACAGCACAGCAGCCCTCTCTGTAAAGGAGGGCATGCTGTTTAAGGGAGAGCAATGGGTAGTACCGCAGCAGCACAGGAGGGAATTCCTTCAACTGGCCCATGAGGGTCCAGGAGCAGGGCATCCCGGGCCTGAGACCACCTGGCAGCGGGTGGAACAGGCAGGATGGTGGCCAGGACTCAGGGAAGATGTCCGCGAGTTCTGTGCCAGCTGTCTGGTGTGTGCTGCTAACAACCCTGACCCCCACAGAAGGAAAGTACCTATGGGACACATCAGGAGGGTAGAGGGACCATGGCAGTCGATCCAGGTCGATTATATCGGGCCCTTACCCACCGCCCAGGGAGGCTATAAGTACTGCCTAGTCCTGGTGGATGTGTTCACAAAGTGGGTAGAAGCCTTCCCCTGTTGAACAGCCACAGCTCTGAGTACAGCCAGGATCCTGGTCAGGGAGGTGTTCTCACGATGGGGGCTACCACAGTACATGGAGTCTGACCAAGGGAGCCACTTTACTGGGCAGGTCATGCAGAATACCCTTCTGGTACTTGGCATAGAGGGGAAATGGCACGTTGCACACAACCCACAGTCCTCAGGGATTGTAGAGAGGATGAACAGAACCTTGAAAGAAAGAGACGGTAGACTCACTTAGGTCCACGGGCAAGTGTCTGGGAACATGGGAAGGCAACATCGGAGTAACCGACTGCTGTTAGAACCCCGTACGCACCACGAGTGGGAGATAGGGGATCAGGTCATGGTTAGGAATTTTGCTCAGGTCGGCAGTCTAGAACCATTATACATGGGGCCCTACAGCATTGTAGATAAGGCAAGCCCCATGGTATACGCCATAAAGCTGCCTCGGCGCACCAAATGGTTCCACATTAACCAATGGAAGTTGTTTAAATCCGAGAGAAGGGAACAGCCAGTTGGGGCAAGGTCTGAGGATAAAAATCCTCAGCCTGCAGCAGGAGCAAACTCCCAGACTGCACAGGCGGGTGCAGTGGCTTGTTTTAAGGGAAGGGCCATCCCACTCACCGTTTGGGACACTCCCCCGCTCATCTGGGACTCAGACGAGGTGGGACCTGAGGGCAGAGAGTTACCTGCCCCTGACACGGGTTTAGAAGAGGTACAGCCTGAGGATAGAAATCCCCAGCCAGCGGCAGTGGAGATTCCACAGACCGCACAAGAGGGGACAGTGGCTCGAGTTAAAGACTCACCAGCCAGAAAACCCCCACCAGCCAGAGTCCCTAGAAGGTCCCCACGAACGCCACGGCCAAAGAAACCCTGGTCCCCGGCTCCCCAGTTTAAAAGGGCAGCCCCTCAAATCAAGGATCGATCTGAGGACAGAGGACCCCAGCCAGCAGCCTCAGGCTACGAGGGACCAAAGGTGCAGGACAGGGCGGCCACACCGAAGGGAGTAGTGTGCTGTAGCCCGAACAGGGATTAGCCTGGCCGCCCGGGGACGGGCGGTGGATGTACATAGCTTCTGTCATTTAATTTTGACATTGTTTTGAATATAACTGAATTCTTACCTGTGTCTGCATCTGAACACTACACCTAAAGGGGAATGTATGTTTTGGGTCTTAGATAAGTAAACTACAGGGGAAGGTTGGCTCTCGTGGATCGAGAATTTTGCTCACCCAGCATGATACTCTCGCAAGTAAAGTATCACAGGGGGGAATGTAAGATTCTCAAAATTCACAGATCCCCCAAAACTCAGAGAAAAACTCTGAAGAAAAGGACTTTGGACTCTTTTCTAACCATTTCAGGGTGATGAAATATTGGGCCGACTCACACACACGCCACACCAGGAAGCATCAACCAGGGAAAAGTACTTTTCGAGGAATCCACGTCCTTTAAGGGACTCGCTTCCTCGTAGGGGCGACTGTAAGAATTCTGGGAATTCACCTTTTCCCTGAGTATGGAAAACTTTGGCCATTGACTGAAATCCTAAGATGGAAGGATAGGTGAGAGGTCACCAGACGAATCAACAACACACACAGTGGAATGTGGGAGAATTACTGCTTCAGACATGTCTCTGTTTTAATGCAAAACCGACAGCAGGGGGTCGACACTCAGAGAGGCAGTGGGCCATTGAGAGAGGTAACTGCTCCAGACATGGTGGGGCCATGTCTTTGTTTTAAAGCAAAACCGGTCAACACCTCGGACGTTGGATACAAAAGGAAGCCTCGTGTGACAAGCTCCACAAATCGGAATTAACAATGTCAAATCGAGAAAAACAATTGCAACATGATGAGAAACCATCAAAAGCCATCAAAGATTCTGAAGGACTTTGTAAGTACTGTTCAAACAGACATGAAGTGCCTTTTTTTTAAGTGACGAAGACCATTGTAAGAGAAGGATATAGAAGTGGAAACTCGGAACCTCTCTCTCTCTCTCTCTCGCTGGCTCTTATTGGCTCTGGTGTTCTGCTTGTCTTGTTCTGCTTGTCTCTGGAAGGAGAGCAGCTTCCAGCGAAACCAAAGAACCCTACGTGAGAGAACCGGTCAGCCAGACCTGCAAGTGCAAAGGATTGTTCAGTTCATCCAGGAGTTCGACAGCTCGGGAGACGACAGTTCAACAAGGCGAGGGGGCAACAGAGAGAAGGTCAGCAGAGAAGGTCAGCAGCTCTAGAAGCAGGCCGACACACAAGAAGAAACCAGAGCAACAGCCCCAGTGACCATCGGACACCTCGCGGCAACAAGGGCCTTACGAAACAACCAACCGAATATTACCACCAACCAACCGGGTAATATTGAGCCACCGCCACCAAAGAAAACCAACTCGGGAGAAAACCAAAGACCCACAAAGTTTCCACTCTACAATCTATTTCTGACTTACCTCTGGGTGAATTACTGTCAAGGGTTCGTTTGGTGAGCATTATCTCTGGTCCTTTAGAGTCCAACTTCGCGAGTAAAGTGGGATTGGAAGGGGTGAGGTATCTTTCTACTGTAATTTCCCTCGTGTGTACTGTAGTGTTCCCCATTTTATTAGAGTGTTAAGATTGTTGTGTTGTATTTTCTCTCTTGAATAAAGATCAAAGTTTCTTGCAGCAAAACCAGTTGTCTGCTGCACTTTGTCACAACCCCCAAATAAGTCCAAGGTCTAGAACCCAGGGAGTGGGAGCGATTCGAACCGCTCAGAAGTCAGAGGTGAAGCTGACACACACCACCACATAAGAGACTGTAAGCTAAGATAGAAGCCCATGGAATCGAGGGAAAAGTACGGACTTGGTTAGGAAGTTGGCTGAGCAAAAGGCGACAGAGAGTAGGGATAATGGGTAGGTACTCACATTGTCAGGATGTGACTAGTGGAGTCCCGCAGGGATCTGTCTTGGGGCCTCAATTATTCACAAGATTTATTAACGACTTAGATGAAGGCATAGAAAGTCTCATATCTAATTTTGCCGATGACACAAAGATTGGTGGCATTGTAAGCAGTGTAGATGAAAACATAAAATTACAAAGGGATATTGATAGATTAGGTGAATGGGCAAAACTGTGGCAAATGGAATTCAATGTAGACAAATGTGAGGTCATCCACTTTGGATCAAAAAAGGATAGAACAGGGTACTTTCTAAATGATAAAAAGTTAAAAACAGTGGATGTCCAAAGGGACTTAAGGGTTCAGGTACATAGATCATTGAA
Source organism: Heptranchias perlo (assembly GCF_035084215.1). Classification (NCBI taxonomy): domain Eukaryota; kingdom Metazoa; phylum Chordata; class Chondrichthyes; order Hexanchiformes; family Hexanchidae; genus Heptranchias; species Heptranchias perlo. The sequence continues at coordinate 670,345 of NW_027138785.1, forward strand.
ATGTCATGAACAGGTGCAGAAAATAATCAATAAGGCTAATGGAATGCTGGCCTTTATATCTAGAGGACTAGAGTACAAGGGGGCAGAAGTTATGCTGCAGCTATACAAAACCCTGGTTAGACCGCACCTGGAGTAGTGTGAGCAGTTCTGGGCACCGCACCTTCGGAAGGACATACTGGCCTTGGAGGGAGTGCAGCGTAGGTTTACGAGAATGATACCCGGACTTCAAGGGTTAAGTTACGAGGAGAGATTACACAAATTGGGGTTGCATTCTCTGGAGTTTCGAAGGTTAAGGGGTGATCTGATCGAAGTTTATAAGATGTTAAGGGGAACAGATAGGGTGGATAGAGAGAAACTATTTCCGCTGGTTGGGGATTCTAGGAGTAGGAGGCACAGTCTAAAAATTAGAGCCAGACCTTTCAGGAGTGAGATTAGAAAACATTTCTACACACAAAGGGTGGTAGAAGTTTGGAACTCTCTTCCGCAAACGGCAATTGATACTAGCTCAATTGCTAAATTTAAATCTGAGATAGATAGCTTTTTGGCAATCAAAGGTATTTAGGGATATGGGCCAAAGGCAGGTATATGGAGTTAGATCACAGATCAGCCATGATCTTATCAAATGGCGGAGCAGGCACGAGGGGCTGAATGGCCTATTCCTGTTCCTATGTTCCTATCAGTCGAGTGAACCTTCTCTGAACCACCTCCAAAGAGACTAACGCTTCAAACATTGGACCATCGCAGCGGCAGGTCAGACTGCATAGGGTTATCACAGGAGCTCTGTCAGACTGCATGTTCTTTCAGACAGGATTCCAAATGGACACATACAAGAAATGGACACCCGATGATTGGTGGTTCAGGTGTTGAATATTCGCCTACCGTTTGTGAGACCCGTGTTCGATGTCTGATCAATGCAGGATTGTTTCACATTCTGCACCAATGATTAACACAGAAATAGGAGTCGGCATTAAGCTCCTGGAGCCTGTTCCGCCATTTAGTCGAATCGTGGCTATCTGTGACCAAACTCCATCTCCCCGCCTTAACCCCATATCCCTGAATGCCTTTGGTCATCAAAAATCTATCAATCTCAGATTTAAAATTAACAATTCAGCTGGCATCACCTGCCGTTTACACAAGAGAGTTTCAAATTTCTACCACCCTTTGTGTGTACAAGTGTTTCCGAACTTCATTCCTGGAAGTCCTGGCACTAATTTTTAGACTATTGTCCTAGACTCCCCAACCAGCGGAAATAGTTTCTCTCTATCCAACCCATCAGTTCCCCTTAATATCTTGAAAACTTCGATCAAATCAAACCTTAACCTCCTAAATTCAAGGGAATACAACCCTAGTTTGTGTAATCTCTCCTTGTAAGTTAACTCATGGAGTCCAGTATCATTCTAGTGAATCTGTCCTCTGGAGCTTAAACATAATTCAATTCCGCCAACTGCAAAATCTGAAAAGATGTCAGAAGCCAATTGGTGACGTTTCACTAAAAGCAGACATGCAATGGAGCTTGTCTGGGATGTGAGCCCAAGACCTCTCGCATATCAATTAGTGAAATGCCACAAGCGAGAATCATACCCCAGACCAAGGAACCGCTTGACAGGTGGTGCAAAATTTCACCAATGTCGACAGCTGATCGGCCATCCTTTCAGGCCTCTTCTGTCCATCCAATCTCAAGTTGTACACTAACTATTTCCAGTCGCCAATTAGTCTCCCTTTATACCAAATTTGTTTCCAATGTACGACTTATTTTATCAAATAAGACCTTTCAGAATTAGTTGCTCTGAAGCTACATTGTCATCTGTCTTGGCATCGTCAGAGTATACAAGCTCCCAGAAGTATACTTTACTCACATTGCTGTTTTCTTTCACTGTGAGGGTGAAGAGACATAATTGCGGAGACATTAGCTCCGAATTTATCAGCTGGGTTCCACCTTTACTTTTCCGACCATCTCAGTCTTTTTTTCTTTATCCTTCCCTGCTAGTTTTACAGGTTAGATCAGCCTTTACTGTTCAGTGAAGCCTGAGAAATCCATCAGGGGAAAGTACAGAGAGACAAGAGACAGGGAGAGATAGATGCATGTAAATAAAAGCCATGATGTGGAGATGCCGCTGATGGACTGGGGTTGACAAATGTAAGGAGTCTTACAACACCAGGTTATAGTCCAACAATTTTATTTGAAAATCACAAGCTTTCGGAGATTATCTCCTTCGTCAGGAGAACGAGGGACTCCTTGAACGTTGATAGTCATCTCCCTCGCTCACCTGACGAAGGAGATAATCTCCGAAAGCTTGAGGTTTTCAAATAAAATTGTTGGACTATAACCTGGTGTTGTAAGATTCCTTACATGTAACTAAAGTAGAGTATAAATGGGAGGTTCCGCAAAGAAGGAGAATTTAAGTTCCAGATTGGGAGAGATTCTTTCTTGTGTATTGGAATCTTGCAAGAGTACATTGGACACTGAAGGGATTCGCAAAATTTCACATGTTCCCCCCCACCCCGAAGATTTATTGGAGTTATTAAAGAAACCCTGGTGTGACTGTTTTAAAAAAATCCAGGGTCTCTCAAAATGGCTGCAGTCAGACACATGGCCGAGGACCGGCAGATTTGAAATTGCATTCTCAACAGCAAGGGAATACACAATGAATGGGAAGACCCTAGGCAAGACAGAGGGTCAGAGGGATCTTGGTGTGCAAGTTCACAGATCCCTGAAGGCGGCGGAACAGGTAGATAAGGTGGTAAAGAAGGCATATGGGATACTTGCCTTTATTAGCCGAGGCATAGAATATAAGAGCAAGGAGGTTATGATGGAGCTGTATAAAACACTGGTTAGGCCACAGCTGGAGTACTGTGTGCAGTTCTGGTCGCCACACTACAGGAAGGATGTGATCGCTTTGGAGAGGGTGCAGAGGAGATTCACCAGGATGTTACCAGGGCTGGAGCGCTTCAGCTATGAAGAGAGACTGGGAAGATTGGGTTTGTTTTCCTTGGAGCAGAGGAGGCTGAGGGGGGACATGATTGAGGTGTACAAAATTATGAGGGGCACAGATAGGATGGATACTGAGGAGCTTTTTCCCTTCGTTGAGGGTTCTATAACAAGGGGACATAGATTCAAGGTAAAAGGCGGGAGGTTTAGAGGGGATTTGAGAAAGAACTTTTTCACCCAGAGGGTGGTTGGAGTCTGGAACTCACTGCCTGAAAGGGTTGTGGAGGCAGGAACCCTCACAACATTCAAGAAGCATTTGGATGAGCACTTGAAATGCCATAGCATACAAGGCTACGGACCAAATGCTGGAATATGGGATTAGATTAGACTGGGCTTGATGGCCGGCGCGGACACGATGGGCCGAAGGGCCTCTATCCGTGCTGTATAACTCTATGACTCTATGACTAACTCGGCAGGCTTCGTGTCTCAGACAGGTTTCTTTAAACAATGCAGCTGCATTCTAGCCCTGAGGCAAGCTATCAACATGGCCGGCCAACACATCAAAATTCGAGCAGGAAGTGATCGCAGGACAAAAGGTGAACCATCAAGGTACATTCGGAACAATGGTAAAGCAGTTAGCGAACAGATCGATACAGGAAATGGCCATTAATGTAAATGGGCCAGAAATGAGGTCCTTTGTCTTAAAGCAGTTATGGAACTCAGAAATACAGGAATTGGCCATTAATGTAAATAGGCCAGAGATTGGGGTCCTTTGTCTTACGTTTCGTGCTTAAATGAAACAATGAAGCAAGCTGATGAGGTATGAAAAAAACCTGTAACCAAGGTGGCTTCCCAGTATCTCTCTCCCTTTTCTCTTCGCCTCTTGGCCCTGTCCTGTCTGCCTGCTAGCAACTAAGAAGGAAGCCATTCAGTAAACCTCGCAACCACATGTCGACGGCAGCAGCAGGGCACAGGGGCCAGGCCTTTTCATCTGTTTTCACCGGTGAGCATTAATTTTCTGGCTGCCACAAGACAACCTAGCATAAGTGTAAGGTTGGGGGTTAAAGGGGATATTGCTAAAATTGTGATTTTAGAATTTTCCCTCGATGTGTCCGTTTCTTCCAACCCGTTAAGTGTAAGACTGTATTACATCCATAGCGATTTCTTTCTTTTTATCTTCTGTATTATACTGTTTACTTTGTAGTTTTAGTTTTCTTATTAATAAACATTGGTTTTCCTTGTACCAATCCACTGGTCTGTTTGTCTGTCTTTGTTACCACTCGATAAGTCCTCAGCTCAGAATCAGGAAGGGGTAAGCGATTCGCAACCGCACTGCGGGCAGGGCAGCTCAGGAAAAACATAACTGGCTGACCTATAATAAGCCCGAGAAACAGTAATAAAACCCCTTACAGAAATGGCGAGCCAGCCAGGAGCTGAGGCGAAAGTGTGTAACAAGACAGACAGTGGTGCGGAGGAGGAATCTGCAATGGAGATAAGGTTGTCTGCCTATGTGTGCGGCAAGGTAAATATCGCGAAAAAGTGGGTGGGCGATATGTTAAAGGCCGAGTGTCCCATAGATGCAGCCATCCAGTGGACAGCAAGTAAACAGTATAAGAAAGGTATTGAGAAGGCGGTCTGGCTCTTGTGTTTTAAAAAGCAGGTCTTTGTACTAGACCGTGCTGTAGCAGTACAAGCAGCCAAGATTAAACAGTTGACCCGAGAGCTGCAGGAAAAGACAGCAGCCGAAGAGCAAGGGGTAGCAGCGCTCCAGGCAATTAGCCAAGAAAGGGCGCAGATGGCAGGGACCACCAGGCAAAGGTAGAGCGCCTGGAATACCAGATCGCTGAGCTCAAAAGTAGCACTCGGGGTAGAATGGAACACCTGGAATACCAGGTCAGAGAGGCGAGAGGCAGTGAGGTTAGGTTAATGGATAAGATCCACAGCCTCACGCAAGAATTAAAAGAGCAGGAGGAGAAAGTAGGCGAGGTAAAGGCAGCATATAAGCTGGCCTGCGCCCAGGGGTTTGAGGACGCAGATCATCGCCCCTGCAGGCAAGAAATAGAACGTTTGGGCATGGCCTTAGCGAGGGCGAAGGGCATGGTATGCCTCCTTAGCCCGAAGGCGGGCCAGTCGGATTCTACCGGCAACCCAAGCAGGGAAGTCCCACAGGCAGCTCCCAGAACGACACTGGTTAGGGAACCAGAGGCTTCACGGCCATCACCCATAGCCCCGAGTTTTCAGGAGGTATGGCAGCAAGGGGGGGTGGAGGATGAAGCATTAGGGGAGACACAGCAATTCCTGGTAGATAGACCAGGACCGGGACCAGTGTACCCCCTCCGACAACGGAGGTACGGCCCGCCCGATATGGCGAGGACCTAGGGGCCATCCAGAACCAGTTTGTAGTGCCGCATGGCACCCCACAGCTCAGGGCCATGGTTAGCCATATCCCTAAGCTTACAGTGAGGGGAGACCCCTCTCCACACTTCCGTGAGATAGAGCAGGCAGCGTGCGTTAATGACTGCGATGAAGCAGAACAAGCAAAAATGCTGCTGTTTTCTCTGGGGGGTGACCTCCTCCAAACCTTATCAGATGAGTGCAAAAGGGGGCAGAAAGATTACGAGGGGTTAAGGGAAGAGATATTGGAGGCCATGGGACTAAATGATGGGAGTCCGTTCGCCCGGGTGGGAAAAACGGTACAGCTCCCTGGGGAGTCCCCACAGGCTTTCGCAGACAGGCTGTGACCAGTCTACCGGAGCACATGCCCGGGAATGCCAGGGCGGACACTCCTGAACAGAGATCAATCGGCCCACTGGCTCCGCCGTCTCATGACAAACTGCCTGCCCCAAATTCGAACTCGAGCTGCGGCCTGGTTTGACCCCCGTAGCCCCCAGACCACCGAGGAAACGGTGATCCGCCAGCTCACGATAGCATTTAAAAATATCAGGGGTATCGAGACGCCCCAACCCAAGGGGAAAGTCCACGAGGTTAAACCAGGGGCCCAGCATAAAAGGGAATGGCACCAGGAAGGGAATCGTCCCGCCCAGGCTAAATTAAACTGCTATGGGTGCGGGAAGGACGGCCACTGGCGCAAAGATTGTAAAAACCCCTGGAAGGATACCAAGGGAAAGAATCCCACCGCCCCAGCCCAAAAGGCAGCGATGGGGGAGGCAGAGACAGGAATTGCCCCCGCTGCCATGGAGTCATTTTTTGAGGCCATGCGATCTTTTATGGCCAGCCAGGGAAGAATAGCAGCCACTACTGGTGTGGTAGCTCCCTCAGCCCCCCCTGACGATGCCCCGCTATGACTAGAGAAGAAAGCGCAGATCGGCCAGCAGGAGGTGAAATTCCTGGGCCTGACCGTCCGCGCAGGGGAAAGAGCCATAGACAAGGCTAGGAGGGAAGCGGTCCAAGAGCTACCGGTCCCCAGTACTGTGGAGGTGAAAAAGCAGGCAGCTGGGATCGAACCCGAGGTTAGAAACCCCCAGCTCCCAGCAGGTCACAGCTCACAGGCAGCACCTGCAGGGGCAGTCGCATGTATCAGGGGAGGAGTCACCCAGACCCCTGTCCAAACCAATCCCCCTCTCTTCTGGGACTCAGGTGGGGAGGAGGAGGTGCCCGAGGCAGGTAGTCCCGCCCCCGACCCAGGTTTTGAACCTGGAGAGGAAGACTCTCAGCCTCCGGCAGCAGGCAGCGAAGGGTTGCCTGTCCCCAGCTCAGACTTGGGAAGGGAGGAGCCACAGGGGAAAAGCCCCCAGCCAGCGAGGACTGCGACCCACAGCAAGGGTCCGCTCGCCAGGGTAGCCCCACCAACAGCACTTCCTAGGAGGTCCCCTCGGACACCCCAGCCGAGGAAGGCATGGTCGCCGGCTCCCCAGTTTAAAAGGGCTACCTCCCGTGCTAAAGTTAAGTCGAAAGACAAAGGTCCTCAGCCAGCAGTCGCGGGCTGTGAGGGACCGGAAGTAAAGGTCAGTACAGCCAAGCCGCAGGGAGCAGCCTGCAGCAGTCCTGACAGAATTTGAGCTGGCCGCTCGGAGACGGGCGGCGGATGTATATAACTTTAGCAGTTAAGTTTGTAGTTTGAAGTTAAGATGTACAGGTTTATTATAAGGTGTGGAACCGTAATGTAATTTTAAGATGGAACCGTTCCAGTGTTGTCTACGTGAGCCGAGGTCGAGGGACACGCTCACACTTCACCCGAGCCAGGCAGCCTGTATGGGGCCCGGCCAGATGTTCTTATCTCTTACAGGGAATGTTCGGAGGCGTGATCCTGCTCGCCCTGTCTGGGCTGAGCCTCGCGAGAAGGGGCGATACCGAGGACCACAAAAAGGGGACATGAGATTGCTTTGGCAGATCAGGCAAAGGTGAATCCAAAGAGCTTCTACAAATACATAAAGGGCAAAAGGGTAACTAGGGAGCGAGTAGGGCCTCTTAAGGATCAACAAGGTCATCTATGTGCGGAACCACAAGAGATGGGTGAGATCCTGAATGAATATTTCACATCGGTATTTACGGTTGAGAAAGGCATGGATGTTAGGGAACTTGGGGAAATAAATAGTGATGTCTTGAGGAGTGTACATATTACAGAGAGGGAGGTGCTGGAAGTCTTAACGCGCATCAAGGTAGATAAATCTCCGGGACCTGATGAAATGTATCCCAGGACGTTATGGGAGGTTAGGGAGGAAATTGCGGGTCCCCGAGCAGAGATATTTGAATCATCCACCGCTACAGGTGAGGTGCCTGAAGATTGGAGGGTAGCAAATGTTGTGCCTTTGTTTAAGAAGGGCGGCAGGGAAAAGCCTGGGAACTACAGACCAGTGAGCCTGACATCTGTAGTGGGTAAGTTGTTAGAGGGTATTCTGAGGGACAGGATCTACAGGCATTTGGAGAGGCAGGGACTGATTAGGAACAGTCAGCATGGTTTTGTGAGAGGAAAATCATGTCTCACGAATTTGATTGAGTTTTTTGAAGGGGTAACCAAGAAGATAGATGTGGGCTGTGCAGTAGACGTGGTCTACATGGACTTCAGCAAAGCATTTGACAAGGTACCGCATGGTAGGTTGTTACATAAGGTTAAATCTCATGGGATCCAAGGTGAGGTAGCCAATTGGATACAAAATTGGCTTGACGACAGAAGACAGAGGGTGGTTGTCGAGGGTTGTTTTTCAAACTGGATGCCTGTGTCCAGCGGTGTGCCTCAGGGATCGGTGCTGGGTCCGCTGTTATTTGTTATTTATATTAATGATTTGGATGAGAATTTAGGAGGCATGGTTAGTAAGTTTGCAGATGACACCAAGATTGGTGGCATTGTGGACAGTGAAGAAGGTTATCTAGGATTGCAACGGGATCTTGATAAATTGGGCCAGTGGGCCGATGAATGGCAGATGGAGTTTAATTTAGATAAATGTGAGGTGATGCATTTTGGTAGATCGAATCGGGCCAGGACCTACTCCGTTAATGGTAGGGCGTTGGGGAGAGTTATAGAACAAAGAGATCAAGGAGTACAGATTCATAGCTCCTTGAAAGTGGAGTCACAGGTGGATAGGGTGGTGAAGAAGGCGTTCGGCATGCTTGGTTTCATTGGTCAGAACATTGAATGCAGGAGTTGGGATGTCTTGTTGAAGTTGTACAGGGCATTGGTGAGGCCACACTTGGAGTACTGTGTACAGTTCTGGTCACCCTATTATAGAAAGGATATTATTAAACTAGAAAGAGTGCAGAAAAGATTTACTAGGATGCTACCGGGACTTGATGGTTTGACTTACAGGGAGAGGTTAGACAGACTGGGACTTTTTTCCCTGGAGAGTAGGAGGTTAAGGGGTGATCTTATAGAAGTCTATAAAATAATGAGGGGCATAGATAAGGTCGATGGTCAAAATCTTTTCCCAAAGGTAGGGGAGTCTATAACGAGGGGGCACAGATTTAAGGTGAGAGGGGAGAGATACAAAAGGATCCAGAGGGGCAATTTTTTCACTCAAAGGGTGGTGAGTGTCTGGAACGAGCTGCCAGAGGCAGTAGTAGAGGCGGGTACAATTTTGTCTTTTAAAAAGCATTTGGACAGTTACATGGGGAAGATGGGTATCGAGGGATATGGGCCAAGTGCAGGCAATTGGGACTAGCTTAGTGGTATAAACTGGGCGACATGGACATGTTGGGCCGAAGGGCCTGTTTCCATGTTGTAACTTCTATGATTCTATGATTCTATGATTTTAAGTTAAGATGTATAGGTTTATTATAAGGTGTGGAACCGTAATGTAATTTTAAGATGGAACCGTTCCAGTGTTGTCTACGTGAGCCGAGGTCGAGGGACCCGCTCACACTTCACCCGAGCCAGGCAGCCTGTATGGGGCCCGGCCAGATGTTAAATTTTATCAGTTTGATTTTTCAGACGGTGACAGAACCAGACTAAACACCCACGAGCTTTTGGACGGGATTGGGAGACAAAGAAGGGGTGTTTTTAACGATGTCTTAACTGGTTTTAACACGGGGTCTTCTGTCATCAACAGCTGAGATGACATCGAGCTGCAGACCCAGATTAATGGTTTAATAACGCAATTTAAGCCGGTGTACAGGGTGGAGAACATTGGTGTGATTCAGGGGGGTGCACACGTTCGTTTCACAGCGGTCCCGCCCTACGTCATAAAGTGGGAACATGGTATGATGGGTACTGACCTCTCGGGGTGCCAGAGCCGGGGATCACACATAATCCCGTGTCCCCAGCACTTGAACGCCTGTTCAAAACCGCAGTGCGGGTTCAGAGCTGCTGACGCGAAGCCTATAAACTGCACCATGGAAGCCATGGCACAAGGCCATGTTCCCCCACAGGTGGCGTATATAGGAGGTGGGACATATTGCATCACCACAGCAGCGTCTCACTACCAGCATGGTCAGCACAGCTGGTGTGCGGTGAGTGACAGCAGTTTCTGCTTTAAACCCCAGGCAGAAGTTCAAGTGGCACAGATACGAATTGTCCCCATCCCTGAACCATCCACTGTTCACCTCACTGTGAAAGAGAATTTCACCAACCTCCAAAAGTATGTAGCCCACTTTGGCTATCAGATCCTCCCTCTCCCAGAACACCTCGTTAAATTATTAAAAGCAGTCGGGGTGTCCCAAAAACACTTTTACACGCTGGGACAGAAGACTGTCCAGATAGGGGCCGATATTCTGAGTATTACGACCCCACCCTGGTGGGACATCTTTGAGAATATCGAGGTCCCCTCCTGGATTCGTCTGGCATCACACGTGCTAGTAATCTGTCAGCTCGGGATCGTCCTCTACCTGGTTTGCGTCCAGTGTAGGAATAGGGGTCTCGAGGTAGTAGTTAGAACACAAAGGGTATGGAAGGACCAGTATGCTCGGGTAGACGAAACACCCGTGTGAGTTCGGGGACGCATCCCTTGCGAGTGATGGCAGCCTGTTTCATTATTTTAATAAAGATGGTCCCTTCCGTTTGTTGTTTTCAATAAAGTAATGTTTACGTTTTGATGTTATTTTGAATAAAGATTGTTCATTGTTGTGTTGTATAGTATGCGAAATACTGTTTCATCCCAAGTGGTGCAGGGGTATTTGGACCCCTCCGTGCTGGGATTGTTGTAATTCAACCTTGTTTTCTATCCGAATGCCTGCCATACACTGGGGTTCTCTCCAAGGAAGGGAATGTATGTGTCGAGGGATTAGGGATAGGTAAATAAAGGGGAAGGTTGTTTGCGACGGTCAGAAATTTTTTGCTCACCTTGCATGGACACTTCAAGCAAGTTTAAGTATCCACAGGGGGGAGTGAAGGGATTTGCAAAATTTCACATGTTCCCCCCACCCCGAAGATTTATTGGAGTTATTAAAGAAACCCTGGTGTGACTGTTTTAAAAAATCCAAGGTCTCTCAAAATGGCTGCGGTCAGACACATGGCCTAAAAGCCTGCTGGATTCTTCAACAACTCGGCAGGCTTCGTGTCTCAGACAGGTTTCTTTGAACAATGCAGCTGCATTCGAGCCCTGAGGCAAGCTATCAACATGGCCGGTCAACACATCAAAATTCGAGCAGGAAGTGATCGCTGGACAAAAGGTGAACCATCAAGGTACATTCGGAACAATGGTAAAGCAGTTAGCGAACAGATCGATACAGGAAATGGCCATTAATGTAAATGGGCCAGAGATGGGGTCCTTTGTCTTACGTTTCGTGCTTAAATCAAACAATGAAGCAAGCTGATGAGGTATGAAAAAAACCTGTTACCAAGAGGGTATAACTGAAGCTGCCCAGTATCTCTCTTGCTCTTCTCTCTTCGCCTCTTGGCCCTGTCCTGTCTGTCTGCTAGCAGCTAAGAAGGAAGCCATTCAGTAAACCTCGCAACCACATGTCGACGGCAGCAGCAGGCACAGGGGCCAGGCCTTTTCATCTGTTTTCACCGGTGAGCATTAATTTTCTGGCTGCCACAAGACAGCTTAGCATAAGTGTAAGGATGGGGGTTAAAGGGGATATTGCTAAACTTGTGATTTTAGAATTTTCCCTCGATGTGTCTGTTTCTTCCACCCCGATAAGTGTAAGACTGTATTACATCCATAGCGATTTCTATCTTTTTATCTTCTGTATTATACTGTTTACCTTGTAGTTTTAGTTTTCTTATTAATAAACATTGGTTTTCCTTGTACCAATCCACTGGTCTGTTTGTCTGTCTTTGTTACCACTCGATAAGTCCTCAGCTCAGAATCAGGAAGGGGTAAGCGATTCGCAACCGCACTGCGGGCAGGGCAGCTCAGGAAAATCATAACTGGCTGACCTATTATAAACCCGAGAAACAGGAAAAACCCCTTACAACACCCAATTAAAAGTGCCGGCCACACTCGAGTATCTCTCATGGTCTGAGCGAGGTAAATGCAGTGAATTAGATCCAGTTCATTCATTTGAGCATTGAACGGATCTTTAAACAATAATTCAGGGAGCAGAATTCGAACCTGCGAAAAAAAACTCTCCATCAGCTTTTGAATCGAATGCTTCAATCACTCGGTGACCCCAGCAACAAACGAGAGCTCTTGCACGGCTGTAGATCAGACGGCTTCGGGTTAGCACAGGAGCTCTGTCAGATTGTTCTTTCAGAAAGGATTCCAAAAGGACACATGCATTCATTAATCAAGTAAGTATTGGTGGTTCAGGGGTCGAATTCTCACTTGCTACCTGAAAGATACAGGTTCTATTCCCGATCAATGTGGGATCCTTTTACCTTCCAACAGCATCCACAGAAAACTGGAGGAAGTGAAACTATTTTGGTGCCTCATTGGGCAGATCAGGGTCAGTAAATTCTAGTTTAGGAGTCAGGATGGCCGAGCAGGTCTAAGGCTCTGCTTTTAGGCCTCCACCTCCCCTGGGCCTGGGCTGGACTCTGAATTGCGCTATTTAATCCTTTACAAATACCGAGCTATTTAATCCTTTACAAATACCGAGCTATTTAATCCTTTACAAATACCGAGCTATTTAATCCTTTACAAATACCGAGCTATTTAATCCTTTACAAATACCGAGCTATTTAATCCTTTACAAATACCGAGCTATTTAATCCTTTACAAATACCGAGCTATTTTTTGTTCCTTTGGATGGAGGTGATTTTTCTGCGCAGTTGATTTGATCCTTCCAGAAAATCAACCCGATATCCGTCCCTGGCAGGTTTGTTTTTAAGTAAATCAGCAAGAAATCTAAGAAGGGATTGTCCTTCACACTCCCCTCCAAGCAGCTCCACCACCAGCAGAGAAATCTTGCCTTGGATTGGCCCGCTCCCTCAATATATTAATTACTTTGCTCCAATCGGCGGTGTCGAGCATCAGCGAGTGAGGAACAGCAGAACGGGAAGCCGCAGTAATCATGAATGATCCTGAGAAGAGCCCGAGCCTGTGGCAGGAAGACGAGGTCACCGGAAAGGAACAGCCGCCCCGAGCTCGAGGAGCAGCGAGAGTCTGTCTGACTAATCGAAGACTTTTTTGCCTGAAAGTGAGTGCGGTTTGAAGTGTTGCAGCTCTAGGGCACTCCCTGCTGGTGAGGAGAGGCAAATGCTCCAGCAAAACAGCCGTGTTCAAGCAGACACAGAAAGCCTGAAGGTTTGAGAAAGGAGAAGAGGTGTCCTGTGCCACAGCGCTAAAATGTTAAGCTGTAAACATACGAGAGCGGCCTTGAGCTAATTGCTGCTTGATCGCTCCTTTGAGACGGAATTGAACCAACGATGGTAAAGATCTATTCCTTTGAAGTGTTCTGTTCGACCAGCAAAGCTATCGTAGGCAGGAAAAAAACGTACCTCTCTTTGGTAATTGTTTAGTGAGCACCTTTTAATGCTCCCAGACTCGTGGAGTCCCGTGCTCATGACCAAGGCTGACTCGGGACCTGTTCATATCACAGCGCTGTGGGAGTGGGAGCTGCTGCTTACTCTCTGCAATCTGAGCCAGTGGTGCAATCAATAACGCATCTTCTAGTCGATCTAAAACATTATAGGTTCGACTCCGATTCGGTTTAAAGGCTTCTGAAATTTTTGTATTACTTTATCACTTGCAATGTGTAAAATTTCATCACATGCAAAGCGCAAAATTCTTATTAAAGATTTGACTGTCTCTTGATAACCATGTCAATATCTCCTTCAGTCTGAAATAGAAAGTTATCTGTTGATTAAAACAACGATGCAACTACGAGCTGCGATTAATTAGCTTTATGAAGTTAATTCTTGTTTACATTAATTCCCTGACTGGGATTCGAACCATGAGGCAGTGAGAGCACTGAATTCTCAGCACTATTCCACCAAGGAACTCCCAGGATTGCACACGGGATACTGTGGAACTGATAACATTTATTTCTCTTTCACTCTTTCGTGATTCATTCAGCTCTGTGTTTATTCTCAGGCCTCTTTTCTCCCCCTTCTTTTCAGCTTCTGACTGCAGATATTCCTGTCGTCAAATATGAATAATATAGAATATCTCACAGCCCCGCTATATTTACTCTTTCTCTGTACAGTTCTGTACAAAATCAAACTGTAGGCAGATACCGACAGTGTCTCTCCCTCACTCCCCACAGGAGCAGCAGGAGATGTTACTTTAAACTGCCAGTTGCTTCAAACGATGCCCGATAGACCTGCGTTATTTTGCAGTTTTCCCAGGAGCTGCATTGATTCGGTGTGTGAATTTTGGGAAATTGAATGATTTTGACCGGCAGCTTGTGGGAGTATTTTACCTCACGTTCCATTTCATGTACATGTCTACTTGCACTTGGTGATTTCATTGCCTGAACATCACCTTCTGTCGTGATAGTAGTTTGAACAGAAAATGCCATTTTGTGCGAGCAGCTTGTCTGGCCCGAAAATGACCTGAATTACAAAGGGGCGAGTGGGAAAGGCCGCGTTGCTCTGCCTGTTCACAGCAAAGAATTTTCAGCGTTTCCTTGTGGTCCAGTGTTTAGGATTCGGAGCTTTCATCACCACGGCAACGGTTCGATGGTGTCTGTCTCAACATCTGCATATTATCCACTCTGCTATAAGTGGACTGCACTCAAATTGCTGATTTTTTTCACTGTGAGGGTGAAGAGACATAAATGTGTGGACATTAGTTACCAATTCATCAGCTGGGTTGCACCTTTGCTTCTCCCCCCGTCTCAGTTATTTCCATCTTTACCCTTCTCTGCTGGTGTTGACGGTTCGATCATCAATGGCCGTTCGAGGAAGCCTGAGAAGTCCATGAGGGGAAAACACAGAGAGTCAAGAGACAGATTAAAGTAAAGAAACAAATGTCAAGTTCTGCCAATGAGCAGAATTTAACACGGAGCTCGGGAGAGATTCCTTTAAGTGTCTTGTAAGAGACCATTGGGCTCCGAATTAAACAGGTCTGCCACGCTGACATATCTCTTTAAAGGGGAGAAATGGGGTTGGTTAACAGCAGTTTATATTTATTTGAGCATTGAGCATCGCTATAAGAAACAGCGCTGTGAGCAGGATTGTGAACCTGTGAAGGAAAACCCTCGTGGATTTCAAGTCCAACCCTTCAGCACTCGGTCATCGCAGCTACAAGCAATTGAAATGCGTCGGATTATCACAAGCGCTCTGTGACACTATGTTCTTTCAGGCAGGCTTCCAACAAAACATTTACAGCCCCTGACCATGCGGACATTGCTGTGTTAATGATAGAATTCTCGTCTATCAAGAATGAGGCCGAGGTTCGACCTCTCGTCCAATTTAGGACAATTGTCATTCTGCATTCATGAGATTCTGTGAATTGGGACACATTCGCATTCAGTTTCAATCTGCGCACCATTCTGAGACATTCTCCTTTCTCCACGTGTGTTGCATCGAAAAATCACATGGCAAGTCCAGCGCCTCAATCATCGGGTCATCGCAGCTGCAAGCAACAAATCCCACACAGCCGTAGATCAGAATGAGGAAGGTTATCACAGGAGATCTATGAGACTGTATGTTCATTCAGTCAGGTTTCCAGCTGGACACATGCACCTGGTTATCATACGGATATAACTGTTTCAGGGGTAGAATTCTCTCTGACCACTCGGGAGGCCCGAGTTCGGTTACCAGTCAATGGAGGAGTGTTTTTATTCTGCGTTCATGTGAATTGGGATATATTTATATTCACATACAGCTTCAATCTGCTCACCGTCTTCAGACATTTTCTTTTCTCCAGGTGTGTTGCGTCGACAGAACATCTGGATTCTGTTCTCTCAGGCTCCAACATGTTCATTCCTGCCTTCCACACACTGTCAAAACATGTCAAAACAATTAGTGAATTTGCACTTAAAAGGACAACGCAGGGCTCGTCCGGGATTTGAACCCAGGACCTCTTGTATTTTAATCAAATCAATAAATCCCCAAAGTGAGAATCATACCCCTAGACCAGAGCCACCAGTAGCGAGGCACTGCAGCCAGTGCAGAATTCGGTGAAACCCACAGCCAATCGTCTATCCTTTCAAATCTCTTCTATCCATCCAATCTCGTTTTCTATCCCGATGTACATCAATGTGAAGTTGTTCACATCAACAATATTAGCCTCTCTTTACCACATTCACTTTGAATGTGTGACTTGTATTATCAAGTGAGACTCTGTGGAGTTAATTGCTCTAAAGCTACATTGTTGTCTGTCTCGTCATCCACAGATTATCCACTCTCCCACAAGTATAACAGTGACCACACTTCAAAAATAGCTCATTGGCTGTAAAACGCTTTGGGACGTCCTGAGATGGTGAAAAGCACTTTATAAACACAAGACTGTCTTTCATTTTATACTGGGACAAAATTACTGACTTTTCACTGTGAGGACAATGAAACATGAATGTATAAAGCAGAATTTAGCGGCAAAAAGTGTTATCAATGGGAGTAGTGGGACTGAGAAATGCTCAAACAACCGTCAGGCACCACCCCCGTGGGATTGGAAGATTATGGCCTGTAAATCTCCAATTTCCACCCTTACTTCCATCAGCAACCAAGGATGCATCCCATCCGGACCGGGTGATTTATCTACTTTAAGTACAGCCAGCCTTTCTAGTGCCTCCTCTTTATCAATTTTTATCCCATCCAGTATCTCCTGTTTTCCTGACTTTGGCAGCATCTTCTTCCTTGGTGTAGACAGATGCAAGGTCCTCATTTAGTATCTCAGCCATGCCTCTGCCTCCATGCACACATCTCCTTTTTGGTCCCTAATCTCACTTTCTATTCCGATGTGCGGTAATCTCAAGTTTTACACTAACTATTTCAAGTCAACAATATTCGCCTCTTCATCAAATTCATTTATGGTGCATTTTCTTGCAGTGAAAACACGAATTGAAATCCTGGATATTGTAATGTCCCTGATTGGTCTCCAACCACCAACTTTTCGGTTAAGGCGCTGAATGATTGCGCCAGAGAGACGCAAAGTGTCTCACGTTAAATAAAAGTACTCTGTCACCGAGCTGAACCTTGAGGTTGCCGTGAGCAATGAACGTTATTAAATTCATTAATTAAACTAATGAAAGTCTGTGAAAGAAGAAGAATTGTTGTAATCACCATTGGTCAACCGATAACTTTCTGCTGCAGACTCACGGAAATATTAACATGGATAGTGAAACTTTAAATAAGTGTTTGTGTTTTGTATGTGATGAACTTTTAATTTTCCAGACCGTATTTTAACAGTCTGGTTAAAAATGTTAAGGACACAAAGAATTTGGTGCAGTCGCTCTCAAATTTAACATGAGCGACCAGTGACCACTCCTTTTTACAGAACAAGTTTATCGCGGGAGGTTTGTCTGGAGCAAGTTCCTCAAACAACACTTGAGCTCGGAATTGAACCAGAGACTTTGTGCCTGTAAAACAAACTGGATGACCATTACGCTACGGAAACCTGAGCTGATCAAACACCCCTCACAGGATGTGTTTAGCTCGAACGTAAATCACTGAGTCCTTCTTTTATTAGTTCATGGGATGTGGGCGTCGCTGGTGAGGCCGGCATTTATTGCCCATCCCTAATTGCCCTTGAGAAGGTGGTGGTGAGCCGCCTTCTTGAACCGCTGCAGTCCGTGTGGTGACGGTTCTCCCACAGTGCTGTTAGGAAGGGAGTTCCAGGATTTTGACCCAGTGACGATGAAGGAACGGCGATATATTTCCAAGTCGGGATGGTGTGTGAGGTGAAGGGGAACGTGCAGGTGGTGTTGTTCCCATGTGCCTGCTGCCCTTGTCTCTCTCTGTATTGATTGTGATCCGGTTGCTTCTCCGTTAAACAACATCACTTCTGTCCCTCACAAAAGGCTCTCAATCCTTCTCCTCCGTTCTCTTTCGCAAACATTTCACTGAACAAAACTTCACAAGTCACCCAGGAAAAATAATTCATTTCAAAATCATTAGCTTCCGAAGGAGCTGCGAGGACAGACTGACCAAACCTGCGTTCAGTCGTGAAGTTTGTGGGTGTGTTGTCATCCTGAGGGACAGAGGCAGGCCTGTGACACAGAGCAAAGGCAGGAACTCAGGAATGTGGCCATTCAGGTCCATAAATGGGCAGACAGTCAGTCACAGTCATTGATTCCAACACACGGCCCGGTAGTTGGTCAGTCAGTCGGGGAGGGAGGCCTGCAGCCAGCAAACAAAAAGCCTGTGATTTAAGGCAGAGAAGCAATCAGACGGGCATGCAGATAGACAGGCAGATAGACAGGCAGATAGACAGACAGACAGGCAGACAGACAGACAGACAGACATCTGACACCACATCAAAACGCAGCGTGATCAAATCACGTTGGGGTGATATTATGTTCACAGTAGCTCAGGGTCCTGCCCACAGGTTTTATAACGGGGCAGTGTTTTAGGGATGGGCTGTTCATTGTTAGTAAAAGAATATTGATCAGAATTTAATTTGTTACATTAAAGTGCTCTTTGTCTGTTAATTTTGATTTACATCCTCGTCAGTTTTATACAGAAACAAGTAACAATGTTTAAGAGATGTGGTTTATTCAATATTTGTGCAAAATCCCTGTCACCCAGTGTAAAAAAACACGAACTCCCCAACACGTGAGTAAATCCATGAGGCTGCTCTATACGTATGGCTGGTTAGCGCAGTTGGTTAGAATGTGATGTTAATAATACCAAAGTTGTCGGTTCGATCCCCGTACGGACCATCACGTTCCTGATACAATGTTTGGGGAACTTTTAACAGTTTGGTCAACTTCAGAAACAAGGAAATCCACACAAAATGTCAGAAGGTTAATTTTTTGAAAAACATCCATGAATATGTTGGACATGTCTGTGCCCTTGGGGAGGAGGCAGGCATCTTTCCCCTTGTTTTTCTTTTCCCCTTTTCTCACCCTCCTTTCTGTGTATCCATCAAATTCCAACTCCCTCTTTTACTTTCTGTCCATTTCATTCCATTTCTGGAATCATTTTTCCAGGTATGTTTACTGACACAAATTACAACCTGCGTCACTGAGTATCCGGGTATGTTTACTGACACACATTACAATCTGTGTCACTCAGTAACCGAGTATGTTTACTGACACACGTTACAATCTGTGTCACTCAGTATCCGGGTATGTTTACTGACACACATTACAATCTGTGTCACTCAGTAACCGAGTATGTTTACTGACACACGTTACAATCTGTGTCACTCAGTATCCGGGTATGTTTACTGACACACATTACAATCTGTGTCACTCAGTATCCAGGTATGTTCACTGACACACATTACAATCTGTGTCACTCAGTATCCGGGTATGTTTACTGACAGACATTACAACCTGCGTCACTGAGGATCCGGGTATGTTTACTGACACACATTACAATCTGTGTCACTCAGTATCCAGGTATGTTCACTGACACACATTACAATCTGTGTCACTCAGTATCCGGGTATGATTACTGACACACATTACAATCTGTGTCACTCAGTATCCAGGTATGTTCACTGACACACATTACAATCTGTGTCACTCAGTATCCGGGCATGTTTACTGACACACATTACAACCTGTGTCACTCAGTATCCGGGTATGTTCACTGACACACATTACAATCAGTGTCACTCAGTATCCGGGTATGTTTACTGACACACATTACAATCTGTGTCACTCAGTATACGGGTATGTTTACTGACACACATTACAATCTGTGTCACTCAGTATCCGGGTATGTTTACTGACACACATTACAACCTGTGTCACTCAGTATCCAGGTATGTTTACTGACACACATTACAACATGTGTCACTCAGTATCCGGGTATGTTTACTGACACACATTACAATCTGTGTCACTCAGTATCCGGGTATATTTACTCACACACATTACAATCTGTGTCACTCAGTATCCAGGTATGTTCACTGACACACATTACAATCTGTGTCACTCAGTATCCGGGTATGATTACTGACACACATTACAATCTGTGTCACTCAGTATCCAGGTATGTTCACTGACACACATTACAATCTGTGTCACTCAGTATCCGGGCATGTTTACTGACACACATTACAACCTGTGTCACTCAGTATCCGGGTATGTTCACTGACACACATTACAATCAGTGTCACTCAGTATCCGGGTATGTTTACTGACACACATTACAATCTGTGTCACTCAGTATACGGGTATGTTTACTGACACACATTACAATCTGTGTCACTCAGTATCCGGGTATGTTCACTGACACACATTACAACCTGTGTCACTCAGTATCCAGGTATGTTTACTGACACACATTACAACATGTGTCACTCAGTATCCGGGTATGTTTACTGACACACATTACAATCTGTGTCACTCAGTATCCGGGTATATTTACTCACACACATTACAATCTGTGTCACTCAGTATCCAGGTATGTTTACTGACACACATTACAACCTGTGTCACTCAGTATCCGGGTATGTTTACTGACATACATTACAACCTGTGTCACTCAGTATCCGGGTATGTTTACTGACACACATTACAATCTGTGTCACTCAATATCCGGGTATGTTTACTGACACACATTACAATCTGTGTCACTCAGTATCCGGGTATGTTTACAGACACACATTGCAATCTGTGTCACTCAGTATCCGGGTATGTTTACTGACACACATTACAATATGTGTCACTCAGTATCCGGGTATGTTTACTGACACACATTACAACCTGTGTCATTCAGTATCCGGGTATGTTTACTGACACACATTACAACCTGTGTCACTCAGTATCCGGGTATGTTCACTGACACACATTACAATCTGTGTCACTCAGTATCGGGGTATGTTTACTGACACACATTACAATCTGTGTCACTCAGTATCCGGGTCTGTTTACTGACACACATGACAACCTGTCTCACTCAGTATCTGGGTATGTTTACTGACATACATGACAACCTGTGTCACTCAGTATCTGGTTATGTTTACTGACACACATTACAACCTGTGTCACTCAGTATCGGGGTATGTTCACTGACACACATTACAATCTGTGTCACTCAGTATCCGGGTGTGTTTACTGACACACATTACAATCTGTGTCACTCAGTATCTGGGTGTGTTTACTGACACACATGACAACCTGTGTCATTCAGTATCCGGGTATGTTTACTGACACACATTACAATCTGTATCACTCAGTATCCGGGTATGTTTACTGACACACATTACAAACTGTGTCACTCAGTATCCGGGTGTGTTTACTGACACACATTACAATCTGTGTCACTCAGTATCCGGGTGTGTTTACTGACACACATGACAACCTGTGTCATTCAGTATCCGGGTATGTTTACTGACACACATTACAATCTGTGTCACTCAGTATCCGGGTATGTTTATTGACACACATTACAATCTGTGTCACTCAGTATCCGGGTATGTTTACTGACACACATTACAATCTGTGTCACTCAGTATCCGGGTATGTTTACTGACACACATTACAATCTGTGTCACTCAGTATCCGGGTATGTTTACTGACACACATTACAACCTGTGTCACTCAGTATCCGGGTATGTTTACTGACACACATGACAACATGTGTCACTCAGTATCCGGGTATGTTTACTGACACACATTACAACATGTGTCACTCAGTATCCGGGTATGTTTACTGACACACATTACAACCTGTGTCACTCAGCATCCGCGTGTGTTTACTGACACACATTACAACCTGAGTCACTGAGTATCCGGGTATGTTTACTGACACACATTACAATCTGTGTCACTCAGTATCCGGGTATGTTTACTGACACACATTACAACCTGTGTCACTCAGTATCCGGGTGTGTTTACTGACACACATTACAACCTGTGTCACTCAGCAACCGAGTATGTTTACTGACACACATTACAACCTGTGTCACTCAGTATCCGGGTATGTTTACTGACACACATGACAACTTGTGTCACTCAGTATCCGGGTATGTTTACTGACACACATTACAATCTGTGTCACTCAGTATCCGGGTATGTTCACTGACACAAATTACAATCTGTGTCACTCAGTATCCGGGTATGTTTACTGACACACATTACAATCTGTGTCACTCAGTATCCGGGTATGTTTACTGACACACATTACAATCTGTGTCACTCAGTATCCGGGTATGTTCACTGACACACATTACAATCTTTGTCACTCAGTAACCGGGTATGTTCACTGACACACATTACAATCTGTGTCACTCAGTATCCGGGTATGTTCACTGACACACATTACAATCTGTGTCACTCAGTATCCGGGAATCTTTACTGACACACATTACAATCTGTGTCATTCAGTATCCGGGTATGTTTACTAACACACATTACAACCTGTGTCATTCAGTATCCGGGTATGTTTAATGACACACATTACATCCTGTGTCACTCAGTATCCGGGAATATTTACTGACACACATTACATCCTGTGTCATTCAGTATCCGGGTATGTTTAATGACACACATTACATCCTGTGTCACTCAGTATCCGGGAATATTTACTGACACACATTACAATCTGTGTCACTCAGTATCCGGGAATCTTTACTGACACACATTACATCCTTTGTCATTCAGTATCCGGGTATGTTTACTGACACACATTACAACTGTGTCACTCAGTATCCGGGTATGTTCACTGACACACATTACAACTGTGTCACTCAGTATCTGGGTATGTTTAGTGACACACATTACAACCTGTGAAACTCAGTAACTGGGTATGTTCACTGACACACATTACAATCTGTGTCACTCAGTCACCGTGTATGTTTCCTGCCACACATTACAATCTGTGTCACTCAGCATCCGGGTCTGCTTACTGACACACATTACAACCTGTGTCACTCAGTGCCCGGGAATGTTTCGTGATAAACATTACAATCTGTGTCACTCAGTATCCAGGTATGTTTACAGACACACATTACAACCTGAGTCACTCAGTATCCGGGTATGTTCACTGACACACATTACAATCTGTGTCACTCAGTATCCGGGTATGTTTACTGACACACATTGCAATCTGTGTCACTCAGTATCCCCGTATGTTTACAGACATACATTACAACCTGAGTCACTCAGTATCCGGGTATGTTCACTGACACACATTACAATCTGTGTCACTCAGTATCCGGGTATGTTCACTGACACACATTACAATCTGTGTCACTCAGTATCCGGGTATGTTCACTGACACACATTACAATCTGTGTCACTCAGTATCCGGGTATGTTTACTGACACACATTACAACCTGTGTCACTCAGTATCCGGGTATGTTTACTGACACACATTACAACTGTGTCACTCAGTCACCGTGTATGTTTACTGACACACATTACAACCTGTGTCACTCAGTGCCCGGGAATGTTCACTGACACACATTACAATCTGTGTCACTCAGTATCGGGGTATGCTCACTGACACACATTACAATCTGTGTCACTCAGTATCCGGTAATGTTTACAGACACACATTACAACCTGAGTCACTCAGTATCCGGGTATGTTTACTGACACACATTACAACCTGTGTCACTCAGTATCCGGGTATGTTCACTGACACACATTACAATCTGTGTCACTCAGTATCCGGGTATGTTTACTGACACACATGACAACCTGTGTCACTCAGTATCCGGGTATGTTTACTGACACACATGACAACCTGTGTCACTCAGTCACCGGGTATGTTTACTGACACACATTACAATCAGTGTCACTCAGTATCCGGGTATGTTTACTGACATACATTACAATCTGTGTCACTCAGTATACGGGTATGTTTACTGACATACATTACAATCTGTGTCACTCAGTATCCGGGTATGTTCACTGACACACATTACAACCTGTGTCACTCAGTATCCGGGTATGTTCACTGACACACATTACAACTTTTGTCACTCAGTATCCGGGTATGTTCACTGACACACATTACAACCTGTGTCACTCAGTATCCGGGTATGTTCACTGACACACATTACAACTTTTGTCACTCAGTATCCGGGTACGTTTACTGACACACATTACAATCTGTGTCACTCAGTATCCAGGTATGTTTACTGACACACATTACAACCTGTGTCACTCAGTATCCGGGTATGTTCACTGACACACATTACAATCTGTGTCACTCAGTATCCGGGTATGTTTACTGACACACATTACAATCTGTGTCACTCAGTATCCGGGTATGTTTACTGACACACATTACAATCTGTGTCACTCAGTATCCGGGTATGTTCACTGACACACATTACAACCTGTGTCACTCAGTATCCGGGTATGATTACTGACACACATTACAACCTGTGTCACTCAGTATCCGGGTATGTTCACTGACACACATTACAACCTGTGTCACTCAGTAACCGGTTATGTTTATTGACACACATTACATCCTGTGTCACTCAGTATCCGGGTATGTTTACTGACACACGTTACAATCTGTGTCACTCAGTATACGGGTATGTTCACTGACACGCATGACAACCTGTGTCACTCAGTATACGGGTATGTTTACTGACACACATGACAACCTGTGTCACTCAGTATACGGGTATGTTTACTGACATACATTACAATCTATGTCACTCAGTATCCGGGTATGTTCACTGACACACATTACAACTTGTGTCACTCAGTATCCGGGTATGTTCACTGACACACATTACAATCTGTGTCACTCAGTAACCGGGCATGTTTACTGCCACACATTACAATCTGTGTCACTCAGTATCCGGGTATGTTTGCTGACACACATTACAATCTGTGTCACTCAGTATCCGGGTATGTTCACTGACACAAATTACAATCTGTGTCACTCAGTATCCGGGTATGTTCACTGACACACATTACAATCTTTGTCACTCAGTAACCGGTTATGTTCACTGACACACATTACAATCTGTGTGACTCAGTATCCGGGAATCTTGATTGACACACATTACATCCTGTGTCACTCAGTATCCGGGAATCTTTACTGACACACATTACATCCTGTGTCATTCAGTATCCGGGTATGTTTACTGACACACATTACAATCTGTGTCACTCAGTATCCAGGAATCTTTACTGACACACATTACATCCTGTGTCATTCAGTATCCGGGTATGTTTACTGACACACATTACAATCTGTGTCACTCAGTATCCGGGTATGTTTACTGACACACATTACAATCTGTGTCACTCAGTATCCGGGTATGTTTACTGACACACATTACAATCTGTGTCACTCAGTATCCGGGTATGTTTACTGACACACATTACAACCTGTGTCACTCAGTATCCGGGTATGTTTACTGACACACATTACAATCTGTGTCACTCAGTATCCGGGTATGTTTACTGACACACATTACAATCTGTGTCACTCAGTATCCGGGTATGTTTACTGACACACATTACAATCTGTGTCACTCAGTATCCGGGTATGTTTACTGACACACATTACAACATGTGTCACTCAGTATACGGGTATGTTTACTGACACACATTACATCCTGTGTCATTCAGTATCCGGGTATGTTTACTGACACACATTACAATCTGTGTCACTCAGTATCCGGGTATGTTTACTGACACACATTACAATCTGTGTCACTCAGTATCCGGGTATGTTTACTGACACACATTACAATCTGTGTCACTCAGTATCCGGGTATGTTTACTGACACACATTACAATCTGTGTCACTCAGTATCCGGGTATGTTCACTGACACACATTACAATCTTTGTCACTCAGTAACCGGTTATGTTCACTGACACACATTACAATCTGTGTGACTCAGTATCCGGGAATCTTGATTGACACACATTACATCCTGTGTCACTCAGTATCCGGGAATCTTTACTGACACACATTACATCCTGTGTCATTCAGTATCCGGGTATGTTTACTGACACACATTACAATCTGTGTCACTCAGTATCCAGGAATCTTTACTGACACACATTACATCCTGTGTCATTCAGTATCCGGGTATGTTTACTGACACACATTACAATCTGTGTCACTCAGTATCCGGGTATGTTTACTGACACACATTACAATCTGTGTCACTCAGTATCCGGGTATGTTTACTGACACACATTACAATCTGTGTCACTCAGTATCCGGGTATGTTTACTGACACACATTACAACTGTGTCACTCAGTATCCGGGTATGTTTACTGACACACATTACAATCTGTGTCACTCAGTATCCGGGTATGTTTACTGACACACATTACAACTGTGTCACTCAGTATCTGGGTATGTTTACTGACACACATTACAACTGTGTCACTCAGTAACCGGGTATGTTTACTGACACACATTACAATCTGTGTCACTCAGTCACCGTGTATGTTTACTGACACACATTACAATCTGTGTCACTCAGTATCCGGGTCTGCTTACTGACACACATTACAACCTGTGTCACTCAGTGCCCGGGAATGTTTCGTGATACACATTACAATCTGTGTCACTCAGTATCGCGGTATGCTCACTGACACACATTACAATCTGTGTCACTCAGTATCCAGGTATGTTTACTGACACACATTACAATCTGTGTCACTCAGTATCCGGGTCTGCTTACTGACACACATTACAATCTGTGTCACTCAGTATCCGGGTATGTTTACTGACACACATTACAATCTGTGTCACTCAGTATCCCCGTATGTTTACAGACATACATTACAACCTGAGTCACTCAGTATCCGGGTATGTTCACTGACACACATTACAATCTGTGTCACTCAGTATCCGGGTATGTTCACTGACACACATTACAATCTGTGTCACTCAGCATCCGGGTATGTTTACTGACACACATTACAACCTGTGTCACTCAGTATCCGGGTATGTTTACTGACACACATTACAACTGTGTCACTCAGTCACCGTGTATGTTTACTGACACACATTACAACCTGTGTCACTCAGTGCCCGGGAATGTTCACTGACACACATTACAATCTGTGTCACTCAGTATCCGGTAATGTTTACAGACACACATTACAACCTGAGTCACTCAGTATCCGGGTATGTTTACAGACACACATTACAACCTGTGTCACTCAGTATCCGGGTATGTTCACTGACACACATTACAATCTGTGTCACTCAGTATCCGGGTATGTTTACTGACACACATGACAACCTGTGTCACTCAGTATCCGGGTATGTTTACTGACACACATGACAACCTGTGTCACTCAGTCACCGGGTATGTTTACTGACACACATTACAATCAGTGTCACTCAGTATCCGGGTATGTTTACTGACACACATTACAATCTGTGTCACTCAGTATCCGGGTATGTTCACTGACACACATTACAAACTGTGTCACTCAGTGTCCGGGTATGTTTACTGACACACATTACAACCTGTGTCACTCAGTATCCGGCTTTGTTTACTGACACACATTACAATCTGTGTCACTCAGTATCCGGGTATGTTTACTGACACACATTACAACCTGTGTCACTCAGTATCCGGGTATGTTTACTGACACACATTACAACCTGTGTCACTCAGTATCCAGGTATGTTTCCTGACACACATTACAACCTGTGTCACTCATGTATCCGTGTATGTTTTCCGCCACACATTACAACCTGTGTCACTCAGTATCCGGGTATGTTCACTGACACACATTACAACCTGTGTCACTCAGTATCCGGGTATGTTTACTAACACACATTACAACCTGTGTCACTCAGTATCCGGGTATGTTTACCGCCACACATTACATCCTGTGTCACTCAGTATCCGAGTATGTTTCCTGACACACATTACAAACTGTGTCACTCAGTGTCCGGGTATATTTACTGACACACATGACAACCTGTGTCACTCAGTGTCCGGGTATGTTCACTGACACACATTACAATCTGTGTCACTCAGTAACCGAGTATGTTTACTGACACACATGACAATCTGTGTCACTCAGTATCCGGGTATGTTTACTGACACACATTACAATCTGTGTCACTCAGTATCCGGGTATGTTTCCTGACACACATTACAAACTGTGTCACTCAGTATCCGGGTATGTTTACTGACACACATTACAATCTGTGTCACTCAGTATCCGGGTATGTTTACTGACACACATGACAACCTGTGTCACTCAGTATCCGGGTATGTTTACTGACACACATTACAATCTGTGTCACTCAGTAACCGAGTATGTTTACTGACACACATTACAACCTGTTTCACTCAGTAACCGAGTATGTTCACTGCCACACATTACAATCTGTGTCACTCAGTATCCGGGTATGTTTACTGCCACACATTACAATCTGTGTCACTCAGTATACGGGTATGTTCACTGACACACATGACAACCTGTGTCACTCAGTATACGGGTATGTTTACTGACACATATGAAAACCTGTGTCACTCAGTATCCGGGTATGTTTACTGACATACATTACAATCTGTGTCACTCAGTATACGGGTATGTTTACTGACATACATTACAATCTGTGTCACTCAGTATCCGGGTATGTTCACTGACACACATTACAACCTGTGTCACTCAGTATCCGGGTATGTTCACTGACACACATTACAACTTTTGTCACTCAGTATCCGGGTATGTTTACTGACACACATTACAATCTGTGTCACTCAGTTACCGAGTATGTTTACTGACACACATTACAACCTGTGTCACTCAGTATCCGGGTATGTTTACTGACACACATTACAATCTGTGTCACTCAGTATCCGGGTATGTTTACTGACACACATTACAATCTGTGTCACTCAGTATCCGGGTATGTTTACTGACACACATTACAATCTGTGTCACTCAGTATCCGGGTATGTTCACTGACACACATTACAACCTGTGTCACTCAGTATCCGGGTATGTTTACTGACACACATTACAACCTGTGTCACTCAGTATCCGGGTATGTTTACTGACACTCATTACAATCTGTGTCACTCAGTATCTGGGTATGTTTACTGACACACGTTACAATCTGTGTCACTCAGTATCCGGGTATGTTCACTGACACACATTGCAACCTGTGTCACTCAGTAACCGGTTATGTTTATTGACACACATTACAATCTCTGTCACTCAGTATCCGGGTATGTTCACTGACACACATTACAATCTGTGTCACTCAGTATCCGGGTATGTTTACTGACACTCATTACAATCTGTGTCACTCAGTATCCGGGTATGTTCACTGACACACATTGCAACCTGTGTCACTCAGTAACCGGTTATGTTTATTGACACACATTACAATCTCTGTCACTCAGTATCCGGGTATGTTCACTGACACACATTACAATCTGTGTCACTCAGTATACGGGTATGTTCACTGACACACATTGCAATCTTTTTCACTCAGTAACCGGGTATGTTTACTGACACACATTACAATCTGTGTCACTCAGTATCCGGGTATGTTCACTGACACACATTACAATCTGTGTCACTCAGTATCCGGGTATGTTCACTGACATACATTACAATCTGTGTCACTCAGTATCCGGGTTTGTTCACTGACACACATTACAATCTGTGTCACTCAGTAACCGTGTATGTTTACTGACACACATTACAACCTGTGTCACTCAGTGCCCGGGAATATTCACTGACACACATTACAATCTGTGTCACTCAGTATCGGGGTATGCTCACTGACACACATTACAATCTGTGTCACTCATTATCCGGGTATGTTTCCTGACACACATTACAACCTGTGTCACTCAGTATCCGGGTATGTTCACTGACACACATGACAACCTGTGTCACTCAGTATCCGGGTATGTTTACTGACACACATTACAATCAGTGTCACTCAGTATCCGGGTCTGTTTACTGACACACATTACAACCTGAGTCACTCAGTATCCGGGTATGTTTACTGACACACATTACAATCTGTGTCACTCAGTATCCGGGTATGTTCACTGACACACATTACAACCTGTGTCACTCAGTATCCGGGTATGTTTACTGACACACAGTACAAACTGTGTCACTCAGTGTCCGGGTATGTTTACTGACACACATGACAACCTGTGTCACTCAGTATCCGGGTATGTCCACTGACACACATTACAATCTGTGTCACTCAGTAACCGAGTATGTTTACTGACACACATTACAACCTGTGTCACTCAGTATCCGGGTGTGTTTACTGACACACATTACAATCTGTGTCACTCAGTAACCGAGTATGTTTACTGACACACATTACAACCTGTGTCACTCAGCATCCGGGTATGTTTACAGACACACATTACAACCTGTGTCACTCAGTATCCGGGTGTGTTTACTGACACACATTACAATCTGTGTCACTCAGTAACCGAGTATGTTTACTGACACACATTACAACTTGTGTCACTCAGCATCCGGGTATGTTTACAGACACACATTACAACCTGAGTCACTCAGTATCCGGGTATGTTTACTGACACACATTACAACCTGTGTCACTCAGTATCCGGGAATGTTCACTGACACACATTACAATCTGTGTCACTCAGTATCCGGGTATGTTTACTGACACACATGACAACCTGTGTCACTCAGTATCCGGGTATGTTTACTGACACACATGACAACCTGTGTCACTCAGTCACCGGGTATGTTTACTGACACACATTACAATCAGTGTCACTCAGTATCCGGGTATGTTTACTGACACACATTACAATCTGTGTCACTCAGGATCCGGGTATGTTCACTGACACACATTACAACCTGTGTCACTCAGTATCCGGGTATGTTCACTGACACACATTACAACCTGTGTCACTCAGTATCCGGGTATGTTCACTGACACACATTACAACCTGTGTCACTCAGTATCCGGGTATGTTTACTGACACACGTTACAACCTGTGTCACTCAGTGTCCGGGTATGTTCACTGACACACGTTACAACCTGTGTCACTCAGTATCCGTGTATGTTTACTGACACACATTACAATCTGTGTCACTCAGTATCCGGGTATGTTTACTGAAACACATTACAATCTGTGTCACTCAGTATACGGGTATGTTTACTGACACACATTACAAACTGTGTCACTCAGTGTCCGGGTATGTTTACTGACACACATTACAACCTGTGTCACTCAGTATCCGGCTTTGTTTACTGACACACATTACAATCTGTGTCACTCAGTATCCGGGTATGTTTACTGACACACATTACAACCTGTGTCACTCAGTATCCGGGTATGTTTACTGACACACATTACAACCTGTGTCACTCAGTATCCAGGTATGTTTCCTGACACACATTACAACCTGTGTCACTCATGTATCCGTGTATGTTTTCCGCCACACATTACAACCTGTGTCACTCAGTATCCGGGTATGTTCACTGACACACATTACAACCTGTGTCACTCAGTATCCGGGTATGTTTACTAACACACATTACAACCTGTGTCACTCAGTATCCGGGTATGTTTACCGCCACACATTACATCCTGTGTCACTCAGTATCCGAGTATGTTTCCTGATACACATTACAAACTGTGTCACTCAGTGTCCGGGTATATTTACTGACACACATGACAACCTGTGTCACTCAGTGTCCGGGTATGTTCACTGACACACATTACAATCTGTGTCACTCAGTAACCGAGTATGTTTACTGACACACATGACAATCTGTGTCACTCAGTATCCGGGTATGTTTACTGACACACATTACAATCTGTGTCACTCAGTATCCGGGTATGTTTCCTGACACACATTACAAACTGTGTCACTCAGTATCCGGGTATGTTTACTGACACACATGACAACCTGTGTCACTCAGTATCCGGGTATGTTTACTGACACACATTACAATCTGTGTCACTCAGTAACCGAGTATGTTTACTGACACACATTACAACCTGTTTCACTCAGTAACCGAGTATGTTCACTGCCACACATTACAATCTGTGTCACTCAGTATCCGGGTATGTTTACTGCCACACATTACAATCTGTGTCACTCAGTATACGGGTATGTTCACTGACACACATGACAACCTGTGTCACTCAGTATACGGGTATGTTTACTGACACATATGAAAACCTGTGTCACTCAGTATCCGGGTATGTTTACTGACATACATTACAATCTGTGTCACTCAGTATACGGGTATGTTTACTGACATACATTACAATCTGTGTCACTCAGTATCCGGGTATGTTCACTGACACACATTACAACCTGTGTCACTCAGTATCCGGGTATGTTCACTGACACACATTACAACTTTTGTCACTCAGTATCCGGGTATGTTTACTGACACACATTACAATCTGTGTCACTCAGTTACCGAGTATGTTTACTGACACACATTACAACCTGTGTCACTCAGTATCCGGGTATGTTCACTGACACACATTACAATCTGTGTCACTCAGTATCCGGGTATGTTTACTGACACACATTACAATCTGTGTCACTCAGTATCCGGGTATGTTTACTGACACACATTACAATCTGTGTCACTCAGTATCCGGGTATGTTCACTGACACACATTACAACCTGTGTCACTCAGTATCCGGGTATGTTTACTGACACACATTACAACCTGTGTCACTCAGTATCCGGGTATGTTCACTGACACACATTGCAACCTGTGTCACTCAGTAACCGGTTATGTTTATTGACACACATTACAATCTCTGTCACTCAGTATCCGGGTATGTTCACTGACACACATTACAATCTGTGTCACTCAGTATACGGGTATGTTCACTGACACACATTGCAATCTTTTTCACTCAGTAACCGGGTATGTTTACTGACACACATTACAATCTGTGTCACTCAGTATCCGGGTATGTTCACTGACACACATTACAATCTGTGTCACTCAGTATCCGGGTATGTTCACTGACATACATTACAATCTGTGTCACTCAGTATCCGGGTTTGTTCACTGACACACATTACAATCTGTGTCACTCAGTAACCGTGTATGTTTACTGACACACATTACAACCTGTGTCACTCAGTGCCCGGGAATATTCACTGACACACATTACAATCTGTGTCACTCAGTATCGGGGTATGCTCACTGACACACATTACAATCTGTGTCACTCAGTATCCGGGTATGTTTCCTGACACACATTACAACCTGTGTCACTCAGTATCCGGGTATGTTCACTGACACACATGACAACCTGTGTCACTCAGTATCCGGGTATGTTTACTGACACACATTACAATCAGTGTCACTCAGTATCCGGGTCTGTTTACTGACACACATTACAACCTGAGTCACTCAGTATCCGGGTATGTTTACTGACACACATTACAATCTGTGTCACTCAGTATCCGGGTATGTTCACTGACACACATTACAACCTGTGTCACTCAGTATCCGGGTATGTTTACTGACACACAGTACAAACTGTGTCACTCAGTGTCCGGGTATGTTTACTGACACACATGACAACCTGTGTCACTCAGTATCCGGGTATGTCCACTGACACACATTACAATCTGTGTCACTCAGTAACCGAGTATGTTTACTGACACACATTACAACCTGTGTCACTCAGTATCCGGGTGTGTTTACTGACACACATTACAATCTGTGTCACTCAGTAACCGAGTATGTTTACTGACACACATTACAACCTGTGTCACTCAGCATCCGGGTATGTTTACAGACACACATTACAACCTGTGTCACTCAGTATCCGGGTGTGTTTACTGACACACATTACAATCTGTGTCACTCAGTAACCGAGTATGTTTACTGACACACATTACAACTTGTGTCACTCAGCATCCGGGTATGTTTACAGACACACATTACAACCTGAGTCACTCAGTATCCGGGTATGTTTACTGACACACATTACAACCTGTGTCACTCAGTATCCGGGAATGTTCACTGACACACATTACAATCTGTGTCACTCAGTATCCGGGTATGTTTACTGACACACATGACAACCTGTGTCACTCAGTATCCGGGTATGTTTACTGACACACATGACAACCTGTGTCACTCAGTCACCGGGTATGTTTACTGACACACATTACAATCAGTGTCACTCAGTATCCGGGTATGTTTACTGACACACATTACAATCTGTGTCACTCAGGATCCGGGTATGTTCACTGACACACATTACAACCTGTGTCACTCAGTATCCGGGTATGTTCACTGACACACATTACAACCTGTGTCACTCAGTATCCGGGTATGTTCACTGACACACATTACAACCTGTGTCACTCAGTATCCGGGTATGTTTACTGACACACGTTACAACCTGTGTCACTCAGTGTCCGGGTATGTTCACTGACACACGTTACAACCTGTGTCACTCAGTATCCGTGTATGTTTACTGACACACATTACAATCTGTGTCACTCAGTATCCGGGTATGTTTACTGAAACACATTACAATCTGTGTCACTCAGTATACGGGTATGTTTACTGACACACATTACAAACTGTGTCACTCAGTGTCCGGGAATGTTTGCTGACACACATTACAACTTGTGTCACTCAGTATCCGGGTATGTTTACTGACACACATTACAATCTGTGTCACTCAGTATCCGGGTATGTTTACTGACATACATTACAATCTGTGTCACTCAGTATCCGGGTATGTTTACTAACACACATTACAATCTGTGTCACTCAGTAACCGAGTATGTTTACTGACACACATTACAACCTGTGTCACTCAGTATACGGGTATGTTTCCTGACACACATTACAAACTGTGTCACTCAGTAACCGGGTATGTTTACTGACACACATTACAACCTGTGTTACTCAGTATCCGGGTATGTTTACTGACACACATTACAACCTGTGTCACTCAGTATCCGGGTATGTTTACTGACACACATTACAACCTGTGTCACTCAGTATCCGGGTATGGTTACTGACACACATTACAACCTGTGTCACTCAGTATCCGGGTATGTTCACTGACACACATTACAACCTGTGTCACTCAGTATCCGGGTATGTTTACTGACACACATTACAATCTGTGTCACTCAGTATACGGGTATGTTCACTGACACACATGACAACGTGTGTCACTCAGTATACGGGTATGTTTACTGACACACATGACAACCTGTGTCACTCAGTATCCGGATATGTTTACTGACATACATTACAATCTGTGTCACTCAGTATACGGGTATGTTTACTGACATACATTACAATCTGTGTCACTCAGTATCCGGGTATGTTCACTGACACACATTACAACCTGTGTCACTCAGTATCCGGGTATGTTCACTGACACACATTACAACTTTTGTCACTCAGTATCCGGGTATGTTTACTGACACACATTACAATCTGTGTCACTCAGTAACCGAGTATGTTTACTGACACACATTACAACCTGTGTCACTCAGTATCCG
Organism: Heptranchias perlo; assembly: GCF_035084215.1. Classification (NCBI taxonomy): domain Eukaryota; kingdom Metazoa; phylum Chordata; class Chondrichthyes; order Hexanchiformes; family Hexanchidae; genus Heptranchias; species Heptranchias perlo. Next base: position 705,609 of record NW_027138785.1, read on the forward strand.
GGTATGTTCACTGACACACATTACAATCTGTGTCATGGAGTATCCGGGTATGTTTACTGACACACATTACAATCTGTGTCACTCAGTATCCGGGTATGTTTACTGACACACATTACAATCTGTGTCACTCAGTATCCAGGTATGTTCACTTACACACATTACAACCTGTGTCACTCAGTATCCGGGTATGTTTACTGACACACATTACAACCTGTGTCACTCAGTATCCGGGTATGTTCACTGACACACATTACAATCTGTGTCACTCAGTATCCGGGTATGTTCACTGACACACATTACAACCTGTGTCACTCAGTATCCGGGTATGTTCACTGACACACATTACAACCTGTGTCACTCAGTATCCGGGTATGTTTACTGACACACATGACAACCTGTGTCACTCAGTATCCGGGTATGTTTACTGACACACATTACAACCTGTGTCACTCAGTATCCGGGTATGTTCACTGACACACATTACAATCTGTGTCACTCAGTATCCGGGTATGTTCACTGACACACATTACAATCTGTGTCACTCAGTATCCGGGTAAGTTTACTGACACACATTACAACCTGTGTCACTCAGTATCCGGGTATGTTCACTGACACACATTACAATCTGTGTCACTCAGTATCCGGGTATGTTCACTGACACACATTACAATCTGTGTCACTCAGTATCCGGGTAAGTTTACTGACACACATTACAACCTGTGTCACTCAGTATCCGGGTATGTTCACTGACACACATTACAATCTGTGTCACTCAGTATCCGGGTATGTTTACTGACACACATTACAATCTGTGTCACTCAGTAACCGAGTATGTTTACTGACACACATTACAACCTGTGTCACTCAGTATACGGGTATGTTTACTGACACACATTACAACCTGTGTCACTCAGTATCCGGGTATGTTTACTGACACACATTACAACCTGTGTCACTCAGTATCCGGGTATGTTTACTGACACACATTACAACCTGTGTCACTCAGTATCCGGGTATGTTTACTGACACACATTACAACCTGTGTCACTCAGTATCCGGGTATGTTCACTGACACACATTACAACCTGTGTCACTCAGTATCCGGGTATGTTTACTGACACACATGACAACCTGTGTCACTCAGTATCCGGATATGTTTACTGACATACATTACAATCTGTGTCACTCAGTATACGGGTATGTTTACTGACATACATTACAATCTGTGTCACTCAGTATCCGGGTATGTTCACTGACACACATTACAACCTGTGTCACTCAGTATCCGGGTATGTTCACTGACACACATTACAACTTTTGTCACTCAGTATCCGGGTATGTTTACTGACACACATTACAATCTGTGTCACTCAGTAACCGAGTATGTTTACTGACACACATTACAACCTGTGTCACTCAGTATCCGGGTATGTTCACTGACACACATTAGAATCTGTGTCATGCAGTATCCGGGTATGTTTACTGACACACATTACAATCTGTGTCACTCAGTATCCGGGTATGTTTACTGACACACATTACAATCTGTGTCACTCAGTATCCAGGTATGTTCACTGACACACATTACAACCTGTGTCACTCAGTATCCGGGTATGTTTACTGACACACATTACAACCTGTGTCACTCAGTATCCGGGTATGTTCACTGACACACATTACAATCTGTGTCACTCAGTATCCGGGTATGTTCACTGACACACATTACAACCTGTGTCACTCAGTATCCGGGTATGTTCACTGACACACATTACAACCTGTGTCACTCAGTATCCGGGTATGTTTACTGACACACATGACAACCTGTGTCACTCAGTATCCGGGTATGTTTACTGACACACATTACAACCTGTGTCACTCAGTATCCGGGTATGTTCACTGACACACATTACAATCTGTGTCACTCAGTATCCGGGTATGTTCACTGACACACATTACAATCTGTGTCACTCAGTATCCGGGTAAGTTTACTGACACACATTACAACCTGTGTCACTCAGTATCCGGGTATGTTCACTGACACACATTACAACCTGTGTCACTCAGTATCCGGGTATGTTCACTGACACACATTACAATCTGTGTCACTCAGTATCCGGGTATGTTGACTGACACACATTACAATCTGTGTCACTCAGTATCCGGGTATGTTCACTGACACACATTACAATGTGTGTCACTCAGTATCCGGGTATGTTCACTGACACACATCACAACCTGTGTCACTCAGTATCCGGGTATGTTCACTGACACACATTACAATCTGTGTCACTCAGTATCCGGGTATGTTGACTGACACACATTACAATCTGTGTCACTCAGTATCCGGGTATGTTCACTGACACACATTACAACGTGTGTCACTCAGTATCCGGGTATGTTCACTGACACACATTACAATCTGTGTCACTCAGTATCCGGCTTTGTTTACTGACACACATTACAATCTGTGTCACTCAGTATCCGGGTATGTTTACTGACACACATTACAATCTGTGTCACTCAGTGTCCGGGTATGTTTCCTGACACACATTACAATCTGTGTCATTCTGTATTCCTCTCTCTCTCACTCTGTATTCCTCTCTCTCTCACTCTGTATTCCTCTCTCTCTCTCACTCTGTATTCCTCCCTCTCTCAATCTGTATTCCCCTCTCTCTCTCACTCTGTATTCCTCTCTCTCTGACTCACTCTGTATTCCTCCCTCTCTCTCTCACTCTGTATTCCTCCCTCTCTCAATCTGTATTCCCCTCCCTCTCTCAATCTGTATTCCCCTCTCTCTCTCAGTCTGTATTCCCCTCTCTCTCTCACTCTGTATTCCCCTCTCTCTCTCAATCTGTATTCCCCTCCCTCTCTCACTCTGTATTCCTCTCTCACTCTCTCACTCTGTATTCCTCTCTCTCTCTCACTCTGTATTCCTATCTCTCTCTCTCTCACTCTGTATTCCTCTCTCTCTCTCAATCTGTGTTCCTCCCTCTCTCAATCTGTATTCCCCTCCCTCTCTCAATCTGTATTCCCCTCTCTCTCTCACTCTGTATTCCGCTCTCTCTCTCACTCTGTATTCCCCTCTCTCTCTCACTCTGTATTCCTCTCTCACTCTCTCACTCTGCATTCCTCTCTCTCTCACTCTGTATTCCTCTCTCTCTCTCACTCTGTATTCCTCTCTCTCTCTCTCACTCTATTCCTCTCTCTCTCACTCTGTATTCCTCTCTCACTCTCTCACTCTGTATTCCTCTCTCACTCTCTCACTCTGCATTCCTCTCTCTCTCTCTCTGTATTCCTCTCTCTCTCACTCTGTATTCCTCTCTCTCACTCTGTATTCCTCTCTCTCTCTCACTCTGTATTCCTCTCTCTCTCTCTCACTCTGTATTCCTCTCTCTCTCACTCTGTATTCCTCTCTCTCTCACTCCGTATTCCTCTCTCTCTCTCACTCTGTATTCAACTCTCTCTCTCACTCTGCATTCCTCTCTCTCTCTCTCACTCTGTATTCCTCTCTCTCTCTCACTCTGTATTCCTCTCTCTCTCACTCCGTATTCCACTCTCTCTCTCACTCTGCATTCCTCTCACTCACTCTGTATTCCTCTCTCTCTCTCACTCTGTATTCCTCTCTCTCTCTCTCACTCTGTATTCCTCTCTCTCTCACTCTGTATTCCTCTCTCTCTCACTCCGTATTCCTCTCTCTCTCTCACTCTGTATTCCACTCTCTCTCTCACTCTGCATTCCTCTCTCTCTCTCTCACTCTGTATTCCTCTCTCTCTCTCTCACTCTGTATTCCTCTCTCTCTCTCTCACTCTGTATTCCTCTCTCTCTCTCACTCTGAATTCCTCTCTCTCTCTCTCACTCTGTATTCCTCTCTCTCTCTCACTCTGTATTCCTCTCTCTCTCTCTCACTCTGTATTCCTCTCTCTCTCACTCTGTATTCCTCTCTCTCTCACTCCGTATTCCTCTCTCTCTCTCACTCTGTATTCCACTCTCTCTCTCACTCTGCATTCCTCTCTCTCTCTCTCACTCTGTATTCCTCTCTCTCTCTCTCACTCTGTATTCCTCTCTCTCTCTCTCACTCTGTATTCCTCTCTCTCTCACTCCGTATTCCTCTCTCTCTCTCACTCTGTATTCCACTCTCTCTCTCACTCTGCATTCCTCTCTCTCTCTCTCACTCTGTATTCCCCTCTCTCTCTCACTCTGTATTCCTCTCTCTCTCTCACTCTGTATTCCCCTCTCTCTCTCTCACTCTGTATTCCTCTCTCTCTCACTCTGTATTCCCCTCTCTCTCTCACTCTGTATTCCACTCTCTCTCTCACTCTGTATTCCTCTCTCTCTCTCTCACTCTGTATTCCACTCTCTCTCTCTCAATCTGTATTCCTCACTCAATCTCACTCTGTATTCCTCTCTCTCTCTCTCACTCTGTATTCCTCCCTCTCTCTCTCTAACTCTGTATCAATCTCTCTCTCACTCTGCATTCCTCTCTCTCTCTCTCTCTCACTCTGGATTCCCCTCTCTCTCACTCCGTATTCCTCTCTCTCTCTCACTCTGCATTCCCCTCTCTCTCTCTCACTCTGCATTCCTCTCTCTCTCTCACTCTGTATTCCTCTCTCACTCTCACTCTGTATTCCTCTCTCTCTCTCACTCTGTATTCCTCTCTCACTCTCACTCTGTATTCCTCTCTCACTCTCACTCTGTATTCCTCTCTCTCTCTCTCTCACTCTGTATTCCTCTCTCTCTCACTCTGTTTTCCTCTCTCTCTCTCACTCTGTATTCCTCTCTCACTCTCACTCTGTATTCCTCTCTCACTCTCACTCTGTATTCCTCTCTCTCTCTCTCTCACTCTGTATTCCTCTCTCTCTCACTCTGTTTTCCTCTCTCTCTCTCACTCTGTATTCCTCTCTCACTCTCACTCTGTATTCCTCTCTCACTCTCACTCTGTATTCCTCTCCCTCTCACTCTGTTTTCCTCTCTCTCTCTCACTCTGTATTCCTCTCTCTCTCTCACTCTGGATTCCCCTCTCTCACTCTGTATTCCTCTCTCTCTCTCTCACTCTGTATTCCTCTCTCTCTCTCACTCTGGATTCCCCTCTCTCACTCTGTATTCCTCTCTCTCACTCTCACTCTGTATTCCTCCCTCTCTCTCTCACTCTGCATCAATCTCTCTCTCACTCTGTATTCCTCTCTCTATCTCTCACTCTGTATTCCCCTCTCTCTCACTCTGAATTCCTCTCTCTCTCTCACTCTGTATTCCTCTCTCTCTGACTCTGTTCCTCTCTCTCTCACTCTGTATTCCTCTCTCTCTCACTCTGTATTCCTCTCTCTGTCAATCTGTATTCCTCTCTCTCTCACTCTGTATTCTTCTCACTCTCTCACTCTGTATTCCTCTCTCTGTCTCCCTCTCACTCTGTATTCCTCCCTCTCTATCTCACTCTGTATTCCTCTCTCTCTCTCTCACTCTGTATTCCTCCCTCTCTATCTCACTCTGTATTCCTCTCTCTCTCTCTCACTCTGTATTCCTCTCTCTCTCTCTCTCACTCTGTATTCCTCTCTCTCTCTCACTCTGTATTCCTCTCTCTCTCTCTCACTCTGCATTCCTCTCTTTCTCTCACTCTGTATTCCTTTCTCTCTCTCACTCTGTATTCCTCTATCTCTCTCACTCTGTATTCCTCTCTCTCTCTCACTCTGTATTCCTCTCTCTCTCACACTCTGTATTCCCCTCTCTCTCGCTCTGCATTCCTCTCTCTATCTAACTCTGTGTTCCTCTCTCTCTCTAACTCTGTATTCCTCCCTCTCTCTCTCACTCTGTATCAATCTCTCTCTCACTCTGTATTCCCCTCTCTCTCTCACTCTGTATTCCCCTCTCTTTCTCACTCTGTATTCCCCTCTATCTCTCACTCTGTATTCCCCTCTCTCTCTCACTCTGTATTCCCCTCTCTCTCTCTCACTCTGTATTCCTCTCTGTATCTCACTCTGTATTCCTCTCTCTCTCACTCTGTATTCCCCTCTCTCTCTCTCACTCTGTATTCCTCCCTCTCTCTCTCACTCTGTATTCCTCTCTCTCTCTCACTCTGTATTCCTCTCTCTCTCTCACTCTGTATTCCTCTCTCTCTCTCACTCTGTATTCCTCCATCTCTCTCTCACTCTGTATTCCTCTCTCTCTCTCACTCTGTATTCCTCTCTCTCACTCACTCTGTATTCCTCTCTCTCTCTCACTCTGTATTCCTCTCTCTCTCTCACTCTGCATTCCTCTCTCTATCTCTCACGCTGTATTCCTCTCTCTCTCACTCTGTATTCCTCTCTCTCTCTCTCACTCTGTATTCCTCTCTCTGTCTCTCTCGCACTCTGTATTCCTCCCTCTCTCTCTCTCACTCTGTATTCCTCTCTCTCTCTCACTCTGTATTCCTCCCTCTCTATATCACTCTGCATTCCACTCTCTCTCTCTCACTCTGTATTCCTCTCTCTCTCTCACTCTGCATTCCTCTCTCTCTCTCTCACTCTGTATTCCTCCCTCTCTATCTCACTCTGCATTCCTCCCTCGATCTCACTCTGTATTCCTCTCTCTCTCTCTCACTCTGTATTCCTCCCTCTCTATATCACTCTGTATTCCTCTCTCTCTCACTCTGTATTCCCCTCTCTCTCTCTCACTCTGTATTCCTCCCTCTCTCTCTCACTCTGTATTCCTCTCTCTCTCTCACTCTGTATTCCTCTCTCTCTCTCACTCTGTATTCCTCTCTCTCTCTCACTCTGTATTCCTCCATCTCTCTCTCACTCTGTATTCCTCTCTCTCTCTCACTCTGTATTCCTCTCTCTCTCTCACTCTGCATTCCTCTCTCTCTCTCTCATGCTGTATTCCTCTCTCTCTCACTCTGTATTCCTCTCTCTCTCTCTCACTCTGTATTCCTCTCTCTGTCTCTCTCGCACTCTGTATTCCTCCCTCTCTCTCTCTCACTCTGTATTCCTCTCTCTCTCTCACTCTGTATTCCTCCCTCTCTCTCTCACTCTGTATTCCTCTCTCTCTCTCTCTCTCTCTCACTCTGTATTCCCCTCTCTCTCTCACACTGTATTCCTCTCTCTCTCTCACTCTGTACTCCTCTCTCTCTCTCTCTCTCTCAGTATTCCTCTCTCTCTCTCACACTGTATTCCTCCCTCTCAATCTCACTCTGTATTCCCCTTGCTCTCTATCTCACTCTGTATTCCTCTCTCTCTCTCTCACTCTGTATTCCCCTCTCTCTCTCACTCTCTATTCCTCTCTCTCTCTCACTCTCTATTCCTCTCTCTCTCTCACTCTCTATTCCTCTCTCTCTCTCACTCTCTATTCCCCCCTCTTTCTCTCTATTCCTCCCTCTCTCTCACTCTATTCCTCTCTCTCTCTCTCACTCTGTAGTCCCCTCCCTCTCTCACGCTGTATTCCTCTCTCTCTCTCACTCTGTATTCCTCTCCCTCTCTCACTCTGTATTCCTGTCTCTCTCACTCCGTATTCCTCTCTCTCTCACTCTGTATTCCTGTCTCTCTCTCACTCTGTATTCCTCTCTCTCTCTCTCACTCTGTATTCCTCTCTATCTCTCACTCTGTGTTCCCCTCTCACTCTCACTCTGTATTCCCCTCTCTCTCTCACTCTGTATTCCTCTCTCTCTCTCACTCTGTATTCCTCTCTCTCTCTCACTCTGTATTCCTCTCTCTCTCTCACTCTGTATTCCTCTCTCTCTCACTCTGTATTCCTCTCCCTCTCTCACTCTGTATTCCTCTCTCTCTCTCTCTCTCTCACTTTGTATTCCCCTCTCTCTCACTCTCTGTATTCCCCTCTCTCTCTCTCACTCTGTATTCCTCTCTATCTCTCACTCTGTGTTCCCCTCTCACTCTCACTCTGTATTCCCCTCTCTCTCTCACTCTGTATTCCTCTCTCTCTCTCACTCTGTATTCCTCTCTCTCTCTCACTCTGTATTCCTCTCTCTCTCTCACTCCGTATTCCTCTCTCTCTCACTCTGTATTCCTGTCTCTCTCTCACTCTGTATTCCTCTCTCTCTCTCTCATTCTGTATTCCTCTCTATCTCTCACTCTGTGTTCCCCTCTCACTCTCACTTTGTATTCCCCTCTCTCTCACTCTCTGTATTCCCCTCTCTCTCTCTCACTCTGTATTCCTCTCTATCTCTCACTCTGTGTTCCCCTCTCACTCTCACTCTGTATTCCCCTCTCTCTCTCACTCTGTATTCCTCTCTCTCTCTCACTCTGTATTCCTCTCTCTCTCTCACTCTGTATTCCTCTCTCTCTCTCACTCTGTATTCCTCTCTCTCTCTCACTCTGTATTCCTCTCTCTCTCACTCTGTATTCCTCTCTCTCTCTCACTCTGTATTCCTCTCTCTCTCTCACTCTGTATTCCTCTCTCTCTCTCACTCTGTATTCCTCTCTCTCTCACTCTGTATTCCTCTCCCTCTCTCACTCTGTATTCCTCTCTCTCTCTCTCTCTCTCACTTTGTATTCCCCTCTCTCTCACTCTCTGTATTCCCCTCTCTCTCTCTCACTCTGTATTCCTCTCTATCTCTCACTCTGTGTTCCCCTCTCACTCTCACTCTGTATTCCCCTCTCTCTCTCACTCTGTATTCCTCTCTCTCTCTCACTCTGTATTCCTCTCTCTCTCTCACTCTGTATTCCTCTCTCTCTCTCACTCTGTATTCCTCTCTCTCTCTCACTCTGTATTCCTCTCTCTCTCACTCTGTATTCCTCTCCCTCTCTCACTCTGTATTCCTCTCTCTCTCTCTCTCTCTCACGTTGTATTCCCCTCTCTCTCACTCTGTATTCCTCTCTCTCTCACTCTCTGTATTCCCCTCTCTCTCTCTCACTCTGTATTCCTCTCTCTGTCTCTCTCTCTCACTCGGTATTCCTCTCTCTCTCTGTCACTCTGTATTCCTCCCTCTCTCTCTCTCACTCTGTATTCCTCTCTCTCTCTCACTCTGTATTCCTCTCTCTCTCTCACTCTGCATTCCTCTCTCTCTCTCTCACTCTGTGTTCCCCTCTCTCTCTCTCACTCTGCATTCCCCTCTCTCTCTCTCACTCTGCATTCCCCTCTCTCTCTCTCACTCTGTATTCCTCTCTCTCTCACTCTGTATTCCTCTCTCTCTCACTCTGTATTCCTCTCTCTCTCTCTCACTCTGCATTCCCCTCTCTCTCTCTCACTCTGTATTCCTCTCTCTCTCTCACTCTGTATTCCTCTCTCTCTCACTCTGTATTCCTCTCTCTGTCTCTCTCGCACTCTGTATTCCTCCCTCTCTCTCTCTCACTCTGTATTCCTCTCCCTCTCTCACTCTGTATTCCTCTCTCTCTCTCACTCTGTATTCCTCTCTCTCTCTCTCACTCTGCATTCCTCTCTCTCTCTCTCTCACTCTGTATTCCTCTCTCTCTCACTCTGTATTCCTCTCTCTGTCTCTCTCGCACTCTGTATTCCTCCCTCTCTCTCTCTCACTCTGTATTCCTCTCTCTCTCTCACTCTGTATTCCTCTCTCTCTCTCACTCTGTATTCCTCCCTCTCTATCTCACTCTGCATTCCTCTCTCTCTCGCTCACTCTGTATTCCTCTCTCTGTCTCTCTCGCACTCTGTATTCCTCCCTCTCTCTCTCTCACTCTGTATTCCTCTCTCTCACTCTGCATTCCTCTCTCTCTCTCTCACTCTGTATTCTTCTCTCTCTCTCACTCTGTATTCCTCCCTCTCTATCTCACTCTGCATTCCTCTCTCTCTCTCTCACTCTGTATTCCTCTCTCTCTCTCACTCTGTATTCCTCTCTCTCTCTCACTCTGTATTCCTCCCTCTCTATCTCACTCTGCATTCCTCTCTCTCTCTCTCACTCTGTATTCCTCTCTCTCTCTCACTCTGTATTCCTCTCTCTCTCTCACTCTGTATTCCTCTCTCTCTCTCACTCTGTATTCCTCCCTCTCTCTCACTCTGTATTCCTCCCTCTCTATCTCACTCTGTATTCCCCCCTCTCTCTCTCACTCTGTATTCCTCTCTCTCTCTCACTCTGTATTCCTCCCTCTCTATCTCACTCTGCATTCCTCCCTCTCTCTCTCACTCTGCATTCCCCTCTCTCTCTCTCACTCTGCATTCCCCTCCCTCTCTCTCACTCTGTATTCCTCTCTCTCTCTCACTCTGTATTCCTCTCTCTCTCACTCTGCATTCCTCTCTCTCTCTCACTCTGTATTCCTCTCTCTCTCTCACTCTGTATTCCTCCCTCTCTATCTCACTCTGCATTCCTCTCTCTCTCTCTCACTCTTTATTCCTCCCTCTCTATCTCACTCTGCATTCCTCCCTCTCTCTCTCACTCTGCATTCCTCTCTCTCTCTCTCACTCTGCATTCCTCTCTCTCTCACTCTGTATTCCTCCCTCTCTATCTCACTCTGCATTCCTCTCTCTCTCACTCTGTATTCCTCTCTCTATCTCACTCAGTAATCCTCTCTCTCTCTCTGTATTCCTCTCTCTTTCTCTCTCTCTATTCCGCTCTCTCTCTGTATTCCCCTCTCTCTCTCACTCTGTATTTCTCTCTCTCTCTCACTCTGTATTCCTCTCTCTCTCTCACTCTGTATTCCTCTCTCTCTCTCACTCTGTATTCCTCTCTCTCTCTCACTCTGTATTCCTCTCTCTCTCTCACTCTGTATTCCTCTCTCTCTCTCTCTCACTCTCTGTATTCCTCTCTCTCTCACTCTCTGCATTCCCCTCTCTCTCTCTCACTCTGTGTTCCTCTCTCTCTCTTACTCTGTATTCCTCTCTCTCTCTCACTCTGTATTCCTCTCTCTCTCTCGCACTCTGTATTCCTCTCTCTCTCTCACTCTGTATTCCTCTCTCTCTCTCACTCTGTATTCCCCTCTCTCTCACTCTCTGTATTCCTCTCTCTCTCACTCTCTATTCCTCTCTCTCTCTCACTCTCTATTCCCCCCTCTTTCTCTCTATTCCTCCCTCTCTCTCACTCTATTCCTCTCTCTCTCTCTCACTCTGTATTCCTCTCTCTCTCTCTCACTCTGTAGTCCCCTCCCTCTCTCACTCTGTATTCCTCTCTCTCTCTCTCACTCTGTATTCCCCTCTCTCTCTCACTCTCTATTCCTCTCTCTCTCTCACTCTCTATTCCTCTCTCTCTCTCACTCTCTATTCCTCTCTCTCTCTCACTCTCTATTCCCCCCTCTTTCTCTCTATTCCTCCCTCTCTCTCACTCTATTCCTCTCTCTCTCTCTCTCTCACTCTGTATTCCTCTCTCTCTCTCTCACTCTGTAGTCCCCTCCCTCTCTCACTCTGTATTCCTCTCTCTCTCTCACTCTGTATTTCTCTTTCTCTCACTCTGTATTCCTGTCTCTCTCTCACTCCGTATTCCTCTCTCTCTCACTCTGTATTCCTGTCTCTCTCTCACTCTGTATTCCTCTCTCTCTCTCTCACTCTGTATTCCTCTCTATCTCTCACTGTGTTCCCCTCTCACTCTCACTCTGTATTCCTCTCTCTCTCTCACTCTGTATTCCTCTCTCTCTCTCACTCTGTATTCCTCTCTCTCTCACTCTGTATTCCTCTCTCGCTCTCACTCTGTATTCCTCTCTCTCTCTCACTCTGTATTCCTCTCTCTCTCTCACTCTGTATTCCTCTCTCTCTCACTCTGTATTCCTCACCCTCTCTCACTCTGTATTCATCTCTCTCTCTCTCTCACTTTGTATTCCCCTCTCTCTCACTTTGTATTCCCCTCTCTCTCACTCTGTATTCCTCTCTCTCTCACTCTCTCACTCTGTATTCCTCTCTCTCTCTCTCTCACTCTGTATTCCCCTCTCTCTCTCTCACTCTGTATTCCTCTCTCTCTCTCTCTCACTCTGTATTCCCCTCTCTCTCTCTCACTCTGTATTCCTCTCTCTCTCACTCTCTGTATTCCCCTCTCTCTCTCTCACTCTGTATTCCTCTCTCTGTCTCTCTCTCTCACTCGGTATTCCTCTCTCTCACTGTCACTCTGTATTCCTCCCTCTCTCTCTCTCACTCTGTATTCCTCTCTCTCTCTCACTCTGTATTCCTCTCTCTCTCTCACTCTGCATTCCCCTCTCTCTCTCTCACTCTGCATTCCCCTCTCTCTCTCTCACTCTGCATTCCCCTCTCTCTCTCACTCGGTATTCCTCTCTCTCACTGTCACTCTGTATTCCTCCCTCTCTCTCTCCCACTCTGTATTCCTCTCTCTCTCTCACTCTGCATTCCTCTCTCTCTCTCTCACTCTGCATTCCTCTCTCTCTCTCTCACTCTGTATTCCTCTCTCTCTCTCACTCTGTATTCCTCCCTCTCTATCTCACTCTGCATTCCTCCCTCTCTCTCTCACTCTGTATTCCTCTCTCTCTCTCACTCTGTATTCCTCTCTCTCTCTCACTCTGTATTCCTCTCTCTCTCTCTCACTCTGTATTCCTCCCTCGCTATCTCACTCTGCATTCCTCTCTCTCTCTCTCACTCTGTATTCCTCTCTCTGTCTCTATCGCACTCTGTATTCCTCTCTCTCTCTCTCACGCTGTATTCCTCTCTCTCTCTCACTCTGTATTCCTCTCTGTCTCTCACTCTGTATTCCTCCCTCTCTATCTCACTCTGCATTCCTCTCTCTCTCTCACTCTGTATTCCTCCCTCTCTATCTCACTCTGCATTCCTCTCTCTCTCTCTCACTCTGCATTCCTCTCTCTCTCACTCTGTATTCCTCTCTCTATCTCACTCAGTAATCCTCTCTCTCTCTCTCTGTATTCCTCTCTCTTTCTCTCTCTCTATTCCGCTCTCTCTCTGTATTCCCCTCTCTCTCTCACTCTGTATTCCTCTCTCTCTCTCACTCTGTATTCCTCTCTCTCTCTCACTCTGTATTCCTCTCTCTCTCTCACTCTGTATTCCTCTCTCTCTCTCTCACTCTCTGTATTCCTCTCTCTCTCACTCTCTGTATTCCCCTCTCTCTCTCTCACTCTGTGTTCCTCTCTCTCTTACTCTGTATTCCTCTCTCTCTCTCACTCTGTATTCCTCTCTCTCTCTCTCACTCTGTATTCCTCTCTCTCTCTCACTCTGTATTCCTCTCTCTCTCTCACTCTGTATTCCTCTCTCTGTCTCTCTCTCACTCTGTATTCCTCTCTCTCTCTCTCACTCTGCATTCCTCTCTCTCTCTCTCACTCTGTATTCCTCTCTCTCTCTCTCTCTCTCACTCTGTATTCCTCTCTCTCTCTCTCTCACTCTGTATTCCTCTCTCTCTCTCTCACTCTGTATTCCCCTCTCTCTCTCACTCTGTATTCCTCTCTCTCTCTCACTCTGTATTCCGCTCTCTCTCTCTCTCTCTCAGTATTCCTCTCTCTCTCTCTCACTCTCTATTCCTCCCTCTCAATCTCACTCTGTATTCCCCTTGCTCTCTATCTCACTCTGTATTCCTCTCTCTCTCTCTCACTCTGTATTCCCCTCTCTCTCTCACTCTCTATTCCTCTCTCTCTCTCACTCTCTATTCCTCTCTCTCTCTCACTCTATATTCCTCTCTCTCTCTCACTCTCTATTCCCCCTTCTTTCTCTCTATTCCTCCCTCTCTCTCACTCTATTCCTCTCTCTCTCTCACTCTGTATTCCTCTCTCTCTCTCTCACTCTGTAGTCCCCTCCCTCTCTCACTCTGTATTCCTCTCTCTCTCTCACTCTGTATTCCTCTCTCTCTCTCACTCTGTATTCCCCTCTCTCTCACTCTCTGTATTCCTCTCTCTCTCACTCTCTGTATTCCTCTCTCTCTCTCTCACTCTGTATTCCTCTCTCTGTCTCTCTCTCACTCTGTATTCCTCTCTCTCTCTCTCTCACTCTGTATTCCTCTCTCCATCTCACTCTGTATTCCTCTCTCTCTCTCTCACTCTGTATTCCCCTCTCTCTCTCACTCTCTATTCCTCTCTCTCTCTCACTCTCTATTCCTCTCTCTCTCTCACTCTCTATTCCTCTCTCTCTCTCACTCTCTATTCCCCCCTCTTTCTCTCTATTCCTCCCTCTCTCTCACTCTATTCCTCTCTCTCTCTCTCACTCTGTATTCCTCTCTCTCTCTCTCACTCTGTAGTCCCCTCCCTCTCTCACTCTGTATTCCTCTCTCTCTCTCACTCTGTATTTCTCTCTCTCTCACTCTGTATTCCTGTCTCTCTCTCACTCCGTATTCCTCTCTCTCTCACTCTGTATTCCTGTCTCTCTCTCACTCTGTATTCCTCTCTCTCTCTCTCACTCTGTATTCCTCTCTATCTCTCACTGTGTTCCCCTCTCACTCTCACTCTGTATTCCCCTCTCTCTCTCACTCTGTATTCCTCTCTCTCTCTCACTCTGTATTCCTCTCTCTCTCTCACTCTGTATTCTTCTCTCGCTCTCACTCTGTATTCCTGTCTCTCTCACTCTGTATTCCTCTCTCTCTCTCACTCTGTATTCCTCTCTCTCTCACTCTGTGTTCCTCTCTCGCTCTCACTCTGTATTCCTCTCTCTCTCTCACTCTGTATTCCTCTCTCTCTCTCACTCTGTATTCCTCTCTCTCTCACTCTGTATTCCTCACCCTCTCTCACTCTGTATTCCTCTCTCTCTCTCTCTCACTTTGTATTCCGCTCTCTCTCACTTTGTATTCGCCTCTGTCTCACTCTGTATTCCTCTCTCTCTCACTCTCTGTATTCCCCTCTCTCTCTCTCACTCTGTATTCCTCTCTCTCTCTCTCTCACGTTGTATTCCCCTCTCTCTCACTCTGTATTCCTCTCTCTCTCACTCTCTGTATTCCCCTCTCTCTCTCTCACTCTGTATTCCTCTCTCTGTCTCTCTCTCTCACTCGGTATTCCTCTCTCTCACTGTCACTCTGTATTCCTCCCTCTCTCTCTCTCACTCTGTATTCCTCTCTCTCTCGCACTCTGTATTCCTCTCTCTCTCTCACTCTGCATTCCTCTCTCTCTCTCTCACTCTGCATTCCCCTCTCTCTCTCTCACTCTGCATTCCACTCTCTCTCTCACTCTGTATTCCTCTCTCTCTCTCTCACTCTGTATTCCTCTCTCTCTCTCACTCTGTATTCCTCTCTCTCTCTCACTCTGCATTCCTCTCTCTCTCTCTCACTCTGCATTCCTCTCTCTCTCTCTCACTCTGTATTCCTCTCTCTCTCTCACTCTGTATTCCTCTCTCTCTCACTCTGCATTCCTCCCTCTCTATCTCACTCTGCATTCCTCCCTCTCTATCTCACTCTGCATTCCTCTCTCTCTCTCTCTCTCACTCTATATTCCTCCCTCTCTATCTCACTCTGTATTCCTCTCTCTCTCTCTCACTCTGTATTCCTCCCTCTCTATCTCACTCTGCATTCCTCTCTCTCTCTCTCACTCTGTATTCCTCTCTCTGTTTCTATCGCACTCTGTATTCCTCCCTCTCTCTCTCTCTCACGCTGTATTCCTCTCTCTCTCTCACTCTGTATTCCTCTCTGTCTCTCACTCTGTATTCCTCCCTCTCTATCTCACTCTGCATTCCTCTCTCTCTCTCACTCTGTATTCCTCCCTCTCTATCTCACTCTGCATTCCTCTCTCTCTCTCTCACTCTGTATTCCTCTCTCTCTCTCTCACTCTGTATTCCTCCCTCTCTATCTCACTCTGCATTCCTCTCTCTCTCACTCTGTATTCCTCTCTCTGTCTCACTCAGTAATCCTCTCTCTCTCTCTCTGTATTCCTCTCTCTTTCTCTCTCTCTATTCCGCTCTCTCTCTGTATTCCCCTCTCTCTCTCACTCTGTATTCCTCTCTCTCTCTCACTCTGTATTCCTCTCTCTCTCTCACTCTGTATTCCTCTCTCTCTCACTCTCTGTATTCCCCTCTCTCTCTCTCACTCTGTGTTCCTCTCTCTCTCTTACTCTGTATTCCTCTCTCTCTCTCACTCTGTATTCCTCTCTCTCTCTCTCACTCTGTATTCCTCTCTCTCTCTCTCTCACTCTGTATTCCTCTCTCTCTCTCTCACTCTGTATTCCCCTCACTCTCTCGCTCTGTATTCCTCTCTCTCTCTCACTCTGTATTCCTCTCTCTCTCTCTCACTCTGTATTCCCCTCTCTCTCTCACTCTCTATTCCTCTCTCTCTCTCACTCTCTATTCCTCTCTCTCTCTCACTCTCTATTCCTCTCTCTCTCTCACTCTCTATTCCCCCCTCTTTCTCTCTATTCCTCCCTCTCTCTCACTCTATTCCTCTCTCTCTCTCACTCTGTATTCCTCTCTCTCTCTCTCACTCTGTAGTCCCCTCCCTCTCTCACTCTGTATTCCTCTCTCTCTCTCACTCTGTATTCCTCTCTCTCTCTCACTCTGTATTCCTGTCTCTCTCACTCCGTATTCCTCTCTCTCTCACTCTGTATTCCTGTCTCTCTCTCACTCTGTATTCCTCTCTCTCTCTCTCACTCTGTATTCCTCTCTATCTCTCACTCTGTGTTCCCCTCTCACTCTCACTCTGTATTCCCCTCTCTCTCTCACTCTGTATTCCTCTCTCTCTCTCACTCTGTATTCCTCTCTCTCTCTCACTCTGTATTCCTCTCTCTCTCGCACTCTGTATTCCTCTCTCTCTCTCACTCTGCATTCCTCTCTCTCTCTCTCACTCTGTGTTCCCCTCTCTCTCTCTCACTCTGCATTCCCCTCTCTCTCTCTCACTCTGCATTCCACTCTCTCTCTCACTCTGCATTCCTCTCTCTCTCTCTCACTCTGCATTCCTCTCTCTCTCTCTCACTCTGTATTCCTCTCTCTCTCTCACTCTGTATTCCTCCCTCTCTATCTCACTCTGCATTCCTCCCTCTCTATCTCACTCTGCATTCCTCTCTCTCTCACTCTGCATTCCTCCCTCTCTATCTCACTCTGCATTCCTCTCTCTCTCTCTCTCTCACTCTATATTCCTCCCTCTCTATCTCACTCTGTATTCCTCTCTCTCTCTCTCACTCTGTATTCCTCCCTCTCTATCTCACTCTGCATTCCTCTCTCTCTCTCTCACTCTGTATTCCTCTCTCTGTTTCTATCGCACTCTGTATTCCTCCCTCTCTCTCTCTCTCACGCTGTATTCCTCTCTCTCTCTCACTCTGTATTCCTCTCTGTCTCTCACTCTGTATTCCTCCCTCTCTATCTCAATCTGCATTCCTCTCTCTCTCTCACTCTGTATTCCTCCCTCTCTATCTCACTCTGCATTCCTCTCTCTCTCTCTCACTCTGTATTCCTCTCTCTCTCTCTCACTCTGTATTCCTCCCTCTCTATCTCACTCTGCATTCCTCTCTCTCTCACTCTGTATTCCTCTCTCTGTCTCACTCAGTAATCCTCTCTCTCTCTCTCTGTATTCCTCTCTCTTTCTCTCTCTCTATTCCGCTCTCTCTCTGTATTCCCCTCTCTCTCTCACTCTGTATTCCTCTCTCTCTCTCACTCTGTATTCCTCTCTCTCTCTCACTCTGTATTCCTCTCTCTCTCTCACTCTGTATTCCTCTCTCTCTCTCTCACTCTCTGTATTCCTCTCTCTCTCACTCTCTGTATTCCCCTCTCTCTCTCTCACTCTGTGTTCCTCTCTCTCTCTTACTCTGTATTCCTCTCTCTCTCTCACTCTGTATTCCTCTCTCTCTCTCTCACTCTGTATTCCTCTCTCTCTCTCTCTCACTCTGTATTCCTCTCTCTCTCTCTCACTCTGTATTCCCCTCACTCTCTCGCTCTGTATTCCTCTCTCCCTCTCACTCTGTATTCCTCTCTCTCTCTCTCACTCTGTATTCCCCTCTCTCTCTCACTCTCTATTCCTCTCTCTCTCTCACTCTCTATTCCTCTCTCTCTCTCACTCTCTATTCCTCTCTCTCTCTCACTCTCTATTCCCCCCTCTTTCTCTCTATTCCTCCCTCTCTCTCACTCTATTCCTCTCTCTCTCTCACTCTGTATTCCTCTCTCTCTCTCTCACTCTGTAGTCCCCTCCCTCTCTCACTCTGTATTCCTCTCTCTCTCTCACTCTGTATTCCTCTCTCTCTCTCACTCTGTATTCCTGTCTCTCTCACTCCGTATTCCTCTCTCTCTCACTCTGTATTCCTGTCTCTCTCTCACTCTGTATTCCTCTCTCTCTCTCTCACTCTGTATTCCTCTCTATCTCTCACTCTGTGTTCCCCTCTCACTCTCACTCTGTATTCCCCTCTCTCTCTCACTCTGTATTCCTCTCTCTCTCTCACTCTGTATTCCTCTCTCTCTCTCACTCTGTATTCCTCTCTCTCTCTCACTCTGTATTCCTCTCTCTCTCTCACTCTGTATTCCTCTCTCTCTCACTCTGTATTCCTCTCCCTCTCTCACTCTGTATTCCTCTCTCTCTCTCTCTCTCACTTTGTATTCCCCTCTCTCTCACTCTGTATTCCTCTCTCTCTCACTCTCTGTATTCCTCTCTCTCTCTCACTCTGTATTCCTCTCTCTCTCACTCTGTATTCCTCTCCCTCTCTCACTCTGTATTCCTCTCTCTCTCTCTCTCTCACTTTGTATTCCCCTCTCTCTCACTCTGTATTCCTCTCTCTCTCACTCTCTGTATTCCTCTCTCTCTCTCACTCTGTATTCCTCTCTCTCTCTCTCTCACTCTGTATTCCTCTCTCTCTCTCACTCTGTATTCCTCTCTCTCTCTCTCTCACTCTGTATTCCTCTCTCTCTCTCACTCTGTATTCCTCTCTCTCTCTCTCACTCTGCATTCCTCTCTCTCTCTCACGCTGTATTCCTCTCTCTCTCACTCTGTATTCCTCTCTCTGTCTCTCTCGCACTCTGTATTCCTCCCTCTCTCTCTCTCACTCTGTATTCCTCTCTCTCTCTCACTCTGTATTCCTCTCTCTCTCACTCTGCATTCCTCTCTCTCTCTCACGCTGTATTCCTCTCTCTCTCTCACTCTGTATTCCTCCCTCTCTATCTCACTCTGCATTCCTCTCTCTCTCTCTCACTCTGTATTCCTCTCTCTCTCTCACTCTGTATTCCTCTCTCTCTCACTCTGCATTCCTCTCTCTCTCTCTCACGCTGTATTCCTCTCTCTCTCTCACTCTGTATTCCTCCCTCTCTATCTCACTCTGTATTCCTCCCTCTCTATCTCACTCTGCATTCCTCTCTCTCTCTCTCACTCTGCATTCCTCTCTCTCTCTCTCACGCTGTATTCCTCTCTCTCTCACTCTGTATTCCTCCCTCTCTATCTCACTCTGTATTCCTCCCTCTCTTTCTCACTCTGCATTCCTCCCTCTCTATCTCACTCTGTATTCCTCCCTCTCTATCTCACTCTGCATTCCTCTCTCTCTCTCTCACTCTGTATTCCTCCCTCTCTATCTCACTCTGCATTCCTCTCTCTCTCTCTCACTCTGTATTCCTCTCTCTGTCTCTCTCGCACTCTGTATTCCTCCCTCTCTCTCTCTCTCACTCTGTATTCCTCTCTCTCTCTCACTCTGTATTCCTCTCTCTCTCTCACTCTGTATTCCTCCCTCTCTATCTCACTCTGCATTCCTCTCTCTCTCTCTCACTCTGTATTCCTCCCTCTCTATCTCACTCTGTATTCCTCCCTCTCTATCTCACTCTGCATTCCTCTCTCTCTCTCTCACTCTGTATTCCTCTCTCTCTCTCACTCTGTATTCCTCCCTCTCTATCTCACTCTGCATTCCTCTCTCTCTCTCTCACTCTGTATTCCTCTCTCTATCTCACTCAGTAATCCTCTCTATCTCACTCTGTATTCCTCCCTCTCTATCTCACTCTGCATTCCTCTCTCTCTCTCTCACTCTGTATTCCTCTCTCTCTCTCACTCTGTATTCCTCCCTCTCTATCTCACTCTGTATTCCTCTCTCTCTCTCTCACTCTGTATTCCTCTCTCTCTCTCACTCTGTATTCCTCTCTCTCTCTCACTCTGTATTCCTCTCTCTCTCTCACTCTGTATTCCTCTCTCTCTCTCACTCTGTATTCCTCTCTCTCTCTCACTCTGTATTCCTCTCTCTCTCTCACTCTGTATTCCCCTCTCTCTCTCTCTCACTCTCTGTATTCCTCTCTCTCTCACTCTCTGTATTCCCCTCTCTCTCTCTCACTCTGTGTTCCTCTCTCTCTCTTACTCTGTATTCCTCTCTCTCTCTCACTCTGTATTCCTCTCTCTCTCTCACACTCTGTATTCTCTCTCTCTCTCACTCTGTATTCCTCTCTCTCTCTCACTCTGTATTCCCCTCTCTCTCACTCTCTGTATTCCTCTCTCTCTCACTCTCTGTATTCCTCTCTCTCTCTCTCACTCTGTATTCCTCTCTCTGTCTCTCTCTCACTCTGTATTCCTCTCTCTCTCTCACTCTGTATTCCTCTCTCTCTCACTCTGCATTCCTCTCTCTCTCTCTCACTCTGTATTCCTCTCTCTCTCTCACTCTGTATTCCTCCCTCTCTATCTCACTCTGCATTCCTCTCTCTCTCTCTCTCACTCTGTATTCCTCTCTCTCTCACTCTGTATTCCTCCCTCTCTATCTCACTCTGCATTCCTCCCTCTCTATCTCACTCTGCATTCCTCTCTCTCTCTCTCACTCTGTATTCCTCCCTCTCTATCTCACTCTGCATTCCTCTCTCTCTCTCTCTCACTCTGTATTCCTCTCTCTCTCACTCTGTATACCTCCCTCTCTATCTCACTCTGCATTCCTCCCTCTCTATCTCACTCTGCATTCCTCTCTCTCTCTCTCACTCTGTATTCCTCCCTCTCTATCTCACTCTGCATTCCTCTCTCTCTCTCTCTCACTCTGTATTCCTCTCTCTCTCACTCTGTATTCCTCCCTCTCTATCTCACTCTGCATTCCTCCCTCTCTATCTCACTCTGCATTCCTCTCTCTCTATCTCACTCTGTATTCCTCCCTCTCTATCTCACTCTGCATTCCTCTCTCTCTCTCTCACTCTGTATTCCTCTCTCTCTCTCACTCTGTATTCCTCCCTCTCTATCTCACTCTGTATTCCTCTCTCTCTCTCTCACTCTGTATTCCTCTCTCTCTCTCACTCTGTATTCCTCTCTCTCTCTCACTCTGTATTCCTCTCTCTCTCTCACTCTGTATTCCTCTCTCTCTCTCACTCTGTATTCCTCTCTCTCTCTCACTCTGTATTCCTCTCTCTCTCTCACTCTGTATTCCTCTCTCTCTCTCACTCTGTATTCCCCTCTCTCTCACTCTCTGTATTCCTCTCTCTCTCACTCTCTGTATTCCTCTCTCTCTCTCTCACTCTGTATTCCTCTCTCTGTCTCTCTCTCACTCTGTATTCCTCTCTCTCTCTCACTCTGTATTCCTCTCTCTCTCACTCTGCATTCCTCTCTCTCTCTCTCACTCTGTATTCCTCTCTCTCTCTCACTCTGTATTCCTCCCTCTCTATCTCACTCTGCATTCCTCTCTCTCTCTCTCTCACTCTGTATTCCTCTCTCTCTCACTCTGTATTCCTCCCTCTCTATCTCACTCTGCATTCCTCCCTCTCTATCTCACTCTGCATTCCTCTCTCTCTCTCTCTCACTCTGTATTCCTCTCTCTCTCACTCTGTATTCCTCCCTCTCTATCTCACTCTGCATTCCTCCCTCTCTATCTCACTCTGCATTCTTCTCTCTCTCTCTCACTCTGCATTCCTCTCTCTCTCTCACTCTGTATTCCTCCCTCTCTATCTCACTCTGCATTCCTCTCTCTCTCACTCTGTATTCCTCCCTCTCTATCTCACTCTGCATTCCTCTCTCTCTCTCTCACTCTGTATTCCTCTCTCTCTCTCTCACTCTGTATTCCTCCCTCTCTATCTCACTCTGCATTCCTCTCTCTCTCTCTCACTCTGTATTCCTCTCTCTCTCTCACTCTGTATTCCTCCCTCTCTCTCTCACTCTGCATTCCTCTCTCTCTCTCACTCTGTATTCCTCTCTCTCTCTCACTCTGTATTCCTCTCTCTCTCTCACTCTGTATTCCTCTCTCTCTCTCACTCTGTATTCCTCTCTCTCTCTCACTCTGTATTCCTCTCTCTCTCTCACTATGTATTCCCCTCTCTCTCTCTCTCACTCTCTGTATTCCTCTCTCTCTCACTCTCTGTATTCCCCTCTCTCTCTCTCACTCTGTGTTCCTCTCTCTCTCTTACTCTGTATTCCTCTCTCTCTCTCACTCTGTATTCCTCTCTCTCTCTCGCACTCTGTATTCCTGTCTCTCTCTCACTCTGTATTCCTCTCTCTCTCTCACTCTGTATTCCCCTCTCTCTCACTCTCTGTATTCCTCTCTCTCTCACTCTCTGTATTCCTCTCTCTCTCTCTCACTCTGTATTCCTCTCTCTGTCTCTCTCTCACTCTGTATTCCTCTCTCTCTCTCTCACTCTGTATTCCTCTCTCTATCTCACTCTGTATTCCTCTCTCTTTCTCTCACTCTGTATTCCCCTCTCTCTCTCACTCTCTATTCCTCTCTCTCTCTCACTCTCTATTCCTCTCTCTCTCTCACTCTCTATTCCTCTCTCTCTCTCACTCTCTATTCCCCCCTCTTTCTCTCTATTCCTCCCTCTCTCTCACTCTATTCCTCTCTCTCTCTCTCTCACTCTGTATTCCTCTCTCTCTCTCACTCTGTAGTCCCCTCCCTCTCTCACTCTGTATTCCTCTCTCTCTCTCATTCTGTATTTCTCTCTCTCTCACTCTGCATTCCTCTCTCTCTCACTCTGTATTCCTCACCCTCTCTCACTCTGTATTCCTCTCTCTCTCTCTCTCACTTTGTATTCCCCTCTCTCTCACTCTGTATTCCTCTCTCTCTCACTGTCTGTGTTCCCCTCTCTCTCTCTCACTCTCTGTATTCCTCTCTCTCTCTCTCTCACGTTGTATTCCCCTCTCTCTCACTCTGTATTCCTCTCTCTCTCACTCTCTGTATTCCCCTCTCTCTCTCTCACTCTGTATTCCTCTCTCTCACTCGGTATTCCTCTCTCTCTCTCTCACTCTGTATTCCTCTCTCTCTCTCACTCTGTATTCCTCTCTCTCTCTCTCTCACTCTGTGTTCCCCTCTCTCTCTCTCACTCTGCATTCCCCTCTCTCTCTCACTCTGTATTCCTCTCTCTCTCTCACTCTGTATTCCTCTCTCTCTCTCTCTCACTCTGTGTTCCCCTCTCTCTCTCTCACTCTGCATTCCCCTCTCTCTCTCACTCTGTATTCCTCTCTCTCTCTCTCTCTCACTTTGTATTCCCCTCTCTCTCACTCTGTATTCCTCTCTCTCTCACTCTCTGTATTCCTCTCTCTCTCTCACTCTGTATTCCTCTCTCTCTCTCTCTCACTCTGTATTCCTCTCTCTCTCTCACTCTGTATTCCTCTCTCTCTCTCTCTCACTCTGTATTCCTCTCTCTCTCTCACTCTGTATTCCTCTCTCTCTCTCTCACTCTGCATTCCTCTCTCTCTCTCACGCTGTATTCCTCTCTCTCTCACTCTGTATTCCTCTCTCTGTCTCTCTCGCACTCTGTATTCCTCCCTCTCTCTCTCTCACTCTGTATTCCTCTCTCTCTCTCACTCTGTATTCCTCTCTCTCTCACTCTGCATTCCTCTCTCTCTCTCACGCTGTATTCCTCTCTCTCTCTCACTCTGTATTCCTCCCTCTCTATCTCACTCTGCATTCCTCTCTCTCTCTCTCACTCTGTATTCCTCTCTCTCTCTCACTCTGTATTCCTCTCTCTCTCACTCTGCATTCCTCTCTCTCTCTCTCACGCTGTATTCCTCTCTCTCTCTCACTCTGTATTCCTCCCTCTCTATCTCACTCTGTATTCCTCCCTCTCTATCTCACTCTGCATTCCTCTCTCTCTCTCTCACTCTGCATTCCTCTCTCTCTCTCTCACGCTGTATTCCTCTCTCTCTCACTCTGTATTCCTCCCTCTCTATCTCACTCTGTATTCCTCCCTCTCTTTCTCACTCTGCATTCCTCCCTCTCTATCTCACTCTGTATTCCTCCCTCTCTATCTCACTCTGCATTCCTCTCTCTCTCTCTCACTCTGTATTCCTCCCTCTCTATCTCACTCTGCATTCCTCTCTCTCTCTCTCACTCTGTATTCCTCTCTCTGTCTCTCTCGCACTCTGTATTCCTCCCTCTCTCTCTCTCTCACTCTGTATTCCTCTCTCTCTCTCACTCTGTATTCCTCTCTCTCTCTCACTCTGTATTCCTCCCTCTCTATCTCACTCTGCATTCCTCTCTCTCTCTCTCACTCTGTATTCCTCCCTCTCTATCTCACTCTGTATTCCTCCCTCTCTATCTCACTCTGCATTCCTCTCTCTCTCTCTCACTCTGTATTCCTCTCTCTCTCTCACTCTGTATTCCTCCCTCTCTATCTCACTCTGCATTCCTCTCTCTCTCTCTCACTCTGTATTCCTCTCTCTATCTCACTCAGTAATCCTCTCTATCTCACTCTGTATTCCTCCCTCTCTATCTCACTCTGCATTCCTCTCTCTCTCTCTCACTCTGTATTCCTCTCTCTCTCTCACTCTGTATTCCTCCCTCTCTATCTCACTCTGTATTCCTCTCTCTCTCTCTCACTCTGTATTCCTCTCTCTCTCTCACTCTGTATTCCTCTCTCTCTCTCACTCTGTATTCCTCTCTCTCTCTCACTCTGTATTCCTCTCTCTCTCTCACTCTGTATTCCTCTCTCTCTCTCACTCTGTATTCCTCTCTCTCTCTCACTCTGTATTCCCCTCTCTCTCTCTCTCACTCTCTGTATTCCTCTCTCTCTCACTCTCTGTATTCCCCTCTCTCTCTCTCACTCTGTGTTCCTCTCTCTCTCTTACTCTGTATTCCTCTCTCTCTCTCACTCTGTATTCCTCTCTCTCTCTCACACTCTGTATTCTCTCTCTCTCTCACTCTGTATTCCTCTCTCTCTCTCACTCTGTATTCCCCTCTCTCTCACTCTCTGTATTCCTCTCTCTCTCACTCTCTGTATTCCTCTCTCTCTCTCTCACTCTGTATTCCTCTCTCTGTCTCTCTCTCACTCTGTATTCCTCTCTCTCTCTCACTCTGTATTCCTCTCTCTCTCACTCTGCATTCCTCTCTCTCTCTCTCACTCTGTATTCCTCTCTCTCTCTCACTCTGTATTCCTCCCTCTCTATCTCACTCTGCATTCCTCTCTCTCTCTCTCTCACTCTGTATTCCTCTCTCTCTCACTCTGTATTCCTCCCTCTCTATCTCACTCTGCATTCCTCCCTCTCTATCTCACTCTGCATTCCTCTCTCTCTCTCTCACTCTGTATTCCTCCCTCTCTATCTCACTCTGCATTCCTCTCTCTCTCTCTCTCACTCTGTATTCCTCTCTCTCTCACTCTGTATACCTCCCTCTCTATCTCACTCTGCATTCCTCCCTCTCTATCTCACTCTGCATTCCTCTCTCTCTCTCTCACTCTGTATTCCTCCCTCTCTATCTCACTCTGCATTCCTCTCTCTCTCTCTCTCACTCTGTATTCCTCTCTCTCTCACTCTGTATTCCTCCCTCTCTATCTCACTCTGCATTCCTCCCTCTCTATCTCACTCTGCATTCCTCTCTCTCTATCTCACTCTGTATTCCTCCCTCTCTATCTCACTCTGCATTCCTCTCTCTCTCTCTCACTCTGTATTCCTCTCTCTCTCTCACTCTGTATTCCTCCCTCTCTATCTCACTCTGTATTCCTCTCTCTCTCTCTCACTCTGTATTCCTCTCTCTCTCTCACTCTGTATTCCTCTCTCTCTCTCACTCTGTATTCCTCTCTCTCTCTCACTCTGTATTCCTCTCTCTCTCTCACTCTGTATTCCTCTCTCTCTCTCACTCTGTATTCCTCTCTCTCTCTCACTCTGTATTCCTCTCTCTCTCTCACTCTGTATTCCCCTCTCTCTCACTCTCTGTATTCCTCTCTCTCTCACTCTCTGTATTCCTCTCTCTCTCTCTCACTCTGTATTCCTCTCTCTGTCTCTCTCTCACTCTGTATTCCTCTCTCTCTCTCACTCTGTATTCCTCTCTCTCTCACTCTGCATTCCTCTCTCTCTCTCTCACTCTGTATTCCTCTCTCTCTCTCACTCTGTATTCCTCCCTCTCTATCTCACTCTGCATTCCTCTCTCTCTCTCTCTCACTCTGTATTCCTCTCTCTCTCACTCTGTATTCCTCCCTCTCTATCTCACTCTGCATTCCTCCCTCTCTATCTCACTCTGCATTCCTCTCTCTCTCTCTCTCACTCTGTATTCCTCTCTCTCTCACTCTGTATTCCTCCCTCTCTATCTCACTCTGCATTCCTCCCTCTCTATCTCACTCTGCATTCTTCTCTCTCTCTCTCACTCTGCATTCCTCTCTCTCTCTCACTCTGTATTCCTCCCTCTCTATCTCACTCTGCATTCCTCTCTCTCTCACTCTGTATTCCTCCCTCTCTATCTCACTCTGCATTCCTCTCTCTCTCTCTCACTCTGTATTCCTCTCTCTCTCTCTCACTCTGTATTCCTCCCTCTCTATCTCACTCTGCATTCCTCTCTCTCTCTCTCACTCTGTATTCCTCTCTCTCTCTCACTCTGTATTCCTCCCTCTCTCTCTCACTCTGCATTCCTCTCTCTCTCTCACTCTGTATTCCTCTCTCTCTCTCACTCTGTATTCCTCTCTCTCTCTCACTCTGTATTCCTCTCTCTCTCTCACTCTGTATTCCTCTCTCTCTCTCACTCTGTATTCCTCTCTCTCTCTCACTATGTATTCCCCTCTCTCTCTCTCTCACTCTCTGTATTCCTCTCTCTCTCACTCTCTGTATTCCCCTCTCTCTCTCTCACTCTGTGTTCCTCTCTCTCTCTTACTCTGTATTCCTCTCTCTCTCTCACTCTGTATTCCTCTCTCTCTCTCGCACTCTGTATTCCTGTCTCTCTCTCACTCTGTATTCCTCTCTCTCTCTCACTCTGTATTCCCCTCTCTCTCACTCTCTGTATTCCTCTCTCTCTCACTCTCTGTATTCCTCTCTCTTTCTCTCACTCTGTATTCCTCTCTCTGTCTCTCTCTCACTCTGTATTCCTCTCTCTCTCTCTCACTCTGTATTCCTCTCTCTATCTCACTCTGTATTCCTCTCTCTCTCTCTCACTCTGTATTCCCCTCTCTCTCTCACTCTCTATTCCTCTCTCTCTCTCACTCTCTATTCCTCTCTCTCTCTCACTCTCTATTCCTCTCTCTCTCTCACTCTCTATTCCCCCCTCTTTCTCTCTATTCCTCCCTCTCTCTCACTCTATTCCTCTCTCTCTCTCTCTCACTCTGTATTCCTCTCTCTCTCTCACTCTGTAGTCCCCTCCCTCTCTCACTCTGTATTCCTCTCTCTCTCTCATTCTGTATTTCTCTCTCTCTCACTCTGCATTCCTCTCTCTCTCACTCTGTATTCCTCACCCTCTCTCACTCTGTATTCCTCTCTCTCTCTCTCTCACTTTGTATTCCCCTCTCTCTCACTCTGTATTCCTCTCTCTCTCACTGTCTGTGTTCCCCTCTCTCTCTCTCACTCTCTGTATTCCTCTCTCTCTCTCTCTCACGTTGTATTCCCCTCTCTCTCACTCTGTATTCCTCTCTCTCTCACTCTCTGTATTCCCCTCTCTCTCTCTCACTCTGTATTCCTCTCTCTCACTCGGTATTCCTCTCTCTCTCTCTCACTCTGTATTCCTCTCTCTCTCTCACTCTGTATTCCTCTCTCTCTCTCTCTCACTCTGTGTTCCCCTCTCTCTCTCTCACTCTGCATTCCCCTCTCTCTCTCACTCTGTATTCCTCTCTCTCTCTCTCACTCTGTATTCCTCCCTCTCTCTCACTCTGTATTCCTCTCTCTCTCTCACTCTGCATTCCTCTCTCTCTCTCACTCAGCATTCCTCTCTCTCTCTCTCACTCTGTATTCCTCTCTCTCTCACTCTGCATTCCTCTCTCTCTCTCTCACTCTGTATTCCTCTCTCTCTCTCACTCTGTATTCCTCCCTCTCTATCTCACTCTGCATTCCTCTCTCTCTCTCTCACTCTGTATTCCTCCCTCTCTATCTCACTCTGCATTCCTCCCTCTCTATCTCACTCTGCATTCCTCTCTCTCTCACTCTGTATTCCTCCCTCTCTATCTCACTCTGCATTCCTCCCTCTCTATCTCACTCTGCATTCCTCTCTCTCTCTCTCACTCTCTATTCCTCTCTCTCTCTCTCACTCGATATTCCTCTCTCTCTATCTCACTCTGTATTCCTCTCTCTCTCTCTCACTCTGTATTCCTCCCTCTCTATCTCACTCTGCATACCTCGCTCTCTATCTCACTCTGCATTCCTCTCTCTCTCTCACTCTGTATTCCTCTCTCTGTCTCTCTCGCACTCTGTACTCCTCCCTCTCTCTCTCTCTCACGCTGTATTCCTCTCTCTCTCTCACTCTGTATTCCTCTCTGTCTCTCACTCTGTATTCCTCCCTCTCTATCTCACTCTGCATTCCTCTCTCTCTCTCACTCTGTATTCCTCCCTCTCTATCTCACTCTGCATTCCTCTCTCTCTCTCTCAATCTGTATTCCTCTCTCTCTCTCTCACTCTGTATTCCTCCCTCTCAATCTCACTCTGCATTCCTCTCTCTCTCACTCTGTATTCCTCTCTCTATCTCACTCAGTAATCCTCTCTCTCTCTCTGTATTCCTCTCTCTCTCTCACTCTGTATTCCTCTCTCTCTCTCACTCTGTATTCCCCTCTCTCTCTCTCTCACTCTCTGTATTCCTCTCTCTCTCACTCTCTGTATTCCCCTCTCTCTCTCTCACTCTGTGTTCCTCTCTCTCTCTTACTCTGTATTCCTCTCTCTCTCTCACTCTGTATTCCTCTCTCTCTCTCGCACTCTGTATTCCTGTCTCTCTCTCACTCTGTATTCCTCTCTCTCTCTCACTCTGTATTCCCCTCTCTCTCACTCTCTGTATTCCTCTCTCTCTCACTCTCTGTATTCCTCTCTCTCTCTCTCACTCTGTATTCCTCTCTCTGTCTCTCTCTCACTCTGTATTCCTCTCTCTCTCTCACTCTGTATTCCTCTCTCTCTCACTCTGCATTCCTCTCTCTCTCTCTCACTCTGTATTCCTCTCTCTCTCTCACTCTGCATTCCTCTCTCTCTCTCTCTCACTCTGTATTCCTCTCTCTCTCACTCTGTATTCCTCCCTCTCTATCTCACTCTGCATTCCTCCCTCTCTATCTCACTCTGCATTCCTCTCTCTCTCTCTCACTCTGTATTCCTCTCTCTCTCTCACTCTGTATTCCTCTCTCTCTCTCACTCTGTATTCCTCCCTCTCTATCTCACTCTGCATTCCTCTCTCTCTCACTCTGTATTCCTCCCTCTCTATCTCACTCTGCATTCCTCTCTCTCTCTCTCACTCTGTATTCCTCTCTCTCTCTCTCACTCTGTATTCCTCCCTCTCTATCTCACTCTGCATTCCTCTCTCTCTCTCTCACTCTGTATTCCTCTCTCTATCTCACTCAGTAATCCTCTCTCTCTCTCTCTGTATTCCTCTCTCTCTCTCACTCTGTATTCCTCTCTCTCTCTCACTCTGTATTCCTCTCTCTCTCTCACTCTGTATTCCTCTCTCTCTCTCACTCTGTATTCCTCTCTCTCTCTCACTCTGTATTCCTCTCTCTCTCTCACTCTGTATTCCCCTCTCTCTCTCTCTCACTCTCTGTATTCCTCTCTCTCTCACTCTCTGTATTCCCCTCTCTCTCTCTCACTCTGTGTTCCTCTCTCTCTCTTACTCTGTATTCCTCTCTCTCTCTCACTCTGTATTCCTCTCTCTCTCTCGCACTCTGTATTCCTGTCTCTCTCTCACTCTGTATTCCTCTCTCTCTCTCACTCTGTATTCCCCTCTCTCTCACTCTCTGTATTCCTCTCTCTCTCACTCTCTGTATTCCTCTCTCTCTCTCTCACTCTGTATTCCTCTCTCTGTCTCTCTCTCACTCTGTATTCCTCTCTCTCTCTCTCACTCTGTATTCCTCTCTCTATCTCACTCTGTATTCCTCTCTCTCTCTCTCACTCTGTATTCCCCTCTCTCTCTCACTCTCTATTCCTCTCTCTCTCTCACTCTCTATTCCTCTCTCTCTCTCACTCTCTATTCCTCTCTCTCTCTCACTCTCTATTCCCCCCTCTTTCTCTCTATTCCTCCCTCTCTCTCACTCTATTCCTCTCTCTCTCTCTCTCACTCTGTATTCCTCTCTCTCTCTCTCACTCTGTAGTCCCCTCCCTCTCTCACTCTGTATTCCTCTCTCTCTCTCATTCTGTATTTCTCTCTCTCTCACTCTGCATTCCTCTCTCTCTCACTCTGTATTCCTTACCCTCTCTCACTCTGTATTCCTCTCTCTCTCTCTCTCACTTTGTATTCCCCTCTCTCTCACTCTGTATTCCTCTCTCTCTCACTCTCTGCATTCCCCTCTCTCTCTCTCACTCTCTGTATTCCTCTCTCTCTCTCTCTCACGTTGTATTCCCCTCTCTCTCACTCTGTATTCCTCTCTCTCTCACTCTCTGTATTCCCCTCTCTCTCTCTCACTCTGTATTCCTCTCTCTCACTCGGTATTCCTCTCTCTCTCTCTCACTCTGTATTCCTCTCTCTCTCTCACTCTGTATTCCTCTCTCTCTCTCACTCTGCATTCCTCTCTCTCTCTCTCACTCTGTGTTCCCCTCTCTCTCTCTCACTCTGCATTCCCCTCTCTCTCTCACTCTGTATTCCTCTCTCTCTCTCTCACTCTGTATTCCTCCCTCTCTCTCACTCTGTATTCCTCTCTCTCTCTCACTCTGCATTCCTCTCTCTCTCTCTCACTCTGTATTCCTCTCTCTGTCTCTCTCGCACTCTGTACTCCTCCCTCTCTCTCTCGCTCACGCTGTATTCCTCTCTCTCTCTCACTCTGTATTCCTCTCTGTCTCTCACTCTG
Organism: Heptranchias perlo; assembly: GCF_035084215.1. Taxonomy (NCBI): domain Eukaryota; kingdom Metazoa; phylum Chordata; class Chondrichthyes; order Hexanchiformes; family Hexanchidae; genus Heptranchias; species Heptranchias perlo. The sequence continues at coordinate 736,407 of NW_027138785.1, forward strand.
TATTCCTCCCTCTCTATCTCACTCTGCATTCCTCTCTCTCTCTCACTCTGTATTCCTCCCTCTCTATCTCACTCTGCATTCCTCTCTCTCTCTCTCAATCTGTATTCCTCTCTCTCTCTCTCACTCTGTATTCCTCCCTCTCAATCTCACTCTGCATTCCTCTCTCTCTCACTCTGTATTCCTCTCTCTATCTCACTCAGTAATCCTCTCTCTCTCTCTGTATTCCTCTCTCTTTCTCTCTCTCTATTCCGCTCTCTCTCTGTATTCCCCTCTCTCTCTCACTCTGTATTCCTCTCTCTCTCTCACTCTGCATTCCTCTCTCTCTCTCACTCTGTATTCCTCTCTCTCTCTCACTCTGTATTCCTCTCTCTCTCTCACTCTGTATTCCTCTCTCTCTCTCACTCTGTATTCCTCTCTCTCTCTCACTCTGTATTCCTCTCTCTCTCTCTCTCACTCTCTGTATTCCTCTCTCTCTCACTCTCTGTATTCCCCTCTCTCTCTCTCACTCTGTGTTCCTCTCTCTCTCTTACTCTGTATTCCTCTCTCTCTCTCACTCTGTATTCCTCTCTCTCTCTCGCACTCTGTATTCCTCTCTCTCTCTCACTCTCTGTATTCCTCTCTGTCTCTCTCTCACTCTGTATTCCTCTCTCTCTCTCGCACTCTGTATTCCTCTCTCTCTCTCACTCTGTATTCCTCTCTCTCTCTCACTCTGTATTCCCCTCTCTCTCACTCTCTGTATTCCTCTCTCTCTCTCTCACTCTGTATTCCCCTCTCTCTCTCACTCTCTATTCCTCTCTCTCTCTCACTCTCTATTCCTCTCTCTCTCTCACTCTCTATTCCTCTCTCTCTCTCACTCTCTATTCCCCCCTCTTTCTCTCTATTCCTCCCTCTCTCTCACTCTATTCCTCTCTCTCTCTCACTCTGTATTCCTCTCTCTCTCTCTCTCACTCTGTAGTCCCCTCCCTCTCTCACTCTGTATTCCTCTCTCTCTCTCACTCTGTATTTCTCTCTCTCTCACTCTGTATTCCTGTCTCTCTCTCACTCCGTATTCCTCTCTCTCTCACTCTGTATTCCTGTCTCTCTCTCACGCTGTATTCCTCTCTCTCTCTCACTCTGTATTCCTCTCTGTCTCTCACTCTGTATTCCTCCCTCTCTATCTCACTCTGCATTCCTCTCTGTCTCTCACTCTGTATTCCTCCCTCTCTATCTCACTCTGCATTCCTCTCTGTCTCTCACTCTGCATTCCTCTCTCTCTCTCTCAATCTGTATTCCTCTCTCTCTCTCTCACTCTGTATTCCTCCCTCTCAATCTCACTCTGCATTCCTCTCTCTCTCTGTATTCCTCTCTCTTTCTCTCTCTCTATTCCGCTCTCTCTCTGTATTCCCCTCTCTCTCTCACTCTGTATTCCTCTCTCTCTCTCACTCTGTATTCCTCTCTCTCTCTCACTCTGTATTCCTCTCTCTCTCTCACTCTGTATTCCTCTCTCTCTCTCACTCTGTATTCCTCTCTCTCTCTCACTGTGTATTCCTCTCTCTCTCTCTCTCACTCTCTGTATTCCTCTCTCTCTCACTCTCTGTATTCCCCTCTCTCTCTCTCACTCTGTGTTCCTCTCTCTCTCTTACTCTGTATTCCTCTCTCTCTCTCACTCTGTATTCCTCTCTCTCTCTCTCGCACTCTGTATTCCTCTCTCTCTCTCACTCTGTATTCCTCTCTCTCTCTCTCACTCTGTATTCCCCTCTCTCTCACTCTCTGTATTCCTCTCTCTCTCACTCTCTGTATTCCTCTCTGTCTCTCTCTCACTCTGTATTCCTCTCTCTCTCTCGCACTCTGTATTCCTCTCTCTCTCTCACTCTGTATTCCTCTCTCTCTCTCACTCTGTATTCCTCTCTCTCTCTCTCACTCTGTATTCCCCTCTCTCTCACTCTCTGTATTCCTCTCTCTCTCTCTCACTCTGTATTCCCCTCTCTCTCTCACTCTCTATTCCTCTCTCTCTCTCACTCTCTATTCCTCTCTCTCTCTCACTCTCTATTCCTCTCTCTCTCTCACTCTCTATTCCTCTCTCTCTCTCACTCTCTATTCCCCCCTCTTTCTCTCTATTCCTCCCTCTCTCTCTCACTCTGTAGTCCCCTCCCTCTCTCACTCTGTATTCCTCTCTCTCTCTCACTCTGTATTTCTCTCTCTCTCACTCTGTATTCCTGTCTCTCTCTCACTCCGTATTCCTCTCTCTCTCACTCTGTATTCCTGTCTCTCTCTCACTCTGTATTCCTCTCTCTCTCTCACTCTGTATTCCTCTCTATCTCTCACTCTGTGTTCCCCTCTAACTCTCACTCTGTATTCCCCTCTCTCTCTCACTCTGTATTCCTCTCTCTCTCTCACTCTGTATTCCTCTCTCTCTCTCACTCTGTATTCCTCTCTCTCTCTCACTCTGTATTCCTCTCTCTCTCTCACTCTGTATTCCTCTCTCTCTCTCACTCTGTATTCCTCTCTCTCTCACTCTGTATTCCTCACCCTCTCTCACTCTGTATTCCTCTCTCTCTCTCTCTCACTTTGTATTCCCCTCTCTCTCTCTCACTCTGTATTCCTCTCTCTCTCTCTCTCACGTTGTATTCCCCTCTCTCTCACTCTGTATTCCTCTCTCTCTCACTCTCTGTATTCCCCTCTCTCTCTGTCACTCTGTATTCCTCCCTCTCTCTCTCTCACTCTGTATTCCTCTCTCTCTCTCACTCTGTATTCCTCTCTCTCTCTCACTCTGCATTCCTCTCTCTCTCTCTCACTCTGTGTTCCCCTGTCTCTCTCTCACTCTGCATTCCCCTCTCTCTCTCTCACTCTGCATTCCCCTCTCTCTATCACTCTGTATTCCTCTCTCTCTCTCTCACTCTGTATTCCTCTCTCTCTCTCACTCTGTATTCCTCTCTCTCTCTCTCACTCTGCATTCCTCTCTCTCTCTCTCACTCTGTATTCCTCTCTCTCTCTCACTCTGTATTCCTCTCTCTCTCTCACTCTGTATTCCTCCCTCTCTATCTCACTCTGCATTCCTCTCTCTCTCTCTCACTCTGTATTCCTCCCTCTCTATCTCACTCTGCATTCCTCTCTCTCTCACTCTGCATTCCTCTCTCTCTCTCACTCTGCATTCCTCTCTCTCTCTCTCACTCTGCATTCCTCTCTCTCTCTCTCACTCTGTATTCCTCTCTCTCTCTCACTCTGCATTCCTCTCTCTCTCTCACTCTGCATTCCTCTCTCTCTCTCTCACTCTGTATTCCTCTCTCTCTCACTCTGCATTCCTCTCTCTCTCTCACTCTGTATTCCTTTCTCTCTCTCACTCTGTATTCCTCTCTCTCTCTCACTCTGTATTCCTCTCTCTCTCTCTCACTCTGCATTCCTCTCTCTCTCTCTCACTCTGTATTCCTCTCTCTCTCTCACTCTGTATTCCTCTCTCTCTCTCACTCTGTATTCCTCCCTCTCTATCTCACTCTGCATTCCTCTCTCTCTCTCTCACTCTGTATTCCTCCCTCTCTATCTCACTCTGCATTCCTCTCTCTCTCACTCTGCATTCCTCTCTCTCTCTCACTCTGCATTCCTCTCTCTCTCTCTCACTCTGCATTCCTCTCTCTCTCTCTCACTCTGTATTCCTCTCTCTCTCACTCTGCATTCCTCTCTCTCTCTCACTCTGTATTCCTTTCTCTCTCTCACTCTGTATTCCTCCCTCTCTATCTCACTCTGCATTCCTCTCTCTCTCACTCTGTATTCCTCTCTCGCTCTCACTCTGCATTCCTCTCTCTCTCTCTCACTCTGTATTCCTCCCTCTCTCTCACTCTGTATTCCTCCCTCTCTATCTCACTCTGCATTCCTCTCTCTCTCACTCTGTATTCCTCTCTCTGTCTCTCTCGCACTCTGTATTCCTCACTCTCCCTCTATCACTCTGTATTCCTCTCTCTCTCTCACTCTGTATTCCTCTCTCTCTCTCACTCTGCATTCCTCTCTCTCTCTCTCACTCTGTATTCCTCTCTCTCTCTCACTCTGTATTCCTCCTTCTCTATCTCACTCTGCATTCCTCTCTCTCTCTCTCACTCAGTAATCCTCTCTCTCTCTCTCTCTGTATTCCTCTCTCTTTCTCTCTCTCTATTCCGCTCTCTCTCTGTATTCCCCTCTCTCTCTCACTCTGTATTCCTCTCTCTCTCTCACTCTGTATTCCTCTCTCTCTCTCACTCTGTATTCCTCTCTCTCTCTCACTCTGTATTCCTCTCTCTCTCTCACTCTGTATTCCCCTCTCTCTCTCACTCTGTATTCCTCTCTCTCTCTCACTCTGTATTCCCCTCTCTCTCTCTCACTCTGTATTCCTCTCTCTCTCTCACTCTGTATTCCTCTCTCTCTCTCACTCTGTATTCCCCTCTCTCTCTCACTCTGTATTCCTCTCTCTCTCTCACTCTGTATTCCCCTCTCTCTCTCTCACTCTGTATTCCTCTCTCTCTCTCTCTCTCTCTGTATTCCTCTCTCTTTCTCTCTCTCTATTCCGCTCTCTCTCTGTATTCCCCTCTCTCTCTCACCCTGTATTCCCCTCTCTCTCTCACTCTGTACTCCTCTCTCTCTCTCACTCTGTATTCCTCTCTCTCTCTCTCACTCTGTATTCCCCTCTCTCTCACTCTCTGTATTCCTCTCTCTCTCACTCTCTGTATTCCTCTCTCTCTCTCTCACTCTGTATTCCTCTCTCTGTCTCTCTCTCTCACTCTGTATTCCTCTCTCTCTCTCTCACTCTGCATTCCTCTCTCTCTCTCTCACTCTGCATTCCTCTCTCTCTCTCTCACTCTGCATTCCTCTCTCTCTCACTCACTCTGCATTCCTCTATCTCTCTCTCACTCTGCATTCCTCTCTCTCTCTCTCACTCTGTATTCCTCTCTCTCTCTCTCTCTCTCTCACTCTGTATTCCTCTCTCTCTCTCTCACTTTGTATTCCCTCTCTCTCACTCTGTATTCCTCTCTCTCTCACTCTCTGTATTCCCCTCTCTCTCTCTCACTCTGTATTCCTCTCTCTCTCTCACTCTGTATTCCTCTCTCTCTCACTCTCTGTATTCCCCTCTCTCTCTCTCACTCTGTATTCCTCTCTTTCTCTCACTCTGTATTCCTCTCTCTGTCTCTCTCTCACTCTGTATTCCTCTCTATCTCTCTCACTCTGCATTCCTCCCTCTTTCTCTCTCTAATCCCCTCTCTCTCTCTCACTCTGTATTCCCCTTGCTCTCTCTCTCACTCTGTATTCCTCTCTCTCACTCACTCTGCATTCCTCCCTCTCTCTCTCACTCTGTATTCCTCTCTCTCTCTCACTCTGTATTCCTCTCTCTCTCTCACTCTGCATTCCTCTCTCTCTCTCACTCTGTATTCCTCTCTCTCTATCTCACTCTGTGTTCCCCTCTCTCTCTCTCACTCTGCATTCCCCTCTCTCTCTCTCACTCTGTATTCCTCTCTCTCTCTCTCACTCTGTATTCCTCTCTCTCTCTCACTCTGTATTGCTCCTTCTCTATCTCACTCTGCATTCCTCTCTCTCTCTCACTCAGTAATCCTCTCTCTCTCTCTCTCTGTATTCCTCTCTCTTTCTCTCTCTCTATTCCGCTCTCTCTCTGTATTCCCCCCTCTCTCTCACACTGTATTGCTCTCGCTCTCTCACTCTGTATTCCCCTCTCTCTCTCTCACTCTGTATTCCTCTCTCTCTCTCACTCTGTATTCCCCTCTCTCTCTCACTCTGTATTCCTCTCTCTCTCTCACTCTGTATTCCTCTCTCTCTCTCTCTCACTCTGTATTCCCCTCTCTCTCACTCTCTGTATTCCTCTCTCTCTCACTCTCTGTATTCCTCTCTCTCTCTCACTCTGTATTCCTCTCTCTGTCTCTCTCTCACTCTGTATTCCTCTCTCTCTCTCTCACTCTGCATTCCTCTCTCTCTCACTCACTCTGCATTCCTCTCTCTCTCTCTCACTCTGCATTCCTCTCTCTCTCTCTCACTCTGTATTCCTCTCTCTCTCTCTCTCTCTCACTCTGTATTCCTCTCTCTCTCTCTCTCTCTCACTCTGTATTCCCCTCTCTCTCTCACTCTGTATTCCTCTCTCTCTCTCACTCTGTATTCGCCTCTCTCTCTCACTCTGTATTCCTCTCTCTCTCTCACTCTGTATTCCCCTCTCTCTCTCACTCTGTATTCCTCTCTCCCTCTCACTCTGTATTCGCCTCTCTCTCTCACTCTGTATTCCTCTCTCTCTCTCACTCTGTATTCCTCTCTCTCTCTCTCAGTATTCCTCTCTCTCTCCCTCACTCTGTATTCCTCCCTCTCGATCTCACTCTGTATTCCCCTTGCTCTCTATCTCACTCTGTATTCCTCTCTCTCTCTCACTCTGTATTCCTCTCTCTCTCTCACTCTGTATTCCTCTCTCTCTCTCTCACTCTGTATTCCTCCCTCTCTCTCTCTCACTCTGTATTCCTCTCTCTCTCACTCTGTATTCCTCTCTCTCTCTCACTCTGCATTCCTCTCTCTCTCTCTCAGTCTGCATTCCTCTCTCTCTCTCGCACTCTGTATTCCTCTCTCTCTCTCTCACTCTGCATTCCTCTCTCTCTCTCTCACTCTGTATTCCTCGCTCTCTATCTCACTCTGCATTCCTCTCTCTCTCTCTCACTCAGTATTCCTCTCTCTCTCTCTCACTCTGTATTCCTCTCTCTGTCTCTCTCGCACTCTGTATTCCTCCCTCTCCCTCTCTCACTCTGTATTCCTCTCTCTCTCTCACTCTGTATTCCTCTCTCTCTCTCTCACTCTGCATTCCTCACTCTCTCTCTCACTCTGTATTCCTCTCTCTCTCTCACTCTGTATTCCTCCTTCTCTATCTCACTCTGCATTCCTCTCTCTCTCTCTCACTCAGTAATCCTCTCTCTCTCTCTCTGTATTCCTCTCTCTTTCTCTCTCTCTATTCCGCTCTCTCTCTGTATTCCCCTCTCTCTCTCACTCTGTATTCCTCTCTCTCTCTCACTCTGTATTCCTCTCTCTCTCTCACTCTGTATTCCTCTCTCTCTCTCACTCTGTATTCCTCTCTCTCTCTCACTCTGTATTCCCCTCTCTCTCTCACTCTGTATTCCTCTCTCTCTCTCACTCTGTATTCCCCTCTCTCTCTCTCACTCTGTATTCCTCTCTCTCTCTCACTCTGTATTCCTCTCTCTCTCTCACTCTGTATTCCCCTCTCTCTCTCACTCTGTATTCCTCTCTCTCTCTCACTCTGTATTCCCCTCTCTCTCTCTCACTCTGTATTCCTCTCTCTCTCTCTCTCTGTATTCCTCTCTCTCTCTCTCTCTGTATTCCCCTCTCTCTCTCACCCTGTATTCCCCTCTCTCTCTCACTCTGTACTCCTCTCTCTCTCTCACTCTGTATTCCTCTCTCTCTCTCACTCTGTATTCCCCTCTCTCTCACTCTCTGTATTCCTCTCTCTCTCACTCTCTGTATTCCTCTCTCTCTCTCTCACTCTGTATTCCTCTCTCTGTCTCTCTCTCACTCTGTATTCCTCTCTCTCTCTCTCACTCTGCATTCCTCTCTCTCGCTCTCACTCTGCATTCCTCTCTCTCTCTCACTCTGCATTCCTCTCTCTCTCACTCACTCTGCATTCCTCTCTCTCTCTCACTCTGCATTCCTCTCTCTCTCTCTCACTCTGTATTCCTCTCTCTCTCTCTCTCTCTCTCACACTGTATTCCTCTCCCTCTCTCTCTCACTTTGTATTCCCTCTCTCTCACTCTGTATTCCTCTCTCTCTCACTCTCTGTATTCCCCTCTCTCTCTCTCACTCTGTATTCCTCTCTCTCTCTCTCTCACTCTGTATTCCTCTCTCTCTCACTCTCTGTATTCCCCTCTCTCTCTCTCACTCTGTATTCCTCTCTCTCTCTCACTCTCTGTATTCCCCTCTCTCTATCTCACTCTTTATTCCCCTCTCTCTCTCACTCTGTATTCCTCTCTCTCTCTCACTCTGTATTCCTCTCTCTCACTCACTCTGCATTCCTCCCTCTCTCTCTCACTCTGTATTCCTCTCTCTCTCTCACTCTGTATTCCTCTCTCTCTCTCACTCTGCATTCCTCTCTCTCTCTCACTCTGTATTCCTCTCTCTCTATCTCACTCTATGTTCCCCTCTCTCTCTCTCACTCTGCATTCCCCACTCTCTCTCTCATTCTGTATTCCTCTCTCTCTCTCTCTCTCACTCTGTATTCCTCTCTCTCTCTCTCACTCTGTATTCCTCCCTCTCGATCTCACTCTGAAATTCTCCTCTCTCTCTCTCACTCTGTATTCCTCTCTCTGTCTCTCTCTCACTCTGTATTCCTCTCTCTCTCTCTCTCACTCTGTATTCCTCCCTCTCTCTCTCTCACTCTGTATTCCTCTTTCTCTCTCACTCTGTATTCCTCTCTCTCTCTCACTCTGCATTCCTCTCTCTCTCTCTCACTCTGCATTCCTCTCTCTCTCTCTCACTCTGTCTTCCTCCCTCTCTCTCTCTCACTCAGTAATCCTCTCTCTCTCTCTCTCTGTATTCCTCTCTCTTTCTCTCTCTCTATTCCGCTCTCTCTCTGTATTCCCCTCTCTCTCTCACTCTGTATTCCTCTCTCTCTCTCACTCTGTATTCCTCTCTCTCTCTCACTCTGTATTCCTCTCTCTCTCTCACTCTGTATTCCTCTCTCTCTCTCACTCTGTATTCCCCTCTCTCTCTCACTCTGTATTCCTCTCTCTCTCTCACTCTGTATTCCCCTCTCTCTCTCTCACTCTGTATTCCTCTCTCTCTCTCACTCTGTATTCCTCTCTCTCTCTCACTCTGTATTCCCCTCTCTCTCTCACTCTGTATTCCTCTCTCTCTCTCACTCTGTATTCCCCTCTCTCTCTCTCACTCTGTATTCCTCTCTCTCTCTCTCTCTCTCTGTATTCCTCTCTCTTTCTCTCTCTCTATTCCGCTCTCTCTCTGTATTCCCCTCTCTCTCTCACCCTGTATTCCCCTCTCTCTCTCACTCTGTACTCCTCTCTCTCTCTCACTCTGTATTCCTCTCTCTCTCTCTCACTCTGTATTCCCCTCTCTCTCACTCTCTGTATTCCTCTCTCTCTCACTCTCTGTATTCCTCTCTCTCTCTCTCACTCTGTATTCCTCTCTCTGTCTCTCTCTCTCACTCTGTATTCCTCTCTCTCTCTCTCACTCTGCATTCCTCTCTCTCTCTCTCACTCTGCATTCCTCTCTCTCTCTCTCACTCTGCATTCCTCTCTCTCTCACTCACTCTGCATTCCTCTATCTCTCTCTCACTCTGCATTCCTCTCTCTCTCTCTCACTCTGTATTCCTCTCTCTCTCTCTCTCTCTCTCTCACTCTGTATTCCTCTCTCTCTCTCTCTCACTTTGTATTCCCTCTCTCTCACTCTGTATTCCTCTCTCTCTCACTCTCTGTATTCCCCTCTCTCTCTCTCACTCTGTATTCCTCTCTCTCTCTCACTCTGTATTCCTCTCTCTCTCACTCTCTGTATTCCCCTCTCTCTCTCTCACTCTGTATTCCTCTCTTTCTCTCACTCTGTATTCCTCTCTCTGTCTCTCTCTCACTCTGTATTCCTCTCTATCTCTCTCACTCTGCATTCCTCCCTCTTTCTCTCTCTAATCCCCTCTCTCTCTCTCACTCTGTATTCCCCTTGCTCTCTCTCTCACTCTGTATTCCTCTCTCTCACTCACTCTGCATTCCTCCCTCTCTCTCTCACTCTGTATTCCTCTCTCTCTCTCACTCTGTATTCCTCTCTCTCTCTCACTCTGCATTCCTCTCTCTCTCTCACTCTGTATTCCTCTCTCTCTATCTCACTCTGTGTTCCCCTCTCTCTCTCTCACTCTGCATTCCCCTCTCTCTCTCTCACTCTGTATTCCTCTCTCTCTCTCTCACTCTGTATTCCTCTCTCTCTCTCACTCTGTATTGCTCCTTCTCTATCTCACTCTGCATTCCTCTCTCTCTCTCACTCAGTAATCCTCTCTCTCTCTCTCTCTGTATTCCTCTCTCTTTCTCTCTCTCTATTCCGCTCTCTCTCTGTATTCCCCCCTCTCTCTCACACTGTATTGCTCTCGCTCTCTCACTCTGTATTCCCCTCTCTCTCTCTCACTCTGTATTCCTCTCTCTCTCTCACTCTGTATTCCCCTCTCTCTCTCACTCTGTATTCCTCTCTCTCTCTCACTCTGTATTCCTCTCTCTCTCTCTCTCACTCTGTATTCCCCTCTCTCTCACTCTCTGTATTCCTCTCTCTCTCACTCTCTGTATTCCTCTCTCTCTCTCACTCTGTATTCCTCTCTCTGTCTCTCTCTCACTCTGTATTCCTCTCTCTCTCTCTCACTCTGCATTCCTCTCTCTCTCACTCACTCTGCATTCCTCTCTCTCTCTCTCACTCTGCATTCCTCTCTCTCTCTCTCACTCTGTATTCCTCTCTCTCTCTCTCTCTCTCACTCTGTATTCCTCTCTCTCTCTCTCTCTCTCACTCTGTATTCCCCTCTCTCTCTCACTCTGTATTCCTCTCTCTCTCTCACTCTGTATTCGCCTCTCTCTCTCACTCTGTATTCCTCTCTCTCTCTCACTCTGTATTCCCCTCTCTCTCTCACTCTGTATTCCTCTCTCCCTCTCACTCTGTATTCGCCTCTCTCTCTCACTCTGTATTCCTCTCTCTCTCTCACTCTGTATTCCTCTCTCTCTCTCTCAGTATTCCTCTCTCTCTCCCTCACTCTGTATTCCTCCCTCTCGATCTCACTCTGTATTCCCCTTGCTCTCTATCTCACTCTGTATTCCTCTCTCTCTCTCACTCTGTATTCCTCTCTCTCTCTCACTCTGTATTCCTCTCTCTCTCTCTCACTCTGTATTCCTCCCTCTCTCTCTCTCACTCTGTATTCCTCTCTCTCTCACTCTGTATTCCTCTCTCTCTCTCACTCTGCATTCCTCTCTCTCTCTCTCAGTCTGCATTCCTCTCTCTCTCTCGCACTCTGTATTCCTCTCTCTCTCTCTCACTCTGCATTCCTCTCTCTCTCTCTCACTCTGTATTCCTCGCTCTCTATCTCACTCTGCATTCCTCTCTCTCTCTCTCACTCAGTATTCCTCTCTCTCTCTCTCACTCTGTATTCCTCTCTCTGTCTCTCTCGCAATCTGTATTCCTCCCTCTCCCTCTCTCACTCTGTATTCCTCTCTCTCTCTCACTCTGTATTCCTCTCTCTCTCTCTCACTCTGCATTCCTCACTCTCTCTCTCACTCTGTATTCCTCTCTCTCTCTCACTCTGTATTCCTCCTTCTCTATCTCACTCTGCATTCCTCTCTCTCTCTCTCACTCAGTAATCCTCTCTCTCTCTCTCTGTATTCCTCTCTCTTTCTCTCTCTCTATTCCGCTCTCTCTCTGTATTCCCCTCTCTCTCTCACTCTGTATTCCTCTCTCTCTCTCACTCTGTATTCCTCTCTCTCTCTCACTCTGTATTCCTCTCTCTCTCTCACTCTGTATTCCTCTCTCTCTCTCACTCTGTATTCCCCTCTCTCTCTCACTCTGTATTCCTCTCTCTCTCTCACTCTGTATTCCCCTCTCTCTCTCTCACTCTGTATTCCTCTCTCTCTCTCACTCTGTATTCCTCTCTCTCTCTCACTCTGTATTCCCCTCTCTCTCTCACTCTGTATTCCTCTCTCTCTCTCACTCTGTATTCCCCTCTCTCTCTCTCACTCTGTATTCCTCTCTCTCTCTCTCTCTGTATTCCTCTCTCTCTCTCTCTCTGTATTCCCCTCTCTCTCTCACCCTGTATTCCCCTCTCTCTCTCACTCTGTACTCCTCTCTCTCTCTCACTCTGTATTCCTCTCTCTCTCTCACTCTGTATTCCCCTCTCTCTCACTCTCTGTATTCCTCTCTCTCTCACTCTCTGTATTCCTCTCTCTCTCTCTCACTCTGTATTCCTCTCTCTGTCTCTCTCTCACTCTGTATTCCTCTCTCTCTCTCTCACTCTGCATTCCTCTCTCTCGCTCTCACTCTGCATTCCTCTCTCTCTCTCTCACTCTGCATTCCTCTCTCTCTCACTCACTCTGCATTCCTCTCTCTCTCTCACTCTGCATTCCTCTCTCTCTCTCTCACTCTGTATTCCTCTCTCTCTCTCTCTCTCTCTCACACTGTATTCCTCTCCCTCTCTCTCTCACTTTGTATTCCCTCTCTCTCACTCTGTATTCCTCTCTCTCTCACTCTCTGTATTCCCCTCTCTCTCTCTCACTCTGTATTCCTCTCTCTCTCTCTCTCACTCTGTATTCCTCTCTCTCTCACTCTCTGTATTCCCCTCTCTCTCTCTCACTCTGTATTCCTCTCTCTCTCTCACTCTCTGTATTCCCCTCTCTCTATCTCACTCTTTATTCCCCTCTCTCTCTCACTCTGTATTCCTCTCTCTCTCTCACTCTGTATTCCTCTCTCTCACTCACTCTGCATTCCTCCCTCTCTCTCTCACTCTGTATTCCTCTCTCTCTCTCACTCTGTATTCCTCTCTCTCTCTCACTCTGCATTCCTCTCTCTCTCTCACTCTGTATTCCTCTCTCTCTATCTCACTCTGTGTTCCCCTCTCTCTCTCTCACTCTGCATTCCCCACTCTCTCTCTCATTCTGTATTCCTCTCTCTCTCTCTCTCTCACTCTGTATTCCTCTCTCTCTCTCTCACTCTGTATTCCTCCCTCTCGATCTCACTCTGAAATTCTCCTCTCTCTCTCTCACTCTGTATTCCTCTCTCTGTCTCTCTCTCACTCTGTATTCCTCTCTCTCTCTCTCTCACTCTGTATTCCTCCCTCTCTCTCTCTCACTCTGTATTCCTCTTTCTCTCTCACTCTGTATTCCTCTCTCTCTCTCACTCTGCATTCCTCTCTCTCTCTCTCACTCTGCATTCCTCTCTCTCTCTCTCACTCTGTCTTCCTCCCTCTCTCTCTCTCACTCTGTATTCCTCTTTCTCTCTCACTCTGTATTCCTCTCTCTCTCTCACTCTGCATTCCTCTCTCTCTCTCTCACTCTGTATTCCTCTCTCTCTCTCACTCTGCATTCCTCTCTCTCTCTCTCACTCTGCATTCCTCTCTCTCTCTCTCACTCTGTATTCCTCTCTCTCTCTCACTCTGCATTCCTCTCTCTCTCTCTCACTCTGTATTCCTCTCTCTCTCTCACTCTGTATTCCTCTCTCTCTCTCTCACTCTGTATTCCTCCCTCTCTATCTCACTCTGCATTCCTCTCTCTCTCTCTCACTCTGTATTCCTCTCTCTCTCTCTCACTCTGTATTCCTCTCTCTCTCTCTCACTCTGCATTCCTCTCTCTCTCTCTCACTCTGCATTCCTCTCTCTCTCTCTCACTCTGCATTCCTCTCTCTCTCACTCACTCTGCATTCCTCTATCTCTCTCTCACTCTGCATTCCTCTCTCTCTCTCTCACTCTGTATTCCTCTCTCTCTCTCTCTCTCTCTCACTCTGTATTCCTCTCTCTCTCTCTCTCACTTTGTATTCCCTCTCTCTCACTCTGTATTCCTCTCTCTCTCACTCTCTGTATTCCCCTCTCTCTCTCTCACTCTGTATTCCTCTCTCTCTCTCACTCTGTATTCCTCTCTCTCTCACTCTCTGTATTCCCCTCTCTCTCTCTCACTCTGTATTCCTCTCTTTCTCTCACTCTGTATTCCTCTTTCTGTCTCTCTCTCACTCTGTATTCCTCTCTCTCTCTCTCACTCTGCATTCCTCCCTCTTTCTCTCTCTAATCCCCTCTCTCTCTCTCACTCTGTATTCCCCTTGCTCTCTCTCTCACTCTGTATTCCTCTCTCTCACTCACTCTGCATTCCTCCCTCTCTCTCTCACTCTGTATTCCTCTCTCTCTCTCACTCTGTATTCCTCTCTCTCTCTCACTCTGCATTCCTCTCTCTCTCTCACTCTGTATTCCTCTCTCTCTATCTCACTCTGTGTTCCCCTCTCTCTCTCTCACTCTGCATTCCCCTCTCTCTCTCTCACTCTGTATTCCTCTCTCTCTCTCTCACTCTGTATTCCTCTCTCTCTCTCACTCTGTATTGCTCCTTCTCTATCTCACTCTGCATTCCTCTCTCTCTCTCACTCAGTAATCCTCTCTCTCTCTCTCTCTGTATTCCTCTCTCTTTCTCTCTCTCTATTCCGCTCTCTCTCTGTATTCCCCCCTCTCTCTCACACTGTATTGCTCTCGCTCTCTCACTCTGTATTCCCCTCTCTCTCTCTCACTCTGTATTCCTCTCTCTCTCTCACTCTGTATTCCCCTCTCTCTCTCACTCTGTATTCCTCTCTCTCTCTCACTCTGTATTCCTCTCTCTCTCTCTCTCACTCTGTATTCCCCTCTCTCTCACTCTCTGTATTCCTCTCTCTCTCACTCTCTGTATTCCTCTCTCTCTCTCACTCTGTATTCCTCTCTCTGTCTCTCTCTCACTCTGTATTCCTCTCTCTCTCTCTCACTCTGCATTCCTCTCTCTCTCACTCACTCTGCATTCCTCTCTCTCTCTCTCACTCTGCATTCCTCTCTCTCTCTCTCACTCTGTATTCCTCTCTCTCTCTCTCTCTCTCACTCTGTATTCCTCTCTCTCTCTCTCTCTCTCACTCTGTATTCCCCTCTCTCTCTCACTCTGTATTCCTCTCTCTCTCTCACTCTGTATTCGCCTCTCTCTCTCACTCTGTATTCCTCTCTCTCTCTCACTCTGTATTCCTCTCTCTCTCTCTCAGTATTCCTCTCTCTCTCCCTCACTCTGTATTCCGCCCTCTCGATCTCACTCTGTATTCCCCTTGCTCTCTATCTCACTCTGTATTCCTCTCTCTCTCTCACTCTGTATTCCTCTCTCTCTCTCACTCTGTATTCCTCTCTCTCTCTCTCACTCTGTATTCCTCCCTCTCTCTCTCTCACTCTGTATTCCTCTCTCTCTCACTCTGTATTCCTCTCTCTCTCTCACTCTGCATTCCTCTCTCTCTCTCTCAGTCTGCATTCCTCTCTCTCTCTCGCACTCTGTATTCCTCTCTCTCTCTCTCACTCTGCATTCCTCTCTCTCTCTCTCACTCTGTATTCCTCCCTCTCTATCTCACTCTGCATTCCTCTCTCTCTCTCTCACTCAGTATTCCTCTCTCTCTCTCTCACTCTGTATTCCTCTCTCTGTCTCTCTCGCACTCTGTATTCCTCCCTCTCCCTCTCTCACTCTGTATTCCTCTCTCTCTCTCACTCTGTATTCCTCTCTCTCTCTCTCACTCTGCATTCCTCACTCTCTCTCTCACTCTGTATTCCTCTCTCTCTCTCACTCTGTATTCCTCCTTCTCTATCTCACTCTGCATTCCTCTCTCTCTCTCTCACTCAGTAATCCTCTCTCTCTCTCTCTGTATTCCTCTCTCTTTCTCTCTCTCTATTCCGCTCTCTCTCTGTATTCCCCTCTCTCTCTCACTCTGTATTCCTCTCTCTCTCTCACTCTGTATTCCTCTCTCTCTCTCACTCTGTATTCCTCTCTCTCTCTCACTCTGTATTCCTCTCTCTCTCTCACTCTGTATTCCCCTCTCTCTCTCACTCTGTATTCCTCTCTCTCTCTCACTCTGTATTCCCCTCTCTCTCTCTCACTCTGTATTCCTCTCTCTCTCTCACTCTGTATTCCTCTCTCTCTCTCACTCTGTATTCCCCTCTCTCTCTCACTCTGTATTCCTCTCTCTCTCTCACTCTGTATTCCCCTCTCTCTCTCTCACTCTGTATTCCTCTCTCTCTCTCTCTCTGTATTCCTCTCTCTCTCTCTCTCTGTATTCCCCTCTCTCTCTCACCCTGTATTCCCCTCTCTCTCTCACTCTGTACTCCTCTCTCTCTCTCACTCTGTATTCCTCTCTCTCTCTCACTCTGTATTCCCCTCTCTCTCACTCTCTGTATTCCTCTCTCTCTCACTCTCTGTATTCCTCTCTCTCTCTCTCACTCTGTATTCCTCTCTCTGTCTCTCTCTCACTCTGTATTCCTCTCTCTCTCTCTCACTCTGCATTCCTCTCTCTCGCTCTCACTCTGCATTCCTCTCTCTCTCTCTCACTCTGCATTCCTCTCTCTCTCACTCACTCTGCATTCCTCTCTCTCTCTCACTCTGCATTCCTCTCTCTCTCTCTCACTCTGTATTCCTCTCTCTCTCTCTCTCTCTCTCACACTGTATTCCTCTCTCTCTCTCTCTCACTTTGTATTCCCTCTCTCTCACTCTGTATTCCTCTCTCTCTCACTCTCTGTATTCCCCTCTCTCTCTCTCACTCTGTATTCCTCTCTCTCTCTCTCTCACTCTGTATTCCTCTCTCTCTCACTCTCTGTATTCCCCTCTCTCTCTCTCACTCTGTATTCCTCTCTCTCTCTCACTCTCTGTATTCCCCTCTCTCTCTCTCACTCTGTATTCCCCTCTCTCTCTCACTCTGTATTCCTCTCTCTCTCTCACTCTGTATTCCTCTCTCTCACTCACTCTGCATTCCTCCCTCTCTCTCTCACTCTGTATTCCTCTCTCTCTCTCACTCTGTATTCCTCTCTCTCTCTCACTCTGCATTCCTCTCTCTCTCTCACTCTGTATTCCTCTCTCTCTATCTCACTCTGTGTTCCCCTCTCTCTCTCTCACTCTGCATTCCCCACTCTCTCTCTCATTCTGTATTCCTCTCTCTCTCTCTCTCACTCTGTATTCCTCTCTCTCTCTCTCACTCTGTATTCCTCCCTCTCGATCTCACTCTGAAATTCTCCTCTCTCTCTCTCACTCTGTATTCCTCTCTCTGTCTCTCTCTCACTCTGTATTCCTCTCTCTCTCTCTCTCACTCTGTATTCCTCCCTCTCTCTCTCTCACTCTGTATTCCTCTTTCTCTCTCACTCTGTATTCCTCTCTCTCTCTCACTCTGCATTCCTCTCTCTCTCTCTCACTCTGCATTCCTCTCTCTCTCTCTCACTCTGTCTTCCTCCCTCTCTCTCTCTCACTCTGTATTCCTCTTTCTCTCTCACTCTGTATTCCTCTCTCTCTCTCACTCTGCATTCCTCTCTCTCTCTCTCACTCTGTATTCCTCTCTCTCTGTATTCCTCTCTCTCTCTCACTCTGCATTCCTCTCTCTCTCTCTCACTCTGTATTCCTCTCTCTCTCTCACTCTGTATTCCTCTCTCTCTCTCTCACTCTGTATTCCTCCCTCTCTATCTCACTCTGCATTCCTCTCTCTCTCTCTCTCACTCTGTATTCCTCTCTCTCTCTCTCACTCTGTATTCCTCTCTCTCTCTCTCACTCTGTATTCCTCTCTCTGTCTCTCTCGCACTCTGTATTCCACCCTCTCTCTCTCTCACTCTGTATTCCTCTCTCTCTCGCACTCTGCATTCCTCTCTCTCTCTCACTCTGCATTCCACTCTCTCTCTCTCACTCTGTATTCCTCTCTCTCTCTCACTCTGTATTGCTCCTTCTCTATCTCACTCTGCATTCCTCTCTCTCTCTCACTCAGTAATCCTCTCTCTCTCTCTCTGTATTCCTCTCTCTTTCTCTCTCTATTCCGCTCTCTCTCTGTATTCCCCCCTCTCTCTCACACTGTATTGCTCTCGCTCTCTCACTCTGTATTCCCCTCTCTCTCTCTCACTCTGTATTCCCCTCTCTCTCTCACTCTGTATTCCTCTCTCTCTCTCACTCTGTATTCCTCTCTCTCTCTCTCTCACTCTGTATTCCCCTCTCTCTCACTCTGTATTCCTCTCTCTCTCACTCTCTGTATTCCCCTCTCTCTCTCTCACTCTGTATTCCTCTCTTTCTCTCACTCTGTATTCCTCTCTCTGTCTCTCTCTCACTCTGTATTCCTCTCTCTCTCTCTCACTCTGCATTCCTCCCTCTCTCTCTCTCTATTCCCCTCTCTCTCTCTCACTCTGTATTCCTCTCTCTCTCACTCTGTATTCCTCTCTCTCACTCACTCTGCATTGCTCCCTCTCTCTCTCACTCTGTATTCCTCTCTCTCTCTCACTCTGTATTCCTCTCTCTCTCTCACTCTGCATTCCTCTCTCTCTCTCACTCTGCATTCCCCTCTCTCTCTCTCACTCTGTATTCCTCTCTCTCTCTCTCACTCTGTATTCCTCCCTCTCGATCTCACTCTGAAATTCTCCTCTCTCTCTCTCACTCTGTATTCCTCTTTCTGTCTCTCTCTCACTCTGTATTCCTCTCTCTCTCTCTCTCACTCTGTATTCCTCCCTCTCTCTCTCTCACTCTGTATTCCTCTTTCTCTCTCACTCTGTATTCCTCTCTCTCTCTCTCTCACTCTGTATTCCTCTCTCTCTCTCTCTCACTTTGTATACCCCTCTCTCTCACTCTGTATTCCTCTCTCTCTCACTCTCTGTATTCCCCTCTCTCTCTCTCACTCTGTATTCCTCTCTTTCTCTCACTCTGTATTCCTCTCTCTGTCTCTCTCTCACTCTGTATTCCTCTCTCTCTCTCTCACTCTGCATTCCTCCCTCTCTCTCTCTCTATTCCCCTCTCTCTCTCTCACTCTGTATTCCTCTCTCTCTCTCACTCTGTATTCCTCTCTCTCACTCACTCTGCATTCCTCCCTCTCTCTCTCACTCTGTATTCCTCTCTCTCTCTCACTCTGTATTCCTCTCTCTCTCTCACTCTGCATTCCTCTCTCTCTCTCACTCTGTATTCCTCTCTCTCTCTCTCACTCTGTATTCCTCTCTCTCTCTCTCACTCTGTATTCCTCCCTCTCGATCTCACTCTGAAATTCTCCTCTCTCTCTCTCACTCTGTATTCCTCTTTCTGTCTCTCTCTCAATCTGTATTCCTCTCTCTCTCTCTCTCACTCTGTATTCCTCTCTCTCTCTCTCTCACTCTGTATTCCTCCCTCTCTCTCTCTCACTCTGCATTCCTCTCTCTCTCTCTCACTCTGGATTCCTCTCTCTCTCTCTCACTCTGTATTCCTCTCTCTCTCTCAGTCTGTATTCCTCTCTCTCTCACTCTGCATTCCTCTCTCTCTCTCTCACTCTGTATTCCTCTCTCTCTGTATTCCTCTCTCTCTCTCACTCTGCATTCCTCTGTCTCTCTCTCACTCTGTATTCCTCTCTCTCTCTCTCTCTCTATTCCCCTCTCTCTCCCTCACTCTGTATTCCTCTCTCTCTCTCACTCTGTATTCCTCTCTCTCACTCACTCTGCATTCCTCCCTCTCTCTCTCACTCTGTATTCCTCTCTCTCTCTCACTCTGTATTCCTCTCTCTCTCTCACTCTGCATTCCTCTCTCTCTCTCACTCTGTATTCCTCTCTCTCTATCTCACTCTGTGTTCCACTCTCTCTCTCTCACTCTGCATTTCCCTCTCTCTCTCTCACTCTGCATTCCCCTCTCTCTCTCTCACTCTGAATTTCTCTCTCTCTCTCTCACTCTGTATTCCTCCCTCTCGATCTCACTCTGAAATTCTCCTCTCTCTCTCTCACTCTGTATTCCTCTCTCTGTCTCTCTCTCACTCTGTATTCCTCTCTCTCTCTCTCTCACTCTGTATTCCTCCCTCTCTCTCTCTCACTCTGTATTCCTCTTTCTCTCTCACTCTGTATTCCTCTCTCTCTCTCACTCTGCATTCCTCTCTCTCTCTCTCACTCTGCATTCCTCTCTCTCTCTCTCACTCTGTATTCCTCTCTCTCTCACTCTGTATTCCTCTCTCTCTCACTCTGCATTCCTCTCTCTCTCTCTCACTCTGTATTCCTCTCTCTCTGTATTCCTCTCTCTCTCTCACTCTGCATTCCTCTCTCTCTCTCACTCTGTATTCCTCTCTCTCTCTCACTCTGCATTCCTCTCTCTCTCTCTCACTCTGTATTCCTCCCTCTCTATCTCACTCTGCATTCCTCTCTCTCTCTCTCACTCTGTATTCCTCTCTCTCTCTCTCACTCTGTATTCCTCTCTCTCTCTCTCACTCTGTATTCCTCTCTCTCTCTCTCACTCTGTATTCCTCTCTCTGTCTCTCTCGCACTCTGTATTCCTCCCTCTCTCTCTCTCACTCTGTATTCCTCTCTCTCTCTCACTCTGCATTCCTCTCTCTCTCTCTCACTCTGTATTCCTCTCTCTCTCTCACTCTGTATTGCTCCTTCTCTATCTCACTCTGCATTCCTCTCTCTCTCTCACTCAGTAATCCTCTCTCTCTCTCTCTGTATTCCTCTCTCTTTCTCTCTCTCTATTCCGCTCTCTCTCTGCATTCCCCCCTCTCTCTCACACTGTATTGCTCTCGCTCTCTCACTCTGTATTCCCCTCTCTCTCTCTCACTCTGTATTCCCCTCTCTATCTCACTCTGTATTCCTCTCTCTCTCTCACTCTGTATTCCACTCTCTCTCTCACTCTGTATTCCTCTCTCTCTCTCACTCTGTATTCCTCTCTCTCTCTCTCTCTCTCACTCTGTATTCCCCTCTCTCTCACTCTCTGTATTCCTCTCTCTCTCACTCTCTGTATTCCTCTCTCTCTCTCTCACTCTGTATTCCTCTCTCTGTCTCTCTCTCACTCTGTATTCCTCTCTCTCTCTCTCACTCTGCATTCCTCTCTCTCTCTCTCACTCTGCATTCCTCTCTCTCTCTCTCACTCTGCATTCCTCTCTCTCTCACTCACTCTGCATTCCTCTCTCTCTCTCACTCTGCATTCCTCTCTCTCTCTCTCTCTCACTCTGTATTCCTCTCTCTCTCTCTCTCACTTTGTATTCCCTCTCTCTCACTCTGTATTCCTCTCTCTCTCACTCTCTGTATTCCCCTCTCTCTCTCTCACTCTGTATTCCTCTCTCTCTCTCTCTCACTTTGTATTCCCCTCTCTCTCACTCTGTATTCCTCCCTCTCTCACTCTCTGTATTCCCCTCTCTCTCTCTCACTCTGTATTCCTCTCTTTCTCTCACTCTGTATTCCTCTCTCTGTCTCTCTCTCACTCTGTATTCCTCTCTCTCTCTCTCACTCTGCATTCCTCCCTCTCTCTCTCACTCTGCATTCCTCTCTCTCTCTCACTCTGTATTCCTCTCTCTCTCTCACTCTGTATTCCTCTCTCTCTATTTCACTCTGTATTCCCCTCTCTCTCTCTCACTCTGCATTCCCCCCTCTCTCTCTCACTCTGTATTCCTCTCTCTCTCTCTCACTCTGTATTCCTCTCTCTCTCTCTCTCACTCTGTATTCCTCCCTCTCTCTCTCTCACTCTGTATTCCTCTTTCTCTCTCACTCTGTATTCCTCTCTCTCTCTCACTCTGCATTCCTCTCTCTCTCTCTCACTCTGCATTCCTCTCTCTCTCTCTCACTCTGTATTCCTCTCTCTCTCACTCTGTATTCCTCTCTCTCTCACTCTGCATTCCTCTCTCTCTCTCTCACTCTGTATTCCTCTCTCTCTGTATTCCTCTCTCTCTCTCACTCTGCATTCCTCTCTCTCTCTCTCACTCTGTATTCCTCTCTCTCTCTCACTCTGTATTCCTCTCTCTCTCTCTCACTCTGTATTCCTCCCTCTCTATCTCACTCTGCATTCCTCTCTCTCTCTCTCACTCTGTATTCCTCTCTCTCTCTCTCACTCTGTATTCCTCTCTCTCTCTCTCAATCTGCATTCCTCTCTCTGTCTCTCTCGCACTCTGTATTCCTCCCTCTCTCTCTCTCACTCTGTATTCCTCTCTCTCTCTCACTCTGTATTCCTCTCTCTCTCTCTCACTCTGTATTCCTCTCTCTCTCTCTCTCACTTTGTATTCCCCTCTCTCTCACTCTGTATTCCTCCCTCTCTCACTCTCTGTATTCCCCTCTCTCTCTCTCACTCTGTATTCCTCTCTTTCTCTCACTCTGTATTCCTCTCTCTGTCTCTCTCTCACTCTGTATTCCTCTCTCTCTCTCTCACTCTGCATTCCTCCCTCTCTCTCTCTATTCCCCTCTCTCTCTCTCACTCTGTATTCCTCTCTCTCTCTCACTCTGTATTCCTCTCTCTCACTCACTCTGCATTCCTCCCTCTCTCTCTCACTCTGTATTCCTCTCTCTCTCTCACTCTGTATTCCTCTCTCTCTCTCACTCTGTATTCCTCTCTCTCTATCTCACTCTGTGTTCCCCTCTCTCTCTCTCACTCTGCATTCCCCTCTCTCTCTCTCATTCTGTATTCCTCTCTCTCTCTCTCACTCTGTATTCCTCTCTCTCTCTCTCACTCTGTATTCCTCCCTCTCGAACTCACTCTGAAATTCTCCTCTCTCTCTCACTCTGTATTCCTCTTTCTGTCTCTCTCTCACTCTGTATTCCTCTCTCTCTCTCTCACTCTGTATTCCTCCCTCTCTCTCTCTCACTCTGTATTCCTCTTTCTCTCTCACTCTGTATTCCTCTCTCTCTCTCACTCTGCATTCCTCTCTCTCTCTCTCACTCTGCATTCCTCTCTCTCTCTCTCACTCTGTATTCCTCTCTCTCTCACTCTGTATTCCTCTCTCTCTCACTCTGCATTCCTCTCTCTCTCTCTCACTCTGTATTCCTCTCTCTCTGTATTCCTCTCTCTCTCTCACTCTGCATTCCTCTCTCTCTCTCTCACTCTGTATTCCTCTCTCTCTCTCACTCTGTATTCCTCTCTCTCTCTCTCACTCTGTATTCCTCCCTCTCTATCTCACTCTGCATTCCTCTCTCTCTCTCTCACTCTGTATTCCTCTGTCTCTCTCTCACTCTGTATTCCTCTCTCTCTCTCTCACTCTGTATTCCTCTCTCTGTCTCTCTCGCACTCTGTATTCCTCCCTCTCTCTCTCTCACTCTGTATTCCTCTCTCTCTCTCACTCTGTATTCCTCTCTCTCTCTCTCACTCTGTATTCCTCTCTCTCTCTCTCACTCTGTATTCCTCTCTCTCTCTCTCACTCTGTATTCCGCCCTCTCTATCTCACTCTGCATTCCTCTCTCTCTCTCTCACTCTGTATTCCTCTCTCTGTATCTCACTCTGCATTCCTCTCTCTCTCTCTCACTCTGTATTCCTCTCTCTCTCTCTCACTCTGTATTCCTCTCTCTGTCTCTCTCGCACTCTGTATTCCTCCCTCTCTCTCTCTCACTCTGTATTCCTCTCTCTCTCTCACTCTGCATTCCTCTCTCTCTCTCACTCTGCATTCCTCTCTCTCTCTCTCACTCTGTATTCCTCTCTCTCTCTCACTCTGTATTCATCTCTCTCTCTCTCTCACTCTGTATTCCTCTCTCTCTCTCTCACTCTGTATTCCTCCCTCTCGATCTCACTCTGAAATTCTCCTCTCTCTCTCTCTCACTCTGTATTCCTCTTTCTGTCTCTCTCTCACTCTGTATTCCTCTCTCTCTCTCTCTCACTCTGTATTCCTCCCTCTCTCTCTCTCACTCTGTATTCCTCTTTCTCTCTCACTCTGTATTCCTCTCTCTCTCTCACTCTGCATTCCTCTCTCTCTCTCTCACTCTGTATTCCTCTCTCTCTCTCACTCTGTATTCCTCTCTCTCTCACTCTGCATTCCTCTCTCTCTCTCACTCTGTATTCCTCTCTCTCTATCTCACTCTGTGTTCCCCTCTCTCTCTCTCACTCTGCATTCCCCTCTCTCTCTCTCACTCTGTATTCCTCTCTCTCTCTCTCACTCTGTATTCCTCTCTCTCTCTCTCACTCTGTATTCCTCCCTCTCGATCTCACTCTGAAATTCTCCTCTCTCTCTCACTCTGTATTCCTCTTTCTGTCTCTCTCTCACTCTGTATTCCTCTCTCTCTCTCTCACTCTGTATTCCTCCCTCTCTCTCTCTCACTCTGTATTCCTCTTTCTCTCTCACTCTGTATTCCTCTCTCTCTCTCACTCTGCATTCCTCTCTCTCTCTCTCACTCTGCATTCCTCTCTCTCTCTCTCACTCTGTATTCCTCTCTCTCTCACTCTGTATTCCTCTCTCTCTCACTCTGCATTCCTCTCTCTCTCTCTCACTCTGTATTCCTCTCTCTCTGTATTCCTCTCTCTCTCTCACTCTGCATTCCTCTCTCTCTCTCTCACTCTGTATTCCTCTCTCTCTCTCACTCTGTATTCCTCTCTCTCTCTCTCACTCTGTATTCCTCCCTCTCTATCTCACTCTGCATTCCTCTCTCTCTCTCTCACTCTGTATTCCTCTGTCTCTCTCTCACTCTGTATTCCTCTCTCTCTCTCTCACTCTGTATTCCTCTCTCTGTCTCTCTCGCACTCTGTATTCCTCCCTCTCTCTCTCTCACTCTGTATTCCTCTCTCTCTCTCACTCTGTATTCCTCTCTCTCTCTCTCACTCTGTATTCCTCTCTCTCTCTCTCACTCTGTATTCCGCCCTCTCTATCTCACTCTGCATTCCTCTCTCTCTCTCTCACTCTGTATTCCTCTCTCTGTATCTCACTCTGCATTCCTCTCTCTCTCTCTCACTCTGTATTCCTCTCTCTCTCTCTCACTCTGTATTCCTCTCTCTGTCTCTCTCGCACTCTGTATTCCTCCCTCTCTCTCTCTCACTCTGTATTCCTCTCTCTCTCTCACTCTGCATTCCTCTCTCTCTCTCACTCTGCATTCCTCTCTCTCTCTCTCACTCTGTATTCCTCTCTCTCTCTCACTCTGTATTCATCTCTCTCTCTCTCTCACTCTGTATTCCTCTCTCTCTCTCTCACTCTGTATTCCTCCCTCTCGATCTCACTCTGAAATTCTCCTCTCTCTCTCTCACTCTGTATTCCTCTTTCTGTCTCTCTCTCACTCTGTATTCCTCTCTCTCTCTCTCTCACTCTGTATTCCTCCCTCTCTCTCTCTCACTCTGTATTCCTCTTTCTCTCTCACTCTGTATTCCTCTCTCTCTCTCACTCTGCATTCCTCTCTCTCTCTCTCACTCTGTATTCCTCTCTCTCTCTCACTCTGTATTCCTCTCTCTCTCACTCTGCATTCCTCTCTCTCTCTCTCACTCTGTATTCCTCTCTCTCTGTATTCCTCTCTCTCTCTCACTCTGCATTCCTCTCTCTCTCTCACTCTGTATTCCTCTCTCTCTCTCACTCTGTATTCCTCTCTCTCTCTCTCACTCTGTATTCCTCCCTCTCTATCTCACTCTGCATTCCTCTCTCTCTCTCTCACTCTGTATTCCTCTCTCTCTCTCTCACTCTGTATTCCTCTCTCTCTCTCTCACTCTGTATTCCTCTCTCTGTCTCTCTCGCACTCTGTATTCCTCCCTCTCTCTCTCTCACTCTGCATTCCTCTCTCTCTCTCACTCTGTATTCCTCTCTCTCTCTCTCACTCTGTATTCCTCTCTCTCTCTCTCACTCTGTATTCCTCTCTCTCTCTCTCACTCTGTATTCCTTCCTCTCTATCTCACTCTGCATTCCTCTCTCTCTCTCTCACTCTGTATTCCTCTCTCTGTATCTCACTCTGCATTCCTCTCTCTCTCTCTCACTCTGTATTCCTCTCTCTCTCTCTCACTCTGTATTCCTCTCTCTCTCTCACTCTGTATTCCTCTCTCTCTCTCTCACTCTGTATTCCTCCCTCTCTATCTCACTCTGCATTCCTCTCTCTCTCTCTCACTCTGTATTCCTCTCTCTCTCTCTCACTCTGTATTCCTCCCTCTCTCTCTCTCACTCTGTATTCCTCTCTCTCTCTCACTCTGCATTCCTCTCTCTCTCTCACTCTGCATTCCTCTCTCTCTCTCTCACTCTGTATTCCTCTCTCTCTCTCACTCTGTATTGCTCCTTCTCTATCTCACTCTGCATTCCTCTCTCTCTCTCACTCAGTAATCCTCTCTCTCTCTCTCTGTATTCCTCTCTCTTTCTCTCTCTCTATTCCGCTCTCTCTCTGTATTCCCCCCTCTCTCTCACACTGTATTGCTCTCGCTCTCTCACTCTGTATTCCCCTCTCTCTCTCTCACTCTGTATTCCTCTCTCTCTCTCACTCTGTATTCCCCTCTCTCTCTCACTCTGTATTCCTCTCTCTCTCTCACTCTGTATTCCTCTCTCTCTCTCACTCTGTATTCCCCTCTCTCTCACTCTCTGTATTCCTCTCTCTCTCACTCTCTGTATTCCTCTCTCTCTCTCTCACTCTGTATTCCTCTCTCTGTCTCTCTCTCACTCTGTATTCCTCTCTCTCTCTCTCACTCTGCATTCCTCTCTCTCACTCAGCATTCCTCTCTCTCTCACTCACTCTGCATTCCTCTCTCTCTCTCTCACTCTGCATTCCTCTCTCTCTCTCTCTCTCACTCTGTATTCCTCTCTCTCTCCCTCTCTCTCACTCTGTATTCCCCTCTCTCTCTCACTCTGTATTCCTCTCTCTCTCTCACTCTGTATTCCTCTCTCTCTCTCTCTCTCAGTATTCCTCTCTCTCTCTCTCACTCTGTATTCCTCCCTCTCTATCTCACTCTGTATTCCCTTGCTCTCTATCTCACTCTGTATTCCTCTCTCTCTCTCTCACTCTGTATTCCTCTCTCTCTCTCTCACTCTGTATTGCTCCATCTCGATCTCACTCTGAAATTCCCCTCTCTCTCTCTCACTCTGTATTCCTCTCTCTGTCTCTCTCTCACTCTGTATTCCTCTCTCTCTCTCTCACTCTGTATTCCTCCCTCTCTCTCTCTCACTCTGTATTCCTCTCTCTCTCTCACTCTGTATTCCTCTCTTTCTCTCACTCTGCATTCCTCTCTCTCTCTCTCACTCTGCATTCCTCTCTCTCTCTCACTCTGTATTCCTCTCTCTCTCTCTCACTCTGTATTCCTCTCTCTGTCTCTCTCGCACTCTGTATTCCTCCCTCTCTCTCTCTCACTCTGTATTCCTCTCTCTCTCACTCTGTATTCCTCTCTCGCTCTCACTCTGCATTCCTCTCTCTCTCTTACTTAGTAATCCTCACTCTCTCTCTCTGTATTCCTCTCTCTTTCTCTCTCTCTATTCCGCTCTCTCTCTGTATTCCCCTCTCTCTCTCACTCTGTATTCCTCTCTCTCTCTCACTCTGTATTCCTCTCTCTCTCTCACTCTGTATTCCTCTCTCTCTCTCACTCTGTATTCCTCTCTCTCACTCTGTATTCCCCTCTCTCTCTCACTCTGTATTCCTCTCTCACTCTCACTCTGTATTCCCCTCTCTCTCTCTCACTCTGTATTCCTCTCTCTCTCTCACTCTGTATTCCTCTCTCTCTCTCACTCTGTATTCCCCTCTCTCTCACTCTGTATTCCTCTCTCTCTCTCACTCTGTATTCCCCTCTCTCTCTCTCACTCTGTATTCCTCTCTCTCTCTCTCTCTGTATTCCTCTCTCTTTCTCTCTCTCTATTCCACTCTCTCTCTGTATTCCCCTCTCTCTCTCACCCTGTATTCCCCTCTCTCTCTCACTCTGTACTCCTCTCTCTCTCTCACTCTGTATTCCTCTCTCTCTCTCACTCTGTATTCCCCTCTCTCTCACTCTCTGTATTCCTCTCTCTCTCACTCTCTGTATTCCTCTCTCTCTCTCTCACTCTGTATTCCTCTCTCTGTCTCTCTCTCACTCTGTATTCCTCTCTCTCTCTCACTCTGCATTCCTCTCTCTCTCTCTCACTCTGCATTCCTCTCTCTCTCTCTCACTCTGCATTCCTCTCTCTCTCACTCACTCTGCATTCCTCTCTCTCTCTCACTCTGCATTCCTCTCTCTCTCTCACTCTGTATTCCTCTCTCTCTCTCTCTCTCTCTCTCACTCTGCATTCCTCTCTCTCTCTCTCACTCTGCATTCCTCTCTCTCTCACTCACTCTGCATTCCTCTCTCTCTCTCACTCTGCATTCCTCTCTCTCTCTCACTCTGTATTCCTCTCTCTCTCTCTCTCTCTCTCTCTCACTCTGTATTCCTCTCTCTCTCTCTCTCACTTTGTATTCCCCTCTCTCTCACTCTGTATTCCTCTCTCTCTCACTCTCTGTATTCCCCTCTCTCTCTCTCACTCTGTATTCCTCTCTTTCTCTCACTCTGTATTCCTCTCTCTGTCTCTCTCTCACTCTGTATTCCTCTCTCTCTCTCTCACTCTGCATTCCTCCCTCTCTCTCTCTCTATTCCCCTCTCTCTCACTCTGTATTCCTCTCTATCTCTCACTCTGTATTCCTCTCTCTCACTCACTCTGCATTCCTCCCTCTCTCTCTCACTCTGTATTCCTCTCTCTCTCTCACTCTGTATTCCTCTCTCTCTCTCACTCTGCATTCCTCTCTCTCTCTCACTCTGTATTCCTCTTTCTCTCTCACTCTGCATTCCTCTCTCTCTCTCTCATTCTGCATTCCTCTCTCTCTCTCTCACTCTGTATTCCTCTCTCTCTCTCACTCTGTATTCCTCTCTCTCTCACTCTGCATTCCTCTCTCTCTCTCTCACTCTGTATTCCTCTCTCTCTGTATTCCTCTCTCTCTCTCTCACTCTGCATTCCTCTCTCTCTCTCTCACTCTGTATTCCTCTCTCTCTCTCACTCTGTATTCCTCTCTCTCTCTCTCACTCTGTATTCTTCCCTCTCTATCTCACTCTCCATTCATCTCTCTCTCTCTCACTCTGTATTCCTCTCTCTCTCTCTCACTCTGTATTCCTCTCTCTCTCTCTCACTCTGTATTCCTCTCTCTCTCTCTCACTCTGTATTCCTCTCTCTGTCTCTCTCGCACTCTGTATTCCTCCCTCTCTCTCTCTCACTCTGTATTCCTCTCTCTCTCTCACTCTGCATTCCTCTCTCTCTCTCACTCTGCATTCCTCTCTCTCTCTCACTCTGTATTCCTCTCTCTCTCACTCTGTATTGCTCCTTCTCTATCTCACTCTGCATTCCTCTCTCTCTCTCACTCAGTAATCCTCTCTCTCTCTCTCTGTATTCCTCTCTCTTTCTCTCTCTCTATTCCGCTCTCTCTCTGTATTCCCCCCTCTCTCTCACACTGTATTGCTCTCGCTCTCTCACTCTGTATTCCCCTCTCTCTCTCTCACTCTGTATTCCTCTCTCTCTCTCACTCTGTATTCCCCTCGCTCTCTCACTCTGTATTCCTCTCTCTCTCTCACTCTGTATTCCTCTCTCTCTCTCTCTCACTCTGTATTCCCCTCTCTCTCACTCTCTCTCTCACTCTCTGTATTCCTCTCTCTCTCTCTGTATTCCTCTCTCTGTCTCTCTCTCACTCTGTATTCCTCTCTCTCTCTCTCACTCTGCATTCCTCTCTCTCTCTCTCACTCTGCATTCCTCTCTCTCTCTCTCACTCTGCATTCCTCTCTCTCTCACTCACTCTGCATTCCTCTCTCTCTCTCACTGTGCATTCCTCTCTCTCTCTCTCTCTCACTCTGTATTCCTCTCTCTCTCTCTCACTTTGTATTCCCTCTCTCTCACTCTGTATTCCTCTCTCTCTCACTCTCTGTATTCCCCTCTCTCTCTCTCACTCTGTATTCCTCTCTCTCTCTCTCTCACTTTGTATTCCCCTCTCTCTCACTCTGTATTCCTCCCTCTCTCACTCTCTGTATTCCCCTCTCTCTCTGTCACTCTGTATTCCTCTCTTTCTCTCACTCTGTATTCCTCTCTCTGTCTCTCTCTCACTCTGTATTCCTCTCTCTCTCTCTCACTCTGCATTCCTCCCTCTCTCTCTCTATTCCCCTCTCTCTCTCTCACTCTGTATTCCTCTCTCTCTCTCACTCTGTATTCCTCTCTCTCTCTCACTCTGTATTCCTCTCTCTCTCTCACTCTGTATTCCTCTCTCTCTATCTCACTCTGTGTTCCCCTCTCTCTCTCTCACTCTGCATTCCTCTCTCTCTCTCACTCTGTATTCCTCTCTCTCTCTCTCACTCTGTATTCCTCTCTCTCTCTCTCACTCTGTATTCCTCCCTCTCGATCTCACTCTGAAATTCTCCTCTCTCTCTCACTCTGTATTCCTCTTTCTGTCTCTCTCTCACTCTGTATTCCTCTCTCTCTCTCTCTCACTCTGTATTCCTCCCTCTCTCTCTCTCACTCTGTATTCCTCTTTCTCTCTCACTCTGTATTCCTCTCTCTCTCTCACTCTGCATTCCTCCCTCTCTCTCTCACTCTGCATTCCTCTCTCTCTCTCTCACTCTGTATTCCTCTCTCTCTCACTCTGTATTCCTCTCTCTCTCACTCTGCATTCCTCTCTCTCTCTCTCACTCTGTATTCCTCTCTCTCTGTATTCCTCTCTCTCTCTCACTCTGCATTCCACTCTCTCTCTCTCACTCTGTATTCCTCTCTCTCTCTCACTCTGTATTCCTCTCTCTCTCTCTCACTCTGCATTCCTCCCTCTCTATCTCACTCTGCATTCCTCTCTCTCTCTCTCACTCTGTATTCCTCTCTCTCTCTCTCACTCTGTATTCCTCTCTCTCTCTCTCACTCTGTATTCCTCTCTCTCTCACTCTGCATTCCTCTCTCTCTCTCTCACTCTGTATTCCTCTCTCCCTGTATTCCTCTCTCTCTCTCACTCTGCATTCCTCTCTCTCTCTCTCACTCTGTATTCCTCTCTCTCTCACTCTGTATTCCTCTCTCTCTCTCTCACTCTGTATTCCTCCCTCTCTATCTCACTCTGCATTCCTCTCTCTCTCTCTCACTCTGTATTCCTCTGTCTCTCTCTCACTCTGTATTCCTCTCTCTCTCTCTCACTCTGTATTCCTCTCTCTGTCTCTCTCGCACTCTGTATTCCTCCCTCTCTCTCTCTCACTCTGTATTCCTCTCTCTCTCTCACTCTGTATTCCTCTCTCTCTCTCTCACTCTGTATTCCTCTCTCTCTCTCTCACTCTGTATTCCTCTCTCTCTCTCTCACTCTGTATTCCTCTCTCTCTGTATTCCTCTCTCTCTCTCACTCTGCATTCCACTCTCTCTCTCTCACTCTGTATTCCTCTCTCTCTCTCACTCTGTATTCCTCTCTCTCTCTCTCACTCTGCATTCCTCCCTCTCTATCTCACTCTGCATTCCTCTCTCTCTCTCTCACTCTGTATTCCTCTCTCTCTCTCTCACTCTGTATTCCTCTCTCTCTCTCTCACTCTGTATTCCTCTCTCTCTCACTCTGCATTCCTCTCTCTCTCTCTCACTCTGTATTCCTCTCTCCCTGTATTCCTCTCTCTCTCTCACTCTGCATTCCTCTCTCTCTCTCTCACTCTGTATTCCTCTCTCTCTCACTCTGTATTCCTCTCTCTCTCTCTCACTCTGTATTCCTCCCTCTCTATCTCACTCTGCATTCCTCTCTCTCTCTCTCACTCTGTATT
This sequence comes from Heptranchias perlo, assembly GCF_035084215.1. NCBI lineage: Eukaryota > Metazoa > Chordata > Chondrichthyes > Hexanchiformes > Hexanchidae > Heptranchias > Heptranchias perlo. The sequence goes on from NW_027138785.1 coordinate 767,474, forward strand.
CCTCTGTCTCTCTCTCACTCTGTATTCCTCTCTCTCTCTCTCACTCTGTATTCCTCTCTCTGTCTCTCTCGCACTCTGTATTCCTCCCTCTCTCTCTCTCACTCTGTATTCCTCTCTCTCTCTCACTCTGTATTCCTCTCTCTGTCTCTCTCGCACTCTGTATTCCTCCCTCTCTCTCTCTCACTCTGTATTCCTCTCTCTCTCTCACTCTGTATTCCTCTCTTTCTCTCTCACTCTGTATTCCTCTCTCTGTATCTCACTCTGCATTCCTCTCTCTCTCTCTCACTCTGTATTCCTCTCTCTCTCTCTCACTCTGTATTCCTCTCTCTCTCTCTCACTCTGTATTCCTCTCTCTCTCTCTCACTCTGTATTCCTCCCTCTCTCTCTCTCACTCTGTATTCCTCTCTCTCTCTCACTCTGCATTCCTCTCTCTCTCTCACTCTGCATTCCTCTCTCTCTCTCTCACTCTGTATTCCTCTCTCTCTCTCACTCTGTATTCATCTCTCTCTCTCTCACTCTGTATTCCTCTCTCTCTCTCTCACTCTGTATTCCTCCCTCTCGATCTCACTCTGAAATTCTCCTCTCTCTCTCTCACTCTGTATTCCTCTTTCTGTCTCTCTCTCACTCTGTATTCCTCTCTCTCTCTCTCTCACTCTGTATTCCTCTCTCTCTCTCACTCTGTATTCCTCTCTCTCTCTCACTCTGTATTCCTCTCTCTCTATCTCACTCTGTGTTCCCCTCTCTCTCTCTCACTCTGCATTCCCCTCTCTCTCTCTCACTCTGTATTCCTCTCTCTCTCTCTCACTCTGTATTCCTCTCTCTCTCTCTCACTCTGTATTCCTCCCTCTCGATCTCACTCTGAAATTCTCCTCTCTCTCTCACTCTGTATTCCTCTTTCTGTCTCTCTCTCACTCTGTATTCCTCTCTCTCTCTCTCACTCTGCATTCCTCTCTCTCTCTCTCACTCTGTATTCCTCTCTCTCTCACTCTGTATTCCTCTCTCTCTCACTCTGCATTCCTCTCTCTCTCTCTCACTCTGTATTCCTCTCTCCCTGTATTCCTCTCTCTCTCTCACTCTGCATTCCTCTCTCTCTCTCTCACTCTGTATTCCTCTCTCTCTCACTCTGTATTCCTCTCTCTCTCTCTCACTCTGTATTCCTCCCTCTCTATCTCACTCTGTATTCCTCTGTCTCTCTCTCACTCTGTATTCCTCTCTCTCTCTCTCACTCTGTATTCCTCTCTCTGTCTCTCTCGCACTCTGTATTCCTCCCTCTCTCTCTCTCACTCTGTATTCCTCTCTCTCTCTCACTCTGTATTCCTCTCTCTCTCTCTCACTCTGTATTCCTCTCTCTCTCTCTCACTCTGTATTCCTCTCTCTCTCTCTCACTCTGTATTCCGCCCTCTCTATCTCACTCTGCATTCCTCTCTTTCTCTCTCACTCTGTATTCCTCTCTCTGTATCTCACTCTGCATTCCTCTCTCTCTCTCTCACTCTGTATTCCTCTCTCTCTCTCTCACTCTGTATTCCTCTCTCTCTCTCTCACTCTGTATTCCTCTCTCTCTCTCTCACTCTGTATTCCTCCCTCTCTCTCTCTCACTCTGTATTCCTCTCTCTCTCTCACTCTGCATTCCTCTCTCTCTCTCACTCTGCATTCCTCTCTCTCTCTCTCACTCTGTATTCCTCTCTCTCTCTCACTCTGTATTCATCTCTCTCTCTCTCACTCTGTATTCCTCTCTCTCTCTCTCACTCTGTATTCCTCCCTCTCGATCTCACTCTGAAATTCTCCTCTCTCTCTCTCACTCTGTATTCCTCTTTCTGTCTCTCTCTCACTCTGTATTCCTCTCTCTCTCTCTCTCACTCTGTATTCCTCCCTCTCTCTCTCTCACTCTGTATTCCTCTTTCTCTCTCACTCTGTATTCCTCTCTCTCTCTCACTCTGCATTCCTCTCTCTCACTCTCACTCTGCATTCCTCTCTCTCTCTCTCACTCTGTATTCCTCTCTCTCTCTCACTCTGTATTCCTCTCTCTCTCACTCTGCATTCCTCTCTCTCTCTCTCACTCTGTATTCCTCTCTCTCTGTATTCCTCTCTCTCTCTCACTCTGCATTCCTCTCTCTCTCTCTCACTCTGTATTCCTCTCTCTCTCTCACTCTGTATTCCTCTCTCTCTCTCTCACTCTGTATTCCTCCCTCTCTATCTCACTCTGCATTCCTCTCTCTCTCTCTCACTCTGTATTCCTCTCTCTCTCTCACTCTGTATTCCTCTCTCTCTCTCTCACTCTGTATTCCTCTCTCTGTCTCTCTCGCACTCTGTATTCCTCCCTCTCTCTCTCTCACTCTGTGTTCCTCTCTCTCTCTCACTCTGTATTCCTCTCTCTCTCTCTCACTATGTATTCCTCTCTCTCTCTCTCACTCTGTATTCCTCTCTCTGTATCTCACTCTGCATTCCTCTCTCTCTCTCTCACTCTGTATTCCTCTCTCTCTCTCACTCAGTAATCCTCTCTCTCTCTCTCTGTATTCCTCTCTCTTTCTCTCTCTCTATTCCGCTCTCTCTCTGTATTTCCCCCTCTCTCTCACACTGTATTGCTCTCGCTCTCTCACTCTGTATTCCCCTCTCTCTCTCTCACTCTGTATTCCTCTCTCTCTCTCACTCTGTATTCCCCTCTCTCTCTCACTCTGTATTCCTCTCTCTCTCTCACTCTGTATTCCTCTCTCTCTCTCACTCTGTATTCCCCTCTCTCTCACTCTCTGTATTCCTCTCTCTCTCACTCTCTGTATTACTCTGTCTCTCTCTCACTCTGTATTCCTCTCTCTGTCTCTCTCTCACTCTGTATTCCTCTCTCTCTCTCTCACTCTGCATTCCTCTCTCTCACTCAGCATTCCTCTCTCTCTCACTCACTCTGCATTCCTCTCTCTATCTCTCACTCTGCATTCCTCTCTCTCTCTCTCTCTCACTCTGTATTCCTCTCTCTCTCTCTCTCTCTCACTCTGTATTCCCCTCTCTCTCTCACTCTGTATTCCTCTCTCTCTCTCACTCTGTATTCCTCTCTCTCTCTCTCAGTATTCCTCTCTCTCTCTCTCACTCTGTATTCCTCCCTCTCTATCTCACTCTGTATTCCCTTGCTCTCTATCTCACTCTGTATTCCTCTCTCTCTCTCTCACTCTGTATTCCTCTCTCTCTCTCTCACTGTGTATTGCTCCATCTCGATCTCACTCTGAAATTCCCCTCTCTCTCTCTCACTCTGTATTCCTCTCTCTGTCTCTCTCTCACTCTGTATTCCTCTCTCTCTCTCTCACTCTGTATTCCTCCCTCTCTCTCTCTCACTCTGTATTCCTCTCTCTCTCTCACTCTGTATTCCTCTCTCTCTCTCACTCTGCATTCCTCTCTCTCTCTCTCACTCTGCATTCCTCTCTCTCTCTCTCACTCTGTATTCCTCTCTCTCTCTCTCACTCTGTATTCCTCTCTCTGTCTCTCTCGCACTCTGTATTCCTCCCTCTCTCTCTCTCACTCTGTATTCCTCTCTCTCTCACTCTGTATTCCTCTCTCGCTCTCACTCTGCATTCCTCTCTCTCTCTTACTTAGTAATCCTCACTCTCTCTCTCTGTATTCCTCTCTCTTTCTCTCTCTCTATTCCGCTCTCTCTCTGTATTCCCCTCTCTCTCTCACTCTGTATTCCTCTCTCTCTCTCACTCTGTATTCCTCTCTCTCTCTCACTCTGTATTCCTCTCTCTCTCTCACTCTGTATTCCTCTCTCTCACTCTGTATTCCTCTCTCTCTCTCACTCTGTATTCCTCTCTCTCTCTCACTCTGTATTCCCCTCTCTCTCTCACTCTGTATTCCTCTCTCTCTCTCACTCTGTATTCCCCTCTCTCTCTCTCACTCTGTATTCCTCTCTCTCTCTCTCTGTATTCCTCTCTCTTTCTCTCTCTCTATTCCACTCTCTCTCTGTATTCCCCTCTCTCTCTCACTCTGTACTCCTCTCTCTCTCTCACTCTGTATTCCTCTCTCTCTCTCTCACTCTGTATTCCCCTCTCTCTCACTCTCTGTATTCCTCTCTCTCTCACTCACTCTGCATTCCTCTCTCTCTCTCACTCTGCATTCCTCTCTCTCTCTCACTCTGTATTCCTCTCTCTCTCTCTCTCTCTCTCACTCTGTATTCCTCTCTCTCTCTCTCTCACTTTGTATTCCCTCTCTCTCACTCTGTATTCCTCTCTCTCTCACTCTCTGTATTCCCCTCTCTCTCTCTCACTCTGTATTCCTCTCTCTCTCTCTCTCACTTTGTATTCCCCTCTCTCTCACTCTGTATTCCTCTCTCTCTCACTCTCTGTATTCCCCTCTCTCTCTCTCACTCTGTATTCCTCTCTTTCTCTCACTCTGTATTCCTCTCTCTGTCTCTCTCTCACTCTGTATTCCTCTCTCTCTCTCTCACTCTGCATTCCTCCCTCTCTCTCTCTCTATTCCCCTCTCTCTCACTCTGTATTCCTCTCTATCTCTCACTCTGTATTCCTCTCTCTCACTCACTCTGCATTCCTCCCTCTCTCTCTCACTCTGTATTCCTCTCTCTCTCTCACTCTGTATTCCTCTCTCTCTCTCACTCTGCATTCCTCTCTCTCTCTCACTCTGTATTCCTCTTTCTCTCTCACTCTGCATTCCTCTCTCTCTCTCTCATTCTGCATTCCTCTCTCTCTCTCTCACTCTGTATTCCTCTCTCTCTCTCACTCTGTATTCCTCTCTCTCTCACTCTGCATTCCTCTCTCTCTCTCTCACTCTGTATTCCTCTCTCTCTGTATTCCTCTCTCTCTCTCACTCTGCATTCCTCTCTCTCTCTCTCACTCTGTATTCCTCTCTCTCTCTCACTCTGTATTCCTCTCTCTCTCTCTCACTCTGTATTCTTCCCTCTCTATCTCACTCTCCATTCATCTCTCTCTCTCTCACTCTGTATTCCTCTCTCTCTCTCTCACTCTGTATTCCTCTCTCTCTCTCTCACTCTGTATTCCTCTCTCTCTCTCTCACTCTGTATTCCTCTCTCTGTCTCTCTCGCACTCTGTATTCCTCCCTCTCTCTCTCTCACTCTGTATTCCTCTCTCTCTCTCACTCTGCATTCCTCTCTCTCTCTCACTCTGCATTCCTCTCTCTCTCTCTCACTCTGTATTCCTCTCTCTCTCTCACTCTGTATTGCACCTTCTCTATCTCACTCTGCATTCCTCTCTCTCTCTCACTCAGTAATCCTCTCTCTCTCTCTCTGTATTCCTCTCTCTTTCTCTCTCTCTATTCCGCTCTCTCTCTGTATTCCCCCCTCTCTCTCACACTGTATTGCTCTCGCTCTCTCACTCTGTATTCCCCTCTCTCTCTCCCACTCTGTATTCCTCTCTCTCTCTCACTCTGTATTCCCCTCGCTCTCTCACTCTGTATTCCTCTCTCTCTCTCACTCTCTATTCCTCTCTCTCTCTCTCTCACTCTGTATTCCCCTCTCTCTCACTCTATGTATTCCTCTCTCCCTCACTCTCTGTATTCCTCTCTCTCTCTCTGTATTCCTCTCTCTGTCTCTCTCTCACTCTGTATTCCTCTCTCTCTCTCTCACTCTGCATTCCTCTCTCTCTCACTCTGCATTCCTCTCTCTCTCACTCACTCTGCATTCCTCTCTCTCTCTCTCACTCTGCATTCCTCTCTCTCTCTCTCACTCTGTATTCCTCTCTCTCTCTCTCTCTCACTCTGTATTCCTCTCTCTCTCTCTCTCTCACTCTGTATTCCCCTCTCTCTCTCACTCTGTATTCCCCTCTCTCTCTCTCTCAGTATTCCTCTCTCTCTCTCTCACTCTGTATTCCTCCCTCTCTATCTCACTCTGTATTCCCCTTGCTCTCTATCTCACTCAGTATTCCTCTCTCTCTCTCACTCTGCATTCCTCTCTCTCTCTCTCAGTCTGCATTCCTCTCTTTCTCACTCACTCTGCATTCCTCTCTCTCTCTCACTCTGCATTCCTCTCTCTCTCTCACTCTGTATTCCTCTCTCTCTCTCTCTCTCTCTCTCACTCTGTATTCCTCTCTCTCTCTCTCTCACTTTGTATTCCCTCTCTCTCACTCTGTATTCCTCTCTCTCTCACTCTCTGTATTCCCCTCTCTCTCTCTCTCAGTCTGCATTCCTCTCTTTCTCACTCACTCTGCATTCCTCTCTCTCTCTCACTCTGCATTCCTCTCTCTCTCTCACTCTGTATTCCTCTCTCTCTCTCTCTCTCTCTCTCACTCTGTATTCCTCTCTCTCTCTCTCTCACTTTGTATTCCCTCTCTCTCACTCTGTATTCCTCTCTCTCTCACTCTCTGTATTCCTCTCTCTCTCTCTCTCACTTTGTATTCCCTCTCTCTCACTCTGTATTCCTCTCTCTCTCTCTCTCTCTCACTTTGTATTCCCCTCTCTCTCACTCTGTATTCCTCTCTTTCTCTCACTCTGTATTCCTCTCTCTGTCTCTCTCTCACTCTGTATTCCTCTCTCTCTCACTCTGCATTCCTCCCTCTCTCTCTCTCTATTCCCCTCTCTCTCTCTCACTCTGTATTCCTCTCTCTCTCTCACTCTGTATTCCTCTCTCTCACTCACTCTGCATTCCTCCCTCTCTCTCTCACTCTGTATTCCTCTCTCTCTCTCACTCTGTATTCCTCTCTCTCTCTCACTCTGCATTCCTCTCTCTCTCTCACTCTGTATTCCTCTCTCTCTCTCACTCTGCATTCCTCTCTCTCTCTCTCACTCTGCATTCCTCTCTCTCTCTCACTCTGTATTCCTCTCTCTCTCTCACTCTGTATTCCTCTCTCTCTCACTCTGCATTCCTCTCTCTCTCTCTCACTCTGTCTTCCTCTCTCTCTGTATTCCTCTCTCTCTCTCACTCTGCATTCCTCTCTCTCTCTCTCACTCTGTATTCCTCTCTCTCTCTCACTCTGTATTCCTCTCTCTCTCTCTCACTCTGTATTCCTCCCTCTCTATCTCACTCTGCATTCCTCTCTCTCTCTCTCACTCTGTATTCCTCTCTCTCTCTCTCACTCTGTATTCCTCTCTCTGTCTCTCTCGCACTCTGTATTCCTCCCTCTCTCTCTCTCACTCTGTATTCCTCTCTCTCTCTCACTCTGCATTCCTCTCTCTCTCTCACTCTGCATTCCTCTCTCTCTCTCTCACTCTGTATTCCTCTCTCTCTCTCACTCTGTATTGCTCCTTCTCTATCTCACTCTGCATTCCTCTCTCTCTCTCTCTCAGTAATCCTCTCTCTCTCTCTCTGTATTCCTCTCTCTTTCTCTCTCTCTATTCCGCTCTCTCTCTGTATTCCCCCATCTCTCTCACACTGTATTGCTCTCGCTCTCTCACTCTGTATTCCCCTCTCTCTCTCTCACTCTGTATTCCTCTCTCTCTCTCACTCTATTCCCCTCTCTCTCTCACTCTGTATTCCTCTCTCTCTCTCACTCTGTATTCCCCTCTCTCTCTCACTCTGTATTCCTCTCTCTCTCTCACTCTGTATTCCTCTCTCTCTCTCACTCTGTATTCCCCTCTCTCTCACTCTCTGTAATCCTCTCTCTCTCACTCTCTGTATTCCTCTCTCTCTCTCTCACTCTGTATTCCCCTCTCTCTCACTCTCTGTATTCCTCTCTCTCTCACTCTCTGTATTCCTCTCTCTCTCTCTGTATTCCTCTCTCTGTCTCTCTCTCACTCTGTATTCCTCTCTCTCTCTCTCACTCTGCATTCCTCTCTCTCTCACTCTGCATTCCTCTCTCTCTCACTCACTCTGCATTCCTCTCTCTCTCTCTCACTCTGCATTCCTCTCTCTCTCTCTCACTCTGTATTCCTCTCTCTCTCTCTCTCTCACTCTGTATTCCTCTCTCTCTCTCTCTCTCACTCTGTATTCCCCTCTCTCTCTCACTCTGTATTCCTCTCTCTCTCTCACTCTGTATTCCTCTCTCTCTCTCTCTCTCACTCTGTATTCCCCTCTCTCTCTCACTCTGTATTCCCCTCTCTCTCTCACTCTGTATTCCTCTCTCTCTCTCACTCTGTATTCCTCTCTCTCTCTCTCACTCTGTATTCCTCCCTCTCTATCTCACTCTGTATTCCCCTTGCTCTCTATCTCACTCAGTATTCCTCTCTCTCTCTCTCACTCTGCATTCCTCTCTCTCTCTCTCAGTCTGCATTCCTCTCTTTCTCACTCACTCTGCATTCCTCTCTCTCTCTCACTCTGCATTCCTCTCTCTCTCTCACTCTGTATTCCTCTCTCTCTCTCTCTCTCTCTCTCACTCTGTATTCCTCTCTCTCTCTCTCTCACTTTGTATTCCCTCTCTCTCACTCTGTATTCCTCTCTCTCTCACTCTCTGTATTCCCCTCTCTCTCTCTCTCAGTCTGCATTCCTCTCTTTCTCACTCACTCTGCATTCCTCTCTCTCTCTCACTCTGCATTCCTCTCTCTCTCTCACTCTGTATTCCTCTCTCTCTCTCTCTCTCTCTCTCACTCTGTATTCCTCTCTCTCTCTCTCTCACTTTGTATTCCCTCTCTCTCACTCTGTATTCCTCTCTCTCTCACTCTCTGTATTCCTCTCTCTCTCTCTCTCACTTTGTATTCCCTCTCTCTCACTCTGTATTCCTCTCTCTCTCTCTCTCTCTCACTTTGTATTCCCCTCTCTCTCACTCTGTATTCCTCTCTTTCTCTCACTCTGTATTCCTCTCTCTGTCTCTCTCTCACTCTGTATTCCTCTCTCTCTCACTCTGCATTCCTCCCTCTCTCTCTCTCTATTCCCCTCTCTCTCTCTCACTCTGTATTCCTCTCTCTCTCTCACTCTGTATTCCTCTCTCTCACTCACTCTGCATTCCTCCCTCTCTCTCTCACTCTGTATTCCTCTCTCCCTCTCACTCTGTATTCCTCTCTCTCTCTCACTCTGCATTCCTCTCTCTCTCTCACTCTGTATTCCTCTCTCTCTCTCACTCTGCATTCCTCTCTCTCTCTCTCACTCTGCATTCCTCTCTCTCTCTCTCATTCTGTATTCCTCTCTCTCTCTCACTCTGTATTCCTCTCTCTCTCACTCTGCATTCCTCTCTCTCTCTCTCACTCTGTATTCCTCTCTCTCTGTATTCCTCTCTCTCTCTCACTCTGCATTCCTCTCTCTCTCTCTCACTCTGTATTCCTCTCTCTCTCTCACTCTGTATTCCTCTCTCTCTCTCTCACTCTGTATTCCTCCCTCTCTATCTCACTCTGCATTCCTCTCTCTCTCTCTCACTCTGTATTCCTCTCTCTCTCTCTCACTCTGTATTCCTCTCTCTGTCTCTCTCGCACTCTGTATTCCTCCCTCTCTCTCTCTCACTCTGTATTCCTCTCTCTCTCTCACTCTGCATTCCTCTCTCTCTCTCACTCTGCATTCCTCTCTCTCTCTCTCACTCTGTATTCCTCTCTCTCTCTCACTCTGTATTGCTCCTTCTCTATCTCACTCTGCATTCCTCTCTCTCTCTCTCTCAGTAATCCTCTCTCTCTCTCTCTGTATTCCTCTCTCTTTCTCTCTCTCTATTCCGCTCTCTCTCTGTATTCCCCCATCTCTCTCACACTGTATTGCTCTCGCTCTCTCACTCTGTATTCCCCTCTCTCTCTCTCACTCTGTATTCCTCTCTCTCTCTCACTCTGTATTCCCCTCTCTCTCTCACTCTGTATTCCTCTCTCTCTCTCACTCTGTATTCCCCTCTCTCTCTCACTCTGTATTCCTCTCTCTCTCTCACTCTGTATTCCTCTCTCTCTCTCACTCTGTATTCCCCTCTCTCTCACTCTCTGTAATCCTCTCTCTCTCACTCTCTGTATTCCTCTCTCTCTCTCTCACTCTGTATTCCTCTCTCTGTCTCTCTCTCACTCTGTATTCCTCTCTCTCTCTCTCACTCTGCATTCCTCTCTCTCTCACTCACTCTGCATTCCTCTCTCTCTCTCTCACTCTGCATTCCTCTCTCTCTCTCTCTCTCACTCTGTATTCCTCTCTCTCTCTCTCTCTCTCACTCTGTATTCCCCTCTCTCTCTCACTCTGTATTCCTCTCTCTCTCTCTCAGTATTCCTCTCTCTCTCTCTCACTCTGTATTCCTCCCTCTCTATCTCACTCTGTATTCCCTTGCTCTCTATCTCACTCTGTATTCCTCTCTCTCTCTCTCACTCTGTATTCCTCTCTCTGTCTCTCTCTCACTCTGTATTCCTCTCTCTCTCTCTCACTCTGTATTCCTCGCTCTCTCTCTCTCACTCTGTATTCCTCTCTCTCTCTCACTCTGTATTCCTCTCTCTCTCTCACTCTGCATTCCTCTCTCTCTCTCTCACTCTGCATTCCTCTCTCTCTCTCTCACTCTGTATTCCTCTCTCTCTCTCTCACTCTGTATTCCTCTCTCTGTCTCTCTCGCACTCTGTATTCCTCCCTCTCTCTCTCTCACTCTGTATTCCTCTCTCTCTCACTCTGTATTCCTCTCTCGCTCTCACTCTGCATTCCTCTCTCTCTCTTACTTAGTAATCCTCACTCTCTCTCTCTGTATTCCTCTCTTTCTCTCTCTCTATTCCGCTCTCTCTCTGTATTCCCCTCTCTCTCTCACTCTGTATTCCTCTCTCTCTCTCACTCTGTATTCCTCTCTCTCTCTCACTCTGTATTCCTCTCTCTCTCTCACTCTGTATTACTCTCTCTCTCTCACTCTGTATTCCCCTCTCTCTCTCACTCTGTATTCCTCTCTCACTCTCACTCTGTATTCCCCTCTCTCTCTCTCACTCTGTATTCCTCTCTCTCTCTCACTCTGTATTCCTCTCTCTCTCTCACTCTGTATTCCCCTCTCTCTCTCACTCTGTATTCCTCTCTCTCTCTCACTCTGTATTCCCCTCTCTCTCTCTCACTCTGTATTCCTCTCTCTCTCTCTCTCTGTATTCCTCTCTCTTTCTCTCTCTCTATTCCACTCTCTCTCTGTATTCCCCTCTCTCTCTCACCCTGTATTCCCCTCTCTCTCTCACTCTGTACTCCTCTCTCTCTCTCACTCTGTATTCCTCTCTCTCTCTCTCACTCTGTATTCCCCTCTCTCTCACTCTCTGTATTCCTCTCTCTCTCACTCTCTGTATTCCTCTCTCTCTCTCACTCTGTATTCCTCTCTCTGTCTCTCTCTCACTCTGTATTCCTCTCTCTCTCTCACTCTGCATTCCTCTCTCTCTCTCTCACTCTGCATTCCTCTCTCTCTCTCTCACTCTGCATTCCTCTCTCTCTCACTCACTCTGCATTCCTCTCTCTCTCTCACTCTGCATTCCTCTCTCTCTCTCACTCTGTATTCCTCTCTCTCTCTCTCTCTCTCTCTCTCTCTCACTCTGTATTCCTCTCTCTCTCTCTCACTTTGTATTCCCTCTCTCTCACTCTGTATTCCTCTCTCTCTCACTCTCACTTTGTATTCCCCTCTCTCTCACTCTGTATTCCTCTCTCTCTCACTCTCTGTATTCCCCTCTCTCTCTCTCACTCTGTAGTCCTCTCTTTCTCTCACTCTGTATTCCTCTCTCTGTCTCTCTCTCACTCTGTATTCCTCTCTCTCTCTCTCACTCTGCATTCCTCCCTCTCTCTCTCTCTATTCCCCTCTCTCTCACTCTGTATTCCTCTCTATCTCTCACTCTGTATTCCTCTCTCTCACTCACTCTGCATTCCTCCCTCTCTCTCTCACTCTGTATTCCTCTCTCTCTCTCACTCTGTATTCCTCTCTCTCTCTCACTCTGCATTCCTCTCTCTCTCTCACTCTGTATTCCTCTTTCTCTCTCACTCTGCATTCCTCTCTCTCTCTCTCATTCTGCATTCCTCTCTCTCTCTCTCACTCTGTATTCCTCTCTCTCTCTCACTCTGTATTCCTCTCTCTCTCACTCTGCATTCCTCTCTCTCTCTCACTCTGTATTCCTCTCTCTCTGTATTCCTCTCTCTCTCTCACTCTGCATTCCTCTCTCTCTCTCTCACTCTGTATTCCTCTCTCTCTCTCACTCTGTATTCCTCTCTCTCTCTCTCACTCTGTATTCTTCCCTCTCTATCTCACTCTCCATTCATCTCTCTCTCTCTCACTCTGTATTCCTCTCTCTCTCTCTCACTCTGTATTCCTCTCTCTCTCTCTCACTCTGTATTCCTCTCTCTCTCTCTCACTCTGTATTCCTCTCTCTGTCTCTCTCGCACTCTGTATTCCTCCCTCTCTCTCTCTCACTCTGTATTCCTCTCTCTCTCTCACTCTGCATTCCTCTCTCTCTCTCACTCTGCATTCCTCTCTCTCTCTCTCACTCTGTATTCCTCTCTCTCTCTCACTCTGTATTGCTCCTTCTCTATCTCACTCTGCATTCCTCTCTCTCTCTCACTCAGTAATCCTCTCTCTCTCTCTCTCTGTATTCCTCTCTCTTTCTCTCTCTCTATTCCGCTCTCTCTCTGTATTCCCCCCTCTCTCTCACACTGTATTGCTCTCGCTCTCTCACTCTGTATTCCCCTCTCTCTCTCTCACTCTGTATTCCTCTCTCTCTCTCACTCTGTATTCCCCTCGCTCTCTCACTCTGTATTCCTCTCTCTCTCTCACTCTGTATTCCTCTCTCTCTCTCTCTCACTCTGTATTCCCCTCTCTCTCACTCTCTGTATTCCTCTCTCTCTCACTCTCTGTATTCCTCTCTCTCTCTCTGTATTCCTCTCTCTGTCTCTCTCTCACTCTGTATTCCTCTCTCTCTCTCTCACTCTGCATTCCTCTCTCTCTCACTCTGCATTCCTCTCTCTCTCACTCACTCTGCATTCCTCTCTCTCTCTCTCACTCTGCATTCCTCTCTCTCTCTCTCACTCTGTATTCCTCTCTCTCTCTCTCTCTCACTCTGTATTCCTCTCTCTCACTCTCTCTCACTCTGTATTCCCCTCTCTCTCTCACTCTGTATTCCTCTCTCTCTCTCACTCTGTATTCCTCTCTCTCTCTCTCAGTATTCCTCTCTCTCTCTCTCACTCTGTATTCCTCCCTCTCGATCTCACTCTGTATTCCCCTTGCTCTCTATCTCACTCAGTATTCCTCTCTCTCTCTCTCAGTCTGCATTCCTCTCTTTCTCACTCACTCTGCATTCCTCTCTCTCTCTCACTCTGCATTCCTCTCTCTCTCTCACTCTGTATTCCTCTCTCTCTCTCTCTCTCTCTCTCACTCTGTATTCCTCTCTCTCTCTCTCTCACTTTGTATTCCCTCTCTCTCACTCTGTATTCCTCTCTCTCTCACTCTCTGTATTCCCCTCTCTCTCTCTCACTCTGTATTCCTCTCTCTCTCTCTCTCTCTCACTTTGTATTCCCCTCTCTCTCACTCTGTATTCCTCTCTCTCTCACTCTCTGTATTCCCCTCTCTCTCTCACTCTGTATTCCTCTCTTTCTCTCACTCTGTATTCCTCTCTCTGTCTCTCTCTCACTCTGTATTCCTCTCTCTCTCACTCTGCATTCCTCCCTCTCTCTCTCTCTATCCCCTCTCTCTCTCTCACTCTGTATTCCTCTCTCTCTCTCACTCTGTATTCCTCTCTCTCACTCACTCTGCATTCCTCCCTCTCTCTCTCACTCTGTATTCCTCTCTCTCTCTCACTCTGTATTCCTCTCTCTCTCTCACTCTGCATTCCTCTCTCTCTCTCACTCTGTATTCCTCTCTCTCTCTCACTCTGCATTCCTCTCTCTCTCTCTCACTCTGCATTCCTCTCTCTCTCTCTCACTCTGTATTCCTCTCTCTCTCTCACTCTGCATTCCTCTCTCTCTCACTCTGCATTCCTCTCTCTCTCTCTCACTCTGTATTCCTCTCTCTCTGTATTCCTCTCTCTCTCTCACTCTGCATTCCTCTCTCTCTCTCTCACTCTGTATTCCTCTCTCTCTCTCACTCTGTATTCCTCTCTCTCTCTCTCACTCTGTATTCCTCCCTCTCTATCTCACTCTGCATTCCTCTCTCTCTCTCTCACTCTGTATTCCTCTCTCTCTCTCTCACTCTGTATACCTCTCTCTCTCTCTCTCACTCTGTATTCCTCTCTCTGTCTCTCTCGCACTCTGTATTCCTCCCTCTCTCTCTCTCACTCTGTATTCCTCTCTCTCTCTCACTCTGCATTCCTCTCTCTCTCTCACTCTGCATTCCTCTCTCTCTCTCTCACTCTGTATTCCTCTCTCTCTCTCACTCTGTATTGCTCCTTCTCTATCTCACTCTGCATTCCTCTATCTCTCTCACTCAGTAATCCTCTCTCTCTCTCTCTGTATTCCTCTCTCTTTCTCTCTCTCTATTCCGCTCTCTCTCTGTATTCCCCCATCTCTCTCACACTGTATTGCTCTCGCTCTCTCACTCTGTATTCCCCTCTCTCTCTCACTCTGTATTCCTCTCTCTCTCTCACTCTGTATTCCCCTCTCTCTCTCACTCTGTATTCCTCTCTCTCTCTCACTCTGTATTCCTCTCTCTCTCTCTCTCTCACTCTGTATTCCCCTCTCTCTCACTCTCTGTATTCCTCGCTCTCTCACTCTCTGTATTCCTCTCTCTCTCTCTCACTCTGTATTCCTCTCTCTGTCTCTCTCTCACTCTGTATTCCTCTCTCTCTCTCTCACTCTGCATTCCTCTCTCTCTCACTCTGCATTCCTCTCTCTCTCACTCACTCTGCATTCCTCTCTCTCTCTCTCACTCTGCATTCCTCTCTCTCTCTCTCACTCTGTATTCCTCTCTCTCTCTCTCTCTCACTCTGTATTCCTCTCTCTCTCTCTCTCTCTCACTCTGTATTCCCCTCTCTCTCTCACTCTGTATTCCTCTCTCTCTCTCACTCTGTATTCCTCTCTCTCTCTCTCACTCTGTATTCCTCCCTCTCTATCTCACTCTGTATTCCCCTTGCTCTCTATCTCACTCTGTATTCCTCTCTCTCTCTCTCACTCTGTCCTCTCTCTCTCTCTCACTCTGTATTCCTCTCTCTCTCTCACTCTCTATTCCCCCCTCTTTCTCTCTATTCCTCCCTCTCTCTCACTCTATTCCTCTCTCTCTCACTCTGTATTCCTCTCTCTCTCTCACTCTGTATTGCTCCTTCTCTATCTCACTCTGCATTCCTCTCTCTCTCTCACTCAGTAATCCTCTCTCTCTCTCTCTCTGTATTCCTCTCTCTTTCTCTCTCTCTATTCCGCTCTCTCTCTGTATTCCCCCCTCTCTCTCACACTGTATTGCTCTCGCTCTCTCACTCTGTATTCCCCTCTCTCTCTCTCACTCTGTATTCCTCTCTCTCTCTCACTCTGTATTCCCCTCGCTCTCTCACTCTGTATTCCTCTCTCTCTCTCACTCTGTATTCCTCTCTCTCTCTCTCTCACTCTGTATTCCCCTCTCTCTCACTCTCTGTATTCCTCTCTCTCTCACTCTCTGTATTCCTCTCTCTCTCTCTGTATTCCTCTCTCTGTCTCTCTCTCACTCTGTATTCCTCTCTCTCTCTCTCACTCTGCATTCCTCTCTCTCTCACTCTGCATTCCTCTCTCTCTCACTCACTCTGCATTCCTCTCTCTCTCTCTCACTCTGCATTCCTCTCTCTCTCTCTCACTCTGTATTCCTCTCTCTCTCTCTCTCTCACTCTGTATTCCTCTCTCTCACTCTCTCTCACTCTGTATTCCCCTCTCTCTCTCACTCTGTATTCCTCTCTCTCTCTCACTCTGTATTCCTCTCTCTCTCTCTCAGTATTCCTCTCTCTCTCTCTCACTCTGTATTCCTCCCTCTCGATCTCACTCTGTATTCCCCTTGCTCTCTATCTCACTCAGTATTCCTCTCTCTCTCTCTCAGTCTGCATTCCTCTCTTTCTCACTCACTCTGCATTCCTCTCTCTCTCTCACTCTGCATTCCTCTCTCTCTCTCACTCTGCATTCCTCTCTCTCTCTCTCTCTCTCTCTCACTCTGTATTCCTCTCTCTCTCTCTCTCACTTTGTATTCCCTCTCTCTCACTCTGTATTCCTCTCTCTCTCACTCTCTGTATTCCCCTCTCTCTCTCTCACTCTGTATTCCTCTCTCTCTCTCTCTCTCTCACTTTGTATTCCCCTCTCTCTCACTCTGTATTCCTCTCTCTCTCACTCTCTGTATTCCCCTCTCTCTCTCACTCTGTATTCCTCTCTTTCTCTCACTCTGTATTCCTCTCTCTGTCTCTCTCTCACTCTGTATTCCTCTCTCTCTCACTCTGCATTCCTCCCTCTCTCTCTCTCTATCCCCTCTCTCTCTCTCACTCTGTATTCCTCTCTCTCTCTCACTCTGTATTCCTCTCTCTCACTCACTCTGCATTCCTCCCTCTCTCTCTCACTCTGTATTCCTCTCTCTCTCTCACTCTGTATTCCTCTCTCTCTCTCACTCTGCATTCCTCTCTCTCTCTCACTCTGTATTCCTCTCTCTCTCTCACTCTGCATTCCTCTCTCTCTCTCTCACTCTGCATTCCTCTCTCTCTCTCTCACTCTGTATTCCTCTCTCTCTCTCACTCTGCATTCCTCTCTCTCTCACTCTGCATTCCTCTCTCTCTCTCTCACTCTGTATTCCTCTCTCTCTGTATTCCTCTCTCTCTCTCACTCTGCATTCCTCTCTCTCTCTCTCACTCTGTATTCCTCTCTCTCTCTCACTCTGTATTCCTCTCTCTCTCTCTCACTCTGTATTCCTCCCTCTCTATCTCACTCTGCATTCCTCTCTCTCTCTCTCACTCTGTATTCCTCTCTCTCTCTCTCACTCTGTATACCTCTCTCTCTCTCTCTCACTCTGTATTCCTCTCTCTGTCTCTCTCGCACTCTGTATTCCTCCCTCTCTCTCTCTCACTCTGTATTCCTCTCTCTCTCTCACTCTGCATTCCTCTCTCTCTCTCACTCTGCATTCCTCTCTCTCTCTCTCACTCTGTATTCCTCTCTCTCTCTCACTCTGTATTGCTCCTTCTCTATCTCACTCTGCATTCCTCTATCTCTCTCACTCAGTAATCCTCTCTCTCTCTCTCTGTATTCCTCTCTCTTTCTCTCTCTCTATTCCGCTCTCTCTCTGTATTCCCCCATCTCTCTCACACTGTATTGCTCTCGCTCTCTCACTCTGTATTCCCCTCTCTCTCTCACTCTGTATTCCTCTCTCTCTCTCACTCTGTATTCCCCTCTCTCTCTCACTCTGTATTCCTCTCTCTCTCTCACTCTGTATTCCTCTCTCTCTCTCTCTCTCACTCTGTATTCCCCTCTCTCTCACTCTCTGTATTCCTCGCTCTCTCACTCTCTGTATTCCTCTCTCTCTCTCTCACTCTGTATTCCTCTCTCTGTCTCTCTCTCACTCTGTATTCCTCTCTCTCTCTCTCACTCTGCATTCCTCTCTCTCTCACTCTGCATTCCTCTCTCTCTCACTCACTCTGCATTCCTCTCTCTCTCTCTCACTCTGCATTCCTCTCTCTCTCTCTCACTCTGTATTCCTCTCTCTCTCTCTCTCTCACTCTGTATTCCTCTCTCTCTCTCTCTCTCTCACTCTGTATTCCCCTCTCTCTCTCACTCTGTATTCCTCTCTCTCTCTCACTCTGTATTCCTCTCTCTCTCTCTCACTCTGTATTCCTCCCTCTCTATCTCACTCTGTATTCCCCTTGCTCTCTATCTCACTCTGTATTCCTCTCTCTCTCTCTCACTCTGTCCTCTCTCTCTCTCTCACTCTGTATTCCTCTCTCTCTCTCACTCTCTATTCCCCCCTCTTTCTCTCTATTCCTCCCTCTCTCTCACTCTATTCCTCTCTCTCTCACTCTGTATTCCTCTCTCTCTCTCACTCTGCATTCCTCTCTCTCACTCTGCATTCCTCTCTCTCACTCTGCATTCCTCTCTCTCTCTCTCACTCTGTATTCCTCTCTCTCTCTCACTCAGTATTCCTCTCTCTCTCTCTCACTCTGCATTCCTCTCTCTCTCTCTCAGTCTGCATTCCTCTCTTTCTCACTCACTCTGCATTCCGCTCTCTCTCTCACTCTGTATTCCTCTCTCTCTCTCTCTCTCTCTCACTCTGTATTCCTCTCTCTCTCTCTCTCACTTTGTATTCCCTCTCTCTCACTCTGTATTCCTCTCTCTCTCACTCTCTGTATTCCCCTCTCTCTCTCTCACTCTGTATTCCTCTCTCTCTCTCTCTCTCACTTTGTATTCCCCTCTCTCTCACTCTGTATTCCTCTCTCTCTCACTCTCTGTATTCCCCTCTCTCTCTCACTCTGTATTCCTCTCTTTCTCTCACTCTGTATTCCTCTCTCTGTCTCTCTCTCACTCTGTATTCCTCTCTCTCTCACTCTGCATTCCTCCCTCTCTCTCTCTCTATTCCCCTCTCTCTCTCTCACTCTGTATTCCTCTCTCTCTCTCACTCTGTATTCCTCTCTCTCACTCACTCTGCATTCCTCCCTCTCTCTCTCACTCTGTATTCCTCTCTCTCTCTCACTCTGTATTCCTCTCTCTCTCTCACTCTGCATTCCTCTCTCTCTCTCACTCTGTATTCCTCTCTCTCTCTCACTCTGCATTCCTCTCTCTCTCTCTCACTCTGCATTCCTCTCTCTCTCTCTCACTCTGTATTCCTCTCTCTCTCTCACTCTGCATTCCTCTCTCTCTCACTCTGCATTCCTCTCTCTCTCTCTCACTCTGTATTCCTCTCTCTCTGTATTCCTCTCTCTCTCTCACTCTGCATTCCTCTCTCTCTCTCTCACTCTGTATTCCTCTCTCTCTCTCACTCTGTATTCCTCTCTCTCTCTCTCACTCTGTATTCCTCCCTCTCTATCTCACTCTGCATTCCTCTCTCTCTCTCTCACTCTGTATTCCTCTCTCTCTCTCTCACTCTGTATACCTCTCTCTCTCTCTCACTCTGTATTCCTCTCTCTGTCTCTCTCGCACTCTGTATTCCTCCCTCTCTCTCTCTCACTCTGTATTCCTCTCTCTCTCTCACTCTGCATTCCGCTCTCTCTCTCACTCTGCATTCCTCTCTCTCTCTCTCACTCTGTATTCCTCTCTCTCTCTCACTCTGTATTGCTCCTTCTCTATCTCACTCTGCATTCCTCTCTCTCTCTCACTCAGTAATCCTCTCTCTCTCTCTCTGTATTCCTCTCTCTTTCTCTCTCTCTATTCCGCTCTCTCTCTGTATTCCCCCATCTCTCTCACACTGTATTGCTCTCGCTCTCTCACTCTGTATTCTCCTCTCTCTCTCTCACTCTGTATTCCTCTCTCTCTCTCATTCTGTATTCCCCTCTCTCTCTCACTCTGTATTCCTCTCTCTCTCTCACTCTGTATTCCTCTCTCTCTCTCTCTCTCACTCTGTATTCCCCTCTCTCTCACTCTCTGTATTCCTCGCTCTCTCACTCTCTGTATTCCTCTCTCTCTCTCTCACTCTGTATTCCTCTCTCTGTCTCTCTCTCACTCTGTATTCCTCTCTCTCTCTCTCACTCTGCATTCCTCTCTCTCTCACTCTGCATTCCTCTCTCTCTCACTCACTCTGCATTCCTCTCTCTCTCTCTCACTCTGCATTCCTCTCTCTCTCTCTCACTCTGTATTCCTCTCTCTCTCTCTCTCTCACTCTGTATTCCTCTCTCTCTCTCTCTCTCACTCTGTATTCCCCTCTCTCTCTCACTCTGTATTCCTCTCTCTCTCTCACTCTGTATTCCTCTCTCTCTCTCTCACTCTGTATTCCTCCCTCACTATCTCACTCTGTATTCCCCTTGCTCTCTATCTCACTCTGTATTCCTCTCTCTCTCTCTCACTCTGTCCTCTCTCTCTCTCTCACTCTGTATTCCTCTCTCTCTCTCACTCTCTATTCCCCCCTCTTTCTCTCTATTCCTCCCTCTCTCTCACTCTATTCCTCTCTCTCTCTCTCACTCTGTATTCCTCTCTCTCTCCCTCACTCTGTAGTCCCCTACCTCTCTCACTCTGTATTCCTCTCTCTATCTCACTCTGTATTCCTCTCTCTCTCTCTCACTCTGTCCTCTCTCTCTCTCTCACTCTGTATTCCTCTCTCTCTCTCACTCTCTATTCCCCCCTCTTTCTCTCTATTCCTCTCTCTCTCACTCTGTATTCCTCTCTCTCTCTCACTCTGTATTCCTCTCTCTCTCTCTCACTCTGTATTCCTCTCTCTCTCTCACTCTGCATTCCTCTCTCTCACTCTGCATTCCTCTCTCTCTCTCTCACTCTGTATTCCTCTCTCTCTCTCACTCTGTATTCCTCTCTCTCTCTCACTCTCTATTCCCCCCTCTTTCTCTCTATTCCTCCCTCTCTCTCACTCTATTCCTCTCTCTCTCTCTCACTCTGTATTCCTCTCTCTCTCCCTCACTCTGTAGTCCCCTACCTCTCTCACTCTGTATTCCTCTCTCTCTCTCACTCTGTATTCCTCTCTCTCTCTCTCTCACTCTGTATTCCTCCCTCTCTATCACACTCTGTATTCCTCTCTCTCTCTCACTCTGTATTCCTCTCTCTCTCACTCTGTATTCCTCTCTCTCTCCCTCTCACTCTGTATTCCTCTCTCTCTCTCACTCTGTATTCCTCTCTCTCTCTCACTCTGTATTCCTCTCTCTGTCTCTCTCTCACTCTGTATTCCTCTCTCTCTCTCACTCTGTATTCCTCTCTCTCTCTCTCTCACTCTGTATTCCTCCCTCTCTATCACACTCTGTATTCCTCTCTCTCTCTCACTCTGTATTCCTCTCTCTCTCACTCTGTATTCCTCTCTCTCTCCCTCTCACTCTGTATTCCTCTCTCCCTCTCACTCTGTATTCCTCTCTCTCTCTCACTCTGTATTCCTCCCTCTCTCTCTCTCTGTATCAATCTCTCTCTCACTCTGTTTTCCTCTCTCACTCTCTCGCTCTGTATTCCTCTCTCTCTCTCACTCTCACTCTCACTCTGTATTCCTCTCTCACTCACTCTGTATTCCTCTCTCTCTCTCTCACTCTGTATTCCTCCCTCTCTCTCACTCTGTATTCCCCTCCCTCTCTCTCACTCTGTTTTCCTCTCTCTCTCTCTCACTCTCTATTCCTCTCTCTCTCTCTCTCACTCTCTATTCCTCTCTCTCTCTCTCTCTCTCTCACTCTCTATTCCTCTCTCTCTCTCTCACTCTCTATTCCTCTGTCTCTCTCACTCTCTATTCCTCTCTCTCTCTCACTCTCTATTCCGCTCTCTCTCTCTCACTCTCTATTCCTCTCTCTCTCTCACTCTCTATTCCTCTCTCTCTCTCTCTCTCACTCTCTATTCCTCTCTCTCTCTCACTCTGTATTCCCCTCTCTCTCTCTCACTCTCTATTCCTCTCTCTCTCTCTCACTCTCTATTCCTCTCTCTCTCTCACTCTCGATTCCTCTCTCTCTCTCACTCTGTATTCCTCTCTCTCTCTCACACTGTATTCCTCTCTCTCTCAAACACTCTCTATTCCTCTCTCTCTCTCACTCTGTATTCCTCACTCTCTCTCACTCTCTATTCCTCTCTCTCTCTCTCACTCTCTATTCCTCTCTCTCTCTCTCTATTCCTCTCTCACTCTCTACTCCTCTCTCTCTCTCTCTCTCACTCTCTACTCCTCTCTCTCTCTCACTCTCTATTCCTCTTTTTCTCACTCTGTATTCCTCTCTCTCTCTCTCACTCTCTATTCCTCTCTCTCTCTCACTCTGTATTACTCTCTCTCTCTCTCACTCTCTATTCCTCTCTCTCACTCTCACTCTGTATTCCCCTCTCTCTCTCTCACTCTCTATTCCTCTCTCTCTCTCACTCTCTATTCCTCTCTCTCTCTCACTCTCTATTCCTCTCTCTCTCTCACTATCTATTCCTCTCTCTCTCTCACTCTGTATTCCTCTCTCTCTCTTACTCTGTATTCCTCTCTCTCTCTCTCTCTCACTCTCTGTATTCCTCTCTCTCTCTCACTCTGTATTCCTCTCTCTCACTCTCTCACTCTGTATTCCCCTCTCTCTCACTCTCTGTATTCCTCTCTCTCACACTCTCTGTATTCCTCTCTCTCTCTCTCACTCTGTATTACTCTCTCTGTCTCTCTCTCACTCTGTATTCCTCTCTCTCTCGCTCACTCTGCATTCCTCTCTCTCTCTCTCTCTCACTCTGTATTCCCCTCTCTCTCTCACTCTGTATTCCTCTCTCTCTCTCACTCTGTATTCCTCTCTCTCTCTCTCACTCTGTATTCCTCCCTCTCTATCTCACTCTGTATTCCCCTTGCTCTCTCTCTCACTCTGTATTCCTCTTCTCTCTCACTCTCTATTCCCCCCTCTTTCTCTCTATTCCTCCCTCTCTCTCACTCTATTCCTCTCTCTCTCACTCTGTATTCCTCTCTCTCTCTCACTCTGTATTCCTCTCTCTCTCTCTCACTCTGTATTCCTCTCTCTCTCTCACTCTGCATTCCTCTCTCTCACTCTGCATTCCTCTCTCTCTCTCTCACTCTGTATTCCTCTCTCTCTCTCACTCTCTATTCCCCCCTCTTTCTCTCTATTCCTCCCTCTCTCTCACTCTATTCCTCTCTCTCTCTCTCACTCTGTATTCCTCTCTCTCTCCCTCACTCTGTAGTCCCTACCTCTCTCACTCTGTATTCCTCTCTCTCTCTCACTCTGTATTCCTCTCTCTCTCTCTCTCACTCTGTATTCCTCCCTCTCTATC
This sequence comes from Heptranchias perlo, assembly GCF_035084215.1. NCBI lineage: Eukaryota > Metazoa > Chordata > Chondrichthyes > Hexanchiformes > Hexanchidae > Heptranchias > Heptranchias perlo. The sequence continues at coordinate 790,029 of NW_027138785.1, forward strand.
ACACTCTGTATTCCTCTCTCTCTCTCACTCTGTATTCCTCTCTCTCTCACTCTGTATTCCTCTCTCTCTCTCTCACTCTGTATTCCTCTCTCTCTCTCACTCTGTATTCCTCTCTCTCTCTCACTCTGTATTCCTCTCTCTGTCTCTCTCTCACTCTGTATTCCTCTCTCTCTCTCTCACTCTGTATTCCTCCCTCTCTCCCTCTCACTCTGTATTCCTCTCTCTCTCTCACTCTGTATTCCTCCCTCTCTCTCTCTCTGTATCAATCTCTCTCTCACTCTGTTTTCCTCTCTCACTCTCTCACTCTGTATTCCTCTCTCACTCACTCTGTATTCCTCTCTCTCTCTCTCACTCTGTATTCCTCCCTCTCTCTCACTCTGTATTCCCCTCCCTCTCTCTCACTCTGTTTTCCTCTCTCTCTCTCTCACTCTCTATTCCTCTCTCTCTCTCTCTCACTCTCTATTCCTCTCTCTCTCTCTCTCTCACTCTCTATTCCTCTCTCTCTCTCTCACTCTATTCCTCTCTCTCTCTCTCACTCTGTATTCCTCTCTCTCTCCCTCACTCTGTAGTCCCTACCTCTCTCACTCTGTATTCCTCTCTCTCTCTCACTCTGTATTCCTCTCTCTCTCTCTCTCACTCTGTATTCCTCCCTCTCTATCACACTCTGTATTCCTCTCTCTCTCTCACTCTGTATTCCTCTCTCTCTCACTCTGTATTCCTCTCTCTCTCCCTCTCACTCTGTATTCCTCTCTCTCTCTCACTCTGTATTCCTCTCTCTCTCTCACTCTGTATTCCTCTCTCTGTCTCTCTCTCACTCTGTATTCCTCTCTCTCTCTCTCACTCTGTATTCCTCCCTCTCTCCCTCTCACTCTGTATTCCTCTCTCTCTCTCACTCTGTATTCCTCCCTCTCTCTCTCTCTGTATCAATCTCTCTCTCACTCTGTTTTCCTCTCTCACTCTCTCACTCTGTATTCCTCTCTCTCTCTCACTCTCACTCTCACTCTGTATTCCTCTCTCACTCACTCTGTATTCCTCTCTCTCTCTCTCACTCTGTATTCCTCCCTCTCTCTCACTCTGTATTCCCCTCCCTCTCTCTCACTCTGTTTTCCTCTCTCTCTCTCTCACTCTCTATTCCTCTCTCTCTCTCTCTCACTCTCTATTCCTCTCTCTCTCTCTCTCTCACTCTCTATTCCTCTCTCTCTCTCTCACTCTCTATTCCTCTGTCTCTCTCACTCTCTATTCCTCTCTCTCTCTCACTCTCTATTCCGCTCTCTCTCTCTCACTCTCTATTCCTCTCTCTCTCTCACTCTCTATTCCTCTCTCTCTCTCTCGCTCTCTATTCCTCTCTCTCTCTCACTCTGTATTCCCCTCTCTCTCTCTCACTCTATATTCCTCTCTCTCTCTCTCACTCTCTATTCCTCTCTCTCTCTCACTCTCTTTTCCTCTCTCTCTCACTCTGTATTCCTCTCTCTCTCTCATACTGTATTCCTCTCTCTCTCAAACACTCTCTATTCCTCTCTCTCTCTCACTCTGTATTCCTCACTCTCTCTCACTCTCTGTTCCTCTCTCTCTCTCTCACTCTGTATTCCTCTCTCTCTCTCACTCTCTATTCCTCTTTTTCTCACTCTGTATTCCTCTCTCTCTCTCTCACTCTCTATTCCTCTCTCTCTCTCACTCTGTATTGCTCTCTCTCTCACTCACTCTCTATTCCTCTCTCTCACTCTCACTCTGTATTCCCCTCTCTCTCTCTCACTCTCTATTCCTCTCTCTCTCTCACTCTCTATTCCTCTCTCTCTCTCACTCTCTATTCCTCTCTCTCTCTCACTCTCTATTCCTCTCTCTCTCTCACTATCTATTCCTCTCTCTCTCTCACTCTGTATTCCTCTCTCACTCTTACTCTGTATTCCTCTCTCTCTCTCTCTCTCTCACTCTGTATTCCCCTCTCTCTCACTCTCTGTATTCCTCTCTCTCTCACTCTCTGTATTCCCCTCTCTCTCTCTCACTCTGTATTCCTCTCTCTCTCTCACTCTGTATTCCTCTCTCTCTCTCACTCTGTATTCCTCTCTCTCACTCTCTCACTCTCTGTATTCCCCTCTCTCTCACTCTCTGTATTCCTCTCTCTCACACTCTCTGTATTCCTCTCTCTCTCTCTCACTCTGTATTCCTCTCTCTCTCGCTCACTCTGTATTCCTCTCTCTATCTCACTCTGTATTCCTCTCTCTCTCTCTCACTCTGTCCTCTCTCTCTCTCTCACTCTGTATTCCTCTCTCTCTCTCACTCTCTATTCCCCCCTCTTTCTCTCTATTCCTCTCTCTCTCACTCTGTATTCCTCTCTCTCTCTCACTCTGTATTCCTCTCTCTCTCTCTCACTCTGTATTCCTCTCTCTCTCTCACTCTGCATTCCTCTCTCTCACTCTGCATTCCTCTCTCTCTCTCTCACTCTATATTCCTCTCTCTCTCTCACTCTGTATTCCTCTCTCTCTCTCACTCTCTATTCCCCCCTCTTTCTCTCTATTCCTCCCTCTCTCTCACTCTATTCCTCTCTCTCTCTCTCACTCTGTATTCCTCTCTCTCTCCCTCACTCTGTAGTCCCCTACCTCTCTCACTCTGTATTCCTCTCTCTCTCTCACTCTGTATTCCTCTCTCTCTCTCTCTCACTCTGTATTCCTCCCTCTCTATCACACTCTGTATTCCTCTCTCTCTCTCACTCTGTATTCCTCTCTCTCTCACTCTGTATTCCTCTCTCTCTCCCTCTCACTCTGTATTCCACTCTCTCTCTCACTCTGTATTCCTCTCTCTCTCTCACTCTGTATTCCTCTCTCTGTCTCTCTCTCACTCTGTATTCCTCTCTCTCTCTCACTCTGTATTCCTCTCTCTCTCTCTCTCACTCTGTATTCCTCCCTCTCTATCACACTCTGTATTCCTCTCTCTCTCTCACTCTGTATTCCTCTCTCTCTCACTCTGTATTCCTCTCTCTCTCCCTCTCACTCTGTATTCCTCTCTCCCTCTCACTCTGTATTCCTCTCTCTCTCTCACTCTGTATTCCTCCCTCTCTCTCTCTCTGTATCAATCTCTCTCTCACTCTGTTTTCCTCTCTCACTCTCTCGCTCTGTATTCCTCTCTCTCTCTCACTCTCACTCTCACTCTGTATTCCTCTCTCACTCACTCTGTATTCCTCTCTCTCTCACTCACTCTGTATTCCTCCCTCTCTCTCACTCTGTATTCCCCTCCCTCTCTCTCACTCTGTTTTCCTCTCTCTCTCTCTCACTCTCTATTCCTCTCTCTCTCTCTCTCACTCTCTATTCCTCTCTCTCTCTCTCTCTCACTCTCTATTCCTCTCTCTCTCTCTCACTCTCTATTCCTCTGTCTCTCTCACTCTCTATTCCTCTCTCTCTCTCACTCTCTATTCCGCTCTCTCTCTCTCACTCTCTATTCCTCTCTCTCTCTCACTCTCTATTCCTCTCTCTCTCTCTCTCTCACTCTCTATTCCTCTCTCTCTCTCACTCTGTATTCCCCTCTCTCTCTCTCACTCTCTATTCCTCTCTCTCTCTCTCACTCTCTATTCCTCTCTCTCTCTCACTCTCGATTCCTCTCTCTCTCTCCCTCTGTATTCCTCTCTCTCTCTCACACTGTATTCCTCTCTCTCTCAAACACTCTCTATTCCTCTCTCTCTCTCACTCTGTATTCCTCACTCTCTCTCACTCTCTATTCCTCTCTCTCTCTCTCACTCTCTATTCCTCTCTCTCTCTCTCTATTCCTCTCTCACTCTCTACTCCTCTCTCTCTCTCACTCTCTATTCCTCTTTTTCTCACTCTGTATTCCTCTCTCTCTCTCTCACTCTCTATTCCTCTCTCTCTCTCACTCTGTATTACTCTCTCTCTCTCTCACTCTCTATTCCTCTCTCTCACTCTCACTCTGTATTCCCCTCTCTCTCTCTCACTCTCTATTCCTCTCTCTCTCTCACTCTCTATTCCTCTCTCTCTCTCACTCTCTATTCCTCTCTCTCTCTCACTATCTATTCCTCTCTCTCTCTCACTCTGTATTCCTCTCTCTCTCTTACTCTGTATTCCTCTCTCTCTCTCTCTCTCTCACTCTCTGTATTCCTCTCTCTCTCTCACTCTGTATTCCTCTCTCTCACTCTCTCACTCTGTATTCCCCTCTCTCTCACTCTCTGTATTCCTCTCTCTCACACTCTCTGTATTCCTCTCTCTCTCTCTCACTCTGTATTACTCTCTCTGTCTCTCTCTCACTCTGTATTCCTCTCTCTCTCGCTCACTCTGCATTCCTCTCTCTCTCTCTCTCTCACTCTGTATTCCCCTCTCTCTCTCACTCTGTATTCCTCTCTCTCTCTCACTCTGTATTCCTCTCTCTCTCTCTCACTCTGTATTCCTCCCTCTCTATCTCACTCTGTATTCCCCTTGCTCTCTCTCTCACTCTGTATTCCTCTTCTCTCTCACTCTCTATTCCCCCCTCTTTCTCTCTATTCCTCCCTCTCTCTCACTCTATTCCTCTCTCTCTCTCTCACTCTGTATTCCTCTCTCTCTCCCTCACTCTGTAGTCCCTACCTCTCTCACTCTGTATTCCTCTCTCTCTCTCACTCTGTATTCCTCTCTCTCTCTCTCTCACTCTGTATTCCTCCCTCTCTATCACACTCTGTATTCCTCTCTCTCTCTCACTCTGTATTCCTCTCTCTCTCACTCTGTATTCCTCTCTCTCTCCCTCTCACTCTGTATTCCTCTCTCTCTCTCACTCTGTATTCCTCTCTCTCTCTCACTCTGTATTCCTCTCTCTGTCTCTCTCTCACTCTGTATTCCTCTCTCTCTCTCTCACTCTGTATTCCTCCCTCTCTCCCTCTCACTCTGTATTCCTCTCTCTCTCTCACTCTGTATTCCTCCCTCTCTCTCTCTCTGTATCAATCTCTCTCTCACTCTGTTTTCCTCTCTCACTCTCTCACTCTGTATTCCTCTCTCTCTCTCACTCTCACTCTCACTCTGTATTCCTCTCTCACTCACTCTGTATTCCTCTCTCTCTCTCTCACTCTGTATTCCTCCCTCTCTCTCACTCTGTATTCCCCTCCCTCTCTCTCACTCTGTTTTCCTCTCTCTCTCTCTCACTCTCTATTCCTCTCTCTCTCTCTCTCACTCTCTATTCCTCTCTCTCTCTCTCTCTCACTCTCTATTCCTCTCTCTCTCTCTCACTCTATTCCTCTCTCTCTCTCTCACTCTGTATTCCTCTCTCTCTCCCTCACTCTGTAGTCCCTACCTCTCTCACTCTGTATTCCTCTCTCTCTCTCACTCTGTATTCCTCTCTCTCTCTCTCTCACTCTGTATTCCTCCCTCTCTATCACACTCTGTATTCCTCTCTCTCTCTCACTCTGTATTCCTCTCTCTCTCACTCTGTATTCCTCTCTCTCTCCCTCTCACTCTGTATTCCTCTCTCTCTCTCACTCTGTATTCCTCTCTCTCTCTCACTCTGTATTCCTCTCTCTGTCTCTCTCTCACTCTGTATTCCTCTCTCTCTCTCTCACTCTGTATTCCTCCCTCTCTCCCTCTCACTCTGTATTCCTCTCTCTCTCTCACTCTGTATTCCTCCCTCTCTCTCTCTCTGTATCAATCTCTCTCTCACTCTGTTTTCCTCTCTCACTCTCTCACTCTGTATTCCTCTCTCTCTCTCACTCTCACTCTCACTCTGTATTCCTCTCTCACTCACTCTGTATTCCTCTCTCTCTCTCTCACTCTGTATTCCTCCCTCTCTCTCACTCTGTATTCCCCCTCCCTCTCTCTCACTCTGTTTTCCTCTCTCTCTCTCTCACTCTCTATTCCTCTCTCTCTCTCTCTCACTCTCTATTCCTCTCTCTCTCTCTCTCTCACTCTCTATTCCTCTCTCTCTCTCTCACTCTCTATTCCTCTGTCTCTCTCACTCTCTATTCCTCTCTCTCTCTCACTCTCTATTCCGCTCTCTCTCTCTCACTCTCTATTCCTCTCTCTCTCTCACTCTCTATTCCTCTCTCTCTCTCTCGCTCTCTATTCCTCTCTCCCTCTCACTCTGTATTCCCCTCTCTCTCTCTCACTCTATATTCCTCTCTCTCTCTCTCACTCTCTATTCCTCTCTCTCTCTCACTCTCTTTTCCTCTCTCTCTCGCTCTCTATTCCTCTCTCTCTCTCACTCTGTATTCCCCTCTCTCTCTCTCACTCTATATTCCTCTCTCTCTCTCTCACTCTCTATTCCTCTCTCTCTCTCACTCTCTTTTCCTCTCTCTCTCACTCTGTATTCCTCTCTCTCTCTCATACTGTATTCCTCTCTCTCTCAAACACTCTCTATTCCTCTCTCTCTCTCACTCTGTATTCCTCACTCTCTCTCACTCTCTATTCCTCTCTCTCTCTCTCACTCTGTATTCCTCTCTCTCTCTCACTCTCTATTCCTCTTTTTCTCACTCTGTATTCCTCTCTCTCTCTCTCACTCTCTATTCCTCTCTCTCTCTCACTCTGTATTGCTCTCTCTCTCTCTCACTCTCTATTCCTCTCTCTCACTCTCACTCTGTATTCCCCTCTCTCTCTCTCACTCTCTATTCCTCTCTCTCTCTCACTCTCTATTCCTCTCTCTCTCTCACTCTCTATTCCTCTCTCTCTCTCACTCTCTATTCCTCTCTCTCTCTCACTATCTATTCCTCTCTCTCTCTCACTCTGTATTCCTCTCTCACTCTTACTCTGTATTCCTCTCTCTCTCTCTCTCTCTCACTCTGTATTCCCCTCTCTCTCACTCTCTGTATTCCTCTCTCTCTCACTCTCTGTATTCCCCTCTCTCTCTCTCACTCTGTATTCCTCTCTCTCTCTCACTCTGTATTCCTCTCTCTCTCTCACTCTGTATTCCTCTCTCTCACTCTCTCACTCTCTGTATTCCCCTCTCTCTCACTCTCTGTATTCCTCTCTCTCACACTCTCTGTATTCCTCTCTCTCTCTCTCACTCTGTATTCCTCTCTCTCTCGCTCACTCTGCATTCCTCTCTCTCTCTCTCACTCTGTGTTCCTCTCTCTCCCTTACTCTGTATTCCTCTCTCTCTGTCTCTCTCGCACTCTGTATTCCTCCCTCTCTCTCTCTCACTCTGTATTCCTCTCTCTCTCTCACTCTGTATTCCTCTCTCTCTCTCACTCTGCATTCCTCTCTCTCTCTCTCACTCTGTATTCCTCTCTCTCTCTCACTCTGTATTCCTCCTTCTCTATCTCACTCTGCATTCCTCTCTCTCTCTCTCACTCTGTATTCCTCCCTCTCTATCTCACTCTGCATTCCTCTCTCTCTCTCTCACTCTGCATTCCTCTCTCTCTCTCTCACTCTGTATTCCTCTCTCTCTCTCTCACTCAGTAATCCTCTCTCTCTCTCTGTATTCCTCTCTCTTTCTCTCTCTCTATTCCGCTCTCTCTCTGTATTCCCCTCTCTCTCTCACTCTGTATTCCTCTCTCTCTCTCACTCTGTATTCCCCTCTCTCTCTCTCACTCTGTATTCATCTCTCTCTCTCACTCTGTATGCCCCTCTCTCTCTCACTCTGTATTCCTCTCTCTCTCTCACTCTGTATTCCTCTCTCTCTCTCTCTCACTCTGTATACCTCTCTCTCACTCTGTATTCCCCTCTCTCTCTCACTCTGTATTCCTCTCTCTCTCTCACTCTGTATTCCTCTCTCTCTCTCTCTCTCTCTCTCTGTATTCCCCTCTCTCTCACTCTCTGTATTCCTCTCTCTCTCACTCTCTGTATTCCTCTCTCTCTCTCTCACTCTGTATTCCTCTCTCTGTCTCTCTCTCACTCTGTATTCCTCTCTCTCTCTCTCTCACTCTGCATTCCTCTCTCTCTCTCACTCTGCGTTCCTCTCTCTCTCTCTCACTCTGCATTCCTCTCTCTCTCACTCACTCTGCATTCCTCTCTCTCTCTCACTCTGCATTCCTCTCTCTCTCTCTCACTCTGTATTCCCCTCTCTCTCTCACTCTGTATTCCTCTCTCTCTCTCACTCTGTATTCCTCTCTCTCTCTCACTCTGTATTCCTCTCTCTCTCTCTCTCTCTCAGTATTCCTCTCTGTCTCTCACTCTGTATTCCTCCCTCTATCTCTCACTCTGTATTCCCCTTGCTCTCTATCTCACTCTGTATTCCTCTCTCTCTCTCTCACTCTGTATTCCCCTCTCTCTCTCACTCTCTATTCCACTCTCTCTCTCACTCTCTATTCCTCTCTCTCTCTCACTCTCTATTCCTCTCTCTCTCTCACTCTCTATTCCCCCCTCTTTCTCTCTATTCCTCCCTCTCTCTCACTCTATTCCTCTCTCTCTCTCTCACTCTGTATTCCTCTCTCTCTCTCACTCTGTATTCCTCTCTCTCTCACTCTGTATTCCTCCCTCTCTATCTCACTCTGTATTCCTCTCTCTCTCTCACTCTGTATTCCTCTCTCTCTCACTCTGTATTCCTCTCTCTGTCTCTCTCTCACTCTGTATTCCTCTCTCCCTCTCACTCTGTATTCCTCTCTCTCTCTCACTCTGTATTCCTCTCTCTGTCTCTCACTCACTCTCACTCTGTATTCCTCTCTGACTCACTCTGTATTCCTCTCTCTCTCTCTCTCACTCTGTATTCCTCCCTCTCTCTCACTCTGTATTCCCCTCCCTCTCTCTCACTCTGTTTTCCTCTCTCTCTCTCTCACTCTCTATTCCTCTCTCTCTGTCTCTCACTCTCTATTCCTCTCTCTCTCTCTCTCACTCTCTATTCCTCTGTCTCTCTCACTCTCTATTCCTCTCTCTCTCTCACTCTATATTCCGCTCTCTCTCTCTCACTCTCTATTCCTCTCTCTCTCTCACTCTCTATTCCTCTCTCTCTCTCTCACTCTCTATTCCTCTCTCTCTCTCACTCTGTATTCCCCTCTCTCTCTGTCACTCTCTATTCCTCTCTCTCTCTCTCACTCTCTATTCCTCTCTCTCTCTCACTCTCTATTCCTCTCTCTCTCTCACTCTGTATTCCTCTCTCTCTCTCACTCTGTATTCCTCTCTCTCTCTAACACTCTCTATTCCTCTCTCCCTCTCACTCTCTATTCCTCTCTCTCTCTCACTCTCTATTCCTCTCTCTCTCTCTCACTCTATATTCATCTCTCTCTCTCTCACTCTCTATTCCTCTCTCTCTCTCACTCTGTATTCCTCTCTCTCTCTCACTCTCACTCTCTATTCCTCTCTCTCTCTCTCACTCTATATTCATCTCTCTCTCACTCACTCTGTATTCCTCTCTCTCTCTCACTCTGTATTCCTCTCTCTCTCTCTCTCACTCTGTATTCCTCTCTCTCTCTCACTCTGTGTTCCTCTCTCTCTCTCACTCTGTATTCCCCTCTCTCTCACTCTCTGTATTCCTCTCTCTCTCACTCTCTGTATTCCTCTCTCTCTCACTCTCACTCTGTATTCCTCTCTCTGTCTCTCTCTCACTCTGTATTCCTCTCTCTCTCGCTCACTCTGCATTCCTCTCTCTCTCTCTCACTCTGCATTCCTCTCTCTCTCTCTCACTCTGCATTCCTCTCTCTCTCTCTCTCACTCTGCATTCCTCTCTCTCTCTCTCACTCTGTATTCCTCTCTCTCTCTCTCTCTCACTCTGTATTCCTCTCTCTCTCTCTCTCACTCTGTATTCCCCTCTCTCTCTCACTCTGTATTCCTCTCTCTCACTCACTCTGTATTCCTCTCTCTCTCTCTCACTCTGTATTCCTCCCTCTCTATCTCACTCTGCATTCCTCTCTATCTCTCTCACTCTGCATTCCTCTCTCTCTCTCTCACTCTGTATTCCTCTCTCTCTCTCTCACTCAGTAATCCTCTCTCTCACTCTGTATTCCTCTCTCTCTCTCTCTCACTCTGTATTCCCCTCTCTCTCTCACTCTGTATTCCTCTCTCTCACTCACTCTGCATTCCTCTCTCTCTCTCTCACTCTGTATTCCTCCCTCTCTATCTCACTCTGCATTCCTCTCTCTCTCTCTCACTCTGCATTCCTCTCTCTCTCTCTCACTCTGTATTCCTCTCTCTCTCTCTCACTCAGTAATCCTCTCTCTCTCTCTGTATTCCTCTCTCTTTCTCTCTCTCTATTCCGCTCTCTCTCTGTATTCCCCTCTCTCTCTCACTCTGTATTCCTCTCTCTCTCTCACTCTGTATTCCCCTCTCTCTCTCTCACTCTGTATTCATCTCTCTCTCTCACTCTGTATGCCCCTCTCTCTCTCACTCTGTATTCCTCTCTCTCTCTCACTCTGTATTCCTCTCTCTCTCTCTCTCACTCTGTATACCTCTCTCTCACTCTGTATTCCCCTCTCTCTCTCACTCTGTATTCCTCTCTCTCTCTCACTCTGTATTCCTCTCTCTCTCTCTCTCTCTCTCTGTATTCCCCTCTCTCTCACTCTCTGTATTCCTCTCTCTCTCACTCTCTGTATTCCTCTCTCTCTCTCTCACTCTGTATTCCTCTCTCTGTCTCTCTCTCACTCTGTATTCCTCTCTCTCTCTCTCTCACTCTGCATTCCTCTCTCTCTCTCACTCTGCATTCCTCTCTCTCTCTCTCACTCTGCATTCCTCTCTCTCTCACTCACTCTGCATTCCTCTCTCTCTCTCACTCTGCATTCCTCTCTCTCTCTCTCACTCTGTATTCCCCTCTCTCTCTCACTCTGTATTCCTCTCTCTCTCTCACTCTGTATTCCTCTCTCTCTCTCACTCTGTATTCCTCTCTCTCTCTCTCTCTCTCTCTCAGTATTCCTCTCTGTCTCTCACTCTGTATTCCTCCCTCTATCTCTCACTCTGTATTCCCCTTGCTCTCTATCTCACTCTGTATTCCTCTCTCTCTCTCTCACTCTGTATTCCCCTCTCTCTCTCACTCTCTATTCCACTCTCTCTCTCACTCTCTATTCCTCTCTCTCTCTCACTCTCTATTCCTCTCTCTCTCTCACTCTCTATTCCCCCCTCTTTCTCTCTATTCCTCCCTCTCTCTCACTCTATTCCTCTCTCTCTCTCTCACTCTGTATTCCTCTCTCTCTCTCACTCTGTATTCCTCTCTCTCTCTCACTCTGTATTCCTCTCTCTCTCACTCTGTATTCCTCTCTCTCTCCCTCTCACTCTGTATTCCTCTCTCTCTCTCACTCTGTATTCCTCTCTCTCTCTCTCACTCAGTAATCCTCTCTCTCACTCTGTATTCCTCTCTCTCTCTCTCTCACTCTGTATTCCCCTCTCTCTCTCACTCTGTATTCCTCTCTCTCACTCACTCTGCATTCCTCTCTCTCTCTCTCACTCTGTATTCCTCCCTCTCTATCTCACTCTGCATTCCTCTCTCTCTCTCTCACTCTGCATTCCTCTCTCTCTCTCTCACTCTGTATTCCTCTCTCTCTCTCTCACTCAGTAATCCTCTCTCTCTCTCTGTATTCCTCTCTCTTTCTCTCTCTCTATTCCGCTCTCTCTCTGTATTCCCCTCTCTCTCTCACTCTGTATTCCTCTCTCTCTCTCACTCTGTATTCCCCTCTCTCTCTCTCACTCTGTATTCATCTCTCTCTCTCTCACTCTGTATGCCCCTCTCTCTCTCACTCTGTATTCCTCACTCTCTCTCACTCTGTATTCCTCTCTCTCTCTCTCTCACTCTGTATACCTCTCTCTCACTCTGTATTCCCCTCTCTCTCTCACTCTGTATTCCTCTCTCTCTCTCACTCTGTATTCCTCTCTCTCTCTCTCTCTCTCTCTGTATTCCCCTCTCTCTCACTCTCTGTATTCCTCTCTCTCTCACTCTCTGTATTCCTCTCTCTCTCTCTCACTCTGTATTCCTCTCTCTGTCTCTCTCTCACTCTGTATTCCTCTCTCTCTCTCTCTCACTCTGCATTCCTCTCTCTCTCTCACTCTGCATTCCTCTCTCTCTCTCTCACTCTGCATTCCTCTCTCTCTCACTCACTCTGCATTCCTCTCTCTCTCTCACTCTGCATTCCTCTCTCTCTCTCTCACTCTGTATTCCCCTCTCTCTCTCACTCTGTATTCCTCTCTCTCTCTCACTCTGTATTCCTCTCTCTCTCTCACTCTGTATTCCTCTCTCTCTCTCTCTCTCTCTCTCAGTATTCCTCTCTGTCTCTCACTCTGTATTCCTCCCTCTATCTCTCACTCTGTATTCCCCTTGCTCTCTATCTCACTCTGTATTCCTCTCTCTCTCTCTCACTCTGTATTCCCCTCTCTCTCTCACTCTCTATTCCACTCTCTCTCTCACTCTCTATTCCTCTCTCTCTCTCACTCTCTATTCCTCTCTCTCTCTCACTCTCTATTCCCCCCTCTTTCTCTCTATTCCTCCCTCTCTCTCACTCTATTCCTCTCTCTCTCTCTCACTCTGTATTCCTCTCTCTCTCTCACTCTGTATTCCTCTCTCTCTCTCACTCTGTATTCCTCTCTCTCTCACTCTGTATTCCTCTCTCTCTCCCTCTCACTCTGTATTCCTCTCTCTCTCTCACTCTGTATTCCTCTCTCTCTCTCTCACTCAGTAATCCTCTCTCTCACTCTGTATTCCTCTCTCTCTCTCTCTCACTCTGTATTCCCCTCTCTCTCTCACTCTGTATTCCTCTCTCTCACTCACTCTGCATTCCTCTCTCTCTCTCTCACTCTGTATTCCTCCCTCTCTATCTCACTCTGCATTCCTCTCTCTCTCTCTCACTCTGCATTCCTCTCTCTCTCTCTCACTCTGTATTCCTCTCTCTCTCTCTCACTCAGTAATCCTCTCTCTCTCTCTGTATTCCTCTCTCTTTCTCTCTCTCTATTCCGCTCTCTCTCTGTATTCCCCTCTCTCTCTCACTCTGTATTCCTCTCTCTCTCTCACTCTGTATTCCCCTCTCTCTCTCTCACTCTGTATTCATCTCTCTCTCTCTCACTCTGTATGCCCCTCTCTCTCTCACTCTGTATTCCTCACTCTCTCTCACTCTGTATTCCTCTCTCTCTCTCTCTCACTCTGTATACCTCTCTCTCACTCTGTATTCCCCTCTCTCTCTCACTCTGTATTCCTCTCTCTCTCTCACTCTGTATTCCTCTCTCTCTCTCTCTCTCTCTGTATTCCCCTCTCTCTCACTCTCTGTATTCCTCTCTCTCTCACTCTCTGTATTCCTCTCTCTCTCTCTCACTCTGTATTCCTCTCTCTGTCTCTCTCTCACTCTGTATTCCTCTCTCTCTCTCTCTCACTCTGCATTCCTCTCTCTCTCTCACTCTGCATTCCTCTCTCTCTCTCTCACTCTGCATTCCTCTCTCTCTCACTCACTCTGCATTCCTCTCTCTCTCTCACTCTGCATTCCTCTCTCTCTCTCTCACTCTGTATTCCCCTCTCTCTCTCACTCTGTATTCCTCTCTCTCTCTCACTCTGTATTCCTCTCTCTCTCTCACTCTGTATTCCTCTCTCTCTCTCTCTCTCTCTCTCAGTATTCCTCTCTGTCTCTCACTCTGTATTCCTCCCTCTATCTCTCACTCTGTATTCCCCTTGCTCTCTATCTCACTCTGTATTCCTCTCTCTCTCTCTCACTCTGTATTCCCCTCTCTCTCTCACTCTCTATTCCACTCTCTCTCTCACTCTCTATTCCTCTCTCTCTCTCACTCTCTATTCCTCTCTCTCTCTCACTCTCTATTCCCCCCTCTTTCTCTCTATTCCTCCCTCTCTCTCACTCTATTCCTCTCTCTCTCTCTCACTCTGTATTCCTCTCTCTCTCTCACTCTGTATTCCTCTCTCTCTCACTCTGTATTCCTCCCTCTCTATCTCACTCTGTATTCCTCTCTCTCTCTCACTCTGTATTCCTCTCTCTCTCACTCTGTATTCCTCTCTCTCTCCCTCTCACTCTGTATTCCTCTCTCTCTCTCACTCTGTATTCCTCTCTCTCTCTCACTCTGTATTCCTCTCTCTGTCTCTCTCTCACTCTGTATTCCTCTCTCTCTCTCTCACTCTGTATTCCTCCCTCTCTCCCTCTCACTCTGTATTCCTCTCTCTCTCTCACTCTGTATTCCTCTCTCTCTCTCTCTCTCACTCTCACTCTGTATTCCTCTCTGACTCACTCTGTATTCCTCTCTCTCTCTCTCTCACTCTGTATTCCTCCCTCTCTCTCACTCTGTATTCCCCTCCCTCTCTCTCACTCTGTTTTCCTCTCTCTCTCTCTCACTCTCTATTCCTCTCTCTCTGTCTCTCACTCTCTATTCCTCTCTCTCTCTCTCTCACTCTCTATTCCTCTGTCTCTCTCACTCTCTATTCCTCTCTCTCTCTCACTCTATATTCCGCTCTCTCTCTCTCACTCTCTATTCCTCTCTCTCTCTCACTCTCTGTATTCCTCTCTCTCTCACTCTCTGTATTCCTCTCTCTCTCTCTCACTCTGTATTCCTCTCTCTGTCTCTCTCTCACTCTGTATTCCTCTCTCTCTCTCTCACTCTGCATTCCTCTCTCTCTCTCACTCTGCATTCCTCTCTCTCTCTCTCACTCTGCATTCCTCTCTCTCTCACTCACTCTGCATTCCTCTCTCTCTCTCACTCTGCATTCCTCTCTCTCTCTCTCACTCTGTATTCCCCTCTCTCTCTCACTCTGTATTCCTCTCTCTCTCTCACTCTGTATTCCTCTCTCTCTCTCACTCTGTATTCCTCTCTCTCTCTCTCTCTCTCTCAGTATTCCTCTCTGTCTCTCACTCTGTATTCCTCCCTCTATCTCTCACTCTGTATTCCCCTTGCTCTCTATCTCACTCTGTATTCCTCTCTCTCTCTCTCACTCTGTATTCCCCTCTCTCTCTCACTCTCTATTCCACTCTCTCTCTCACTCTCTATTCCTCTCTCTCTCTCACTCTCTATTCCTCTCTCTCTCTCACTCTCTATTCCCCCCTCTTTCTCTCTATTCCTCCCTCTCTCTCACTCTATTCCTCTCTCTCTCTCTCACTCTGTATTCCTCTCTCTCTCTCACTCTGTATTCCTCTCTCTCTCACTCTGTATTCCTCCCTCTCTATCTCACTCTGTATTCCTCTCTCTCTCTCACTCTGTATTCCTCTCTCTCACTCTGTATTCCTCTCTCTCTCCCTCTCACTCTGTATTCCTCTCTCTCTCTCACTCTGTATTCCTCTCTCTCTCTCACTCTGTATTCCTCTCTCTGTCTCTCTCTCACTCTGTATTCCTCTCTCTCTCTCTCACTCTGTATTCCTCCCTCTCTCCCTCTCACTCTGTATTCCTCTCTCTCTCTCACTCTGTATTCCTCTCTCTCTCTCTCTCTCACTCTCACTCTGTATTCCTCTCTGACTCACTCTGTATTCCTCTCTCTCTCTCTCTCACTCTGTATTCCTCCCTCTCTCTCACTCTGTATTCCCCTCCCTCTCTCTCACTCTGTTTTCCTCTCTCTCTCTCTCACTCTCTATTCCTCTCTCTCTGTCTCTCACTCTCTATTCCTCTCTCTCTCTCTCTCACTCTCTATTCCTCTGTCTCTCTCACTCTCTATTCCTCTCTCTCTCTCACTCTATATTCCGCTCTCTCTCTCTCACTCTCTATTCCTCTCTCTCTCTCACTCTCTATTCCTCTCTCTCTCTCTCACTCTCTATTCCTCTCTCTCTCTCACTCTGTATTCCCCTCTCTCTCTGTCACTCTCTATTCCTCTCTCTCTCTCTCACTCTCTATTCCTCTCTCTCTCTCACTCTCTATTCCTCTCTCTCTCTCACTCTGTATTCCTCTCTCTCTCTCACTCTGTATTCCTCTCTCTCTCTAACACTCTCTATTCCTCTCTCTCTCTCACTCTCTATTCCTCTCTCTCTCTCACTCTCTATTCCTCTCTCTCTCTCACTCTATATTCATCTCTCTCTCTCTCAGTCTCTATTCCTCTCTCTCTCTCACTCTGTATTCCTCTCTCTCTCTCACTCTCACTCTCTATTCCTCTCTCTCTCTCTCACTCTATATTCATCTCTCTCTCACTCACTCTGTATTCCTCTCTCTCTCTCACTCTGTATTCCTCTCTCTCTCTCTCTCACTCTGTATTCCCCTCTCTCTCACTCTCTGTGTTCCTCTCTCTCTCACTCTCTGTATTCCCGTCTCTCTCCCTCACTCTGTATTCCTCTCTCTCTCTCTCACTCTGTATTCCTCTCTCTCTCTCACTCTGTGTTCCTCTCTCTCTCTCACTCTGTATTCCCCTCTCTCTCACTCTCTGTATTCCTCTCTCACTCTCACTCTGTATTCCTCTCTCTGTCTCTCTCTCACTCTGTATTCCTCTCTCTCTCGCTCACTCTGCATTCCTCTCTCTCTCTCTCACTCTGCATTCCTCTCTCTCTCTCTCACTCTGCATTCCTCTCTCTCTCTCTCTCACTCTGCATTCCTCTCTCTCTCTCTCACTCTGTATTCCTCTCTCTCTCTCTCTCTCTCACTCTGTATTCCTCTCTCTCTCTCTCTCTCACTCTGTATTCCCCTCTCTCTCTCACTCTGTATTCCTCTCTCTCACTCACTCTGTATTCCTCTCTCTCTCTCTCTCTCTCAGTATTCCTCCCTCTCTATCTCACTCTGTATTCCCCTTGCTCTCTATCTCACTCTGTGTTCCTCTCTCTCTCTCTCACTCTGTATTCCTCCCTCTCTATCTCACTCTGTATTCCCCTTGCTCTCTATCTCACTCTGTGTTCCTCTCTCTCTCTCTCACTCTATTCCCCTCTCTCTCTCACTCTCTATTCCTCTCTCTCTCTCTCTCAACTTCTATTCCTCTCTCTCTCTCACTCTCTATTCCTCTCTCTCTCTCACTCTCTATTCCCCCCTCTTTCTCTCTATTCCTCCCTCTCTCTCAGTCTATTCCTCTCTCTTTCTCACTCTGTATTCCTCTCTCTCTCTCTCACTCTGTAGTCCCCTCCCTCTCTCACTCTGTATTCCTCTCTCTCTCACTCTGTATTCCTCTCTCTCTCTCTCACTCTGTATTCCTCCCTCTCTATCTCACTCTGTATTCCCCTTGCTCTCTATCTCACTCAGTAATCCTCTCTCTCTCTTACTCTGTATTTCTCTCTCTCTATTCCCCTCTCTCTCTCTCAGTATTCCTCTCTCTCTCTCTCACTCTGTATTCCTCCCTCTATCTCTCACTCTGTATTCCCCTTGCTCTCTATCTCACTCTGTATTCCTCTCTCTCTCTCTCACTCTGTATTCCCCTCTCTCTCTCACTCTCTATTCCACTCTCTCTCTCACAATCTATTCCTCTCTCTCTCTCACTCTCTATTCCTCTCTCTCTCTCACTCTCTATTCCCCCCTCTTTCTCTCTATTTCTCCCTCTCTCTCACTCTATTCCTCTCTCTCTCTCTCACTCTGTATTCCTCTCTCTCTCTCACTCTGTATTCCTCTCTCTCTCACTCTGTATTCCTCCCTCTCTATCTCACTCTGTATTCCTCTCTCTCTCTCACTCTGTATTCCTCTCTCTCTCACTCTGTATTCCTCTCTCTCTCCCTCTCACTCTGTATTCCTCTCTCTCTCTCACTCTGTATTCCTCTCTCTCTCTCACTCTGTATTCCTCTCTCTGTCTCTCTCTCACTCTGTATTCCTCTCTCTCTCTCTCACTCTGTATTCCTCCCTCTCTCCCTCTCACTCTGTATTCCTCTCTCTCTCTCACTCTGTATTCCTCTCTCTCTCTCTCTCTCACTCTCACTCTGTATTCCTCTCTGACTCACTCTGTATTCCTCTCTCTCTCTCTCTCACTCTGTATTCCTCCCTCTCTCTCACTCTGTATTCCCCTCCCTCTCTCTCACTCTGTTTTCCTCTCTCTCTCTCTCACTCTCTATTCCTCTCTCTCTGTCTCTCACTCTCTATTCCTCTCTCTCTCTCTCTCACTCTCTATTCCTCTGTCTCTCTCACTCTCTATTCCTCTCTCTCTCTCACTCTATATTCCGCTCTCTCTCTCTCACTCTCTATTCCTCTCTCTCTCTCACTCTCTGTATTCCTCTCTCTCTCACTCTCTGTATTCCTCTCTCTCTCTCTCACTCTGTATTCCTCTCTCTGTCTCTCTCTCACTCTGTATTCCTCTCTCTCTCTCTCACTCTGCATTCCTCTCTCTCTCTCACTCTGCATTCCTCTCTCTCTCTCTCACTCTGCATTCCTCTCTCTCTCACTCACTCTGCATTCCTCTCTCTCTCTCACTCTGCATTCCTCTCTCTCTCTCTCACTCTGTATTCCCCTCTCTCTCTCACTCTGTATTCCTCTCTCTCTCTCACTCTGTATTCCTCTCTCTCTCTCACTCTGTATTCCTCTCTCTCTCTCTCTCTCTCTCAGTATTCCTCTCTGTCTCTCACTCTGTATTCCTCCCTCTATCTCTCACTCTGTATTCCCCTTGCTCTCTATCTCACTCTGTATTCCTCTCTCTCTCTCTCACTCTGTATTCCCCTCTCTCTCTCACTCTCTATTCCACTCTCTCTCTCACTCTCTATTCCTCTCTCTCTCTCACTCTCTATTCCTCTCTCTCTCTCACTCTCTATTCCCCCCTCTTTCTCTCTATTCCTCCCTCTCTCTCACTCTATTCCTCTCTCTCTCTCTCACTCTGTATTCCTCTCTCTCTCTCACTCTGTATTCCTCTCTCTCTCACTCTGTATTCCTCCCTCTCTATCTCACTCTGTATTCCTCTCTCTCTCTCACTCTGTATTCCTCTCTCTCACTCTGTATTCCTCTCTCTCTCCCTCTCACTCTGTATTCCTCTCTCTCTCTCACTCTGTATTCCTCTCTCTCTCTCACTCTGTATTCCTCTCTCTGTCTCTCTCTCACTCTGTATTCCTCTCTCTCTCTCTCACTCTGTATTCCTCCCTCTCTCCCTCTCACTCTGTATTCCTCTCTCTCTCTCACTCTGTATTCCTCTCTCTCTCTCTCTCTCACTCTCACTCTGTATTCCTCTCTGACTCACTCTGTATTCCTCTCTCTCTCTCTCTCACTCTGTATTCCTCCCTCTCTCTCACTCTGTATTCCCCTCCCTCTCTCTCACTCTGTTTTCCTCTCTCTCTCTCTCACTCTCTATTCCTCTCTCTCTGTCTCTCACTCTCTATTCCTCTCTCTCTCTCTCTCACTCTCTATTCCTCTGTCTCTCTCACTCTCTATTCCTCTCTCTCTCTCACTCTATATTCCGCTCTCTCTCTCTCACTCTCTATTCCTCTCTCTCTCTCACTCTCTATTCCTCTCTCTCTCTCTCACTCTCTATTCCTCTCTCTCTCTCACTCTGTATTCCCCTCTCTCTCTGTCACTCTCTATTCCTCTCTCTCTCTCTCACTCTCTATTCCTCTCTCTCTCTCACTCTCTATTCCTCTCTCTCTCTCACTCTGTATTCCTCTCTCTCTCTCACTCTGTATTCCTCTCTCTCTCTAACACTCTCTATTCCTCTCTCTCTCTCACTCTCTATTCCTCTCTCTCTCTCACTCTCTATTCCTCTCTCTCTCTCACTCTATATTCATCTCTCTCTCTCTCAGTCTCTATTCCTCTCTCTCTCTCACTCTGTATTCCTCTCTCTCTCTCACTCTCACTCTCTATTCCTCTCTCTCTCTCTCACTCTATATTCATCTCTCTCTCACTCACTCTGTATTCCTCTCTCTCTCTCACTCTGTATTCCTCTCTCTCTCTCTCTCACTCTGTATTCCCCTCTCTCTCACTCTCTGTGTTCCTCTCTCTCTCACTCTCTGTATTCCCGTCTCTCTCCCTCACTCTGTATTCCTCTCTCTCTCTCTCACTCTGTATTCCTCTCTCTCTCTCACTCTGTGTTCCTCTCTCTCTCTCACTCTGTATTCCCCTCTCTCTCACTCTCTGTATTCCTCTCTCACTCTCACTCTGTATTCCTCTCTCTGTCTCTCTCTCACTCTGTATTCCTCTCTCTCTCGCTCACTCTGCATTCCTCTCTCTCTCTCTCACTCTGCATTCCTCTCTCTCTCTCTCACTCTGCATTCCTCTCTCTCTCTCTCTCACTCTGCATTCCTCTCTCTCTCTCTCACTCTGTATTCCTCTCTCTCTCTCTCTCTCTCACTCTGTATTCCTCTCTCTCTCTCTCTCTCACTCTGTATTCCCCTCTCTCTCTCACTCTGTATTCCTCTCTCTCACTCACTCTGTATTCCTCTCTCTCTCTCTCTCTCTCTCTCTCTCAGTATTCCTCCCTCTCTATCTCACTCTGTATTCCCCTTGCTCTCTATCTCACTCTGTGTTCCTCTCTCTCTCTCTCACTCTGTATTCCTCCCTCTCTATCTCACTCTGTATTCCCCTTGCTCTCTATCTCACTCTGTGTTCCTCTCTCTCTCTCTCACTCTATTCCCCTCTCTCTCTCACTCTCTATTCCTCTCTCTCTCTCTCTCAACTTCTATTCCTCTCTCTCTCTCACTCTCTATTCCTCTCTCTCTCTCACTCTCTATTCCCCCCTCTTTCTCTCTATTCCTCCCTCTCTCTCAGTCTATTCCTCTCTCTTTCTCACTCTGTATTCCTCTCTCTCTCTCTCACTCTGTAGTCCCCTCCCTCTCTCACTCTGTATTCCTCTCTCTCTCACTCTGTATTCCTCTCTCTCTCTCTCACTCTGTATTCCTCCCTCTCTATCTCACTCTGTATTCCCCTTGCTCTCTATCTCACTCAGTAATCCTCTCTCTCTCTTACTCTGTATTTCTCTCTCTCTATTCCCCTCTCTCTCTCTCAGTATTCCTCTCTCTCTCTCTCACTCTGTATTCCTCCCTCTATCTCTCACTCTGTATTCCCCTTGCTCTCTATCTCACTCTGTATTCCTCTCTCTCTCTCTCACTCTGTATTCCCCTCTCTCTCTCACTCTCTATTCCACTCTCTCTCTCACAATCTATTCCTCTCTCTCTCTCACTCTCTATTCCTCTCTCTCTCTCACTCTCTATTCCCCCCTCTTTCTCTCTATTTCTCCCTCTCTCTCACTCTATTCCTCTGTCTCTCTCTCACTCTGTATTCCTCTCTCTCTCTCACTCTGTATTCCTCTCTCTCTCACTCTGTATTCCTCCCTCTCTATCTCACTCTGTATTCCTCTCTCTCTCTCACTCTGTATTCCTCTCTCTCTCACTCTGTATTCCTCTCTCTCTCCCTCTCACTCTGTATTCCTCTCTCTCTCTCACTCTGTATTCCTCTCTCTCTCTCACTCTGTATTCCTCTCTCTCTCTCTCACTCTGTATTCCTCCCTCTCTCCCTCTCACTCTGTGTTCCTCTCTCTCTCTCACTCTGTATTCCTCCCTCTCTCTCTCTCTGTATCAATCTCTCTCTCACTCAGTTTTCCTCTCTCACTCTCTCACTCTGTATTCCTCTCTCTCTCTCTCTCTCACTCTCACTCTGTATTCCTCTCTGACTCACTCTGTATTCCTCTCTCTCTCTCTCTCACTCTGTATTCCTCCCTCTCTCTCACTCTGTATTCCCCTCCCTCTCTCTCACTCTGTTTTCATCTCTCTCTCTCTCACTCTCCATTCCTCTCTCTCTGTCTCTCACTCTCTATTCCTCTCTCTCTCTCTCTCACTCTCTATTCCTCTGTCTCTCTCACTCTCTATTCCTCTCTCTCTCTCACTCTATATTCCGCTCTCTCTCTCTCACTCTCTATTCCTCTCTCTCTCTCACTCTCTATTCCTCTCTCTCTCTCTCACTCTCTATTCCTCTCTCTCTCTCACTCTGTATTCCCCTCTCTCTCTGTCACTCTCTATTCCTCTCTCTCTCTCTCACTCTCTATTCATCTCTCTCTCTCACTCTCTATTCCTCTCTCTCTCTCACTCTGTATTCCTCTCTCTCTCTCACTCTGTATTCCTCTCTCTCTCTAACACTCTCTATTCCTCTCTCTCTCTCACTCTGTATTCCTCTCTCTCTCTCTCTCTGTATTCCCCTCTCTCTCACTCTCTGTATTCCTCTCTCTCTCACTCTCTGTATTCCTCTCTCTCTCTCTCACTCTGTATTCCTCTCTCTGTCTCTCTCTCACTCTGTATTCCTCTCTCTCTCTCTCTCACTCTGCATTCCTCTCTCTCTCTCACTCTGCATTCCTCTCTCTCTCTCTCACTCTGCATTCCTCTCTCTCTCACTCACTCTGCATTCCTCTCTCTCTCTCACTCTGCATTCCTCTCTCTCTCTCTCACTCTGTATTCCCCTCTCTCTCTCACTCTGTATTCCTCTCTCTCTCTCACTCTGCATTCCTCTCTCTCTCTCACTCTGTATTCCTCTCTCTCTCTCTCTCTCACTCTGTGTTCCCCTTGCTCTCTATCTCACTCTGTATTCCTCTCTCTCTCTCTCACTCTGTATTCCCCTCTCTCTCTCACTCTCTATTCCACTCTCTCTCTCACTCTCTATTCCTCTCTCTCTCTCACTCTCTATTCCTCTCTCTCTCTCACTCTCTATTCCCCCCTCTTTCTCTCTATTCCTCCCTCTCTCTCACTCTATTCCTCTCTCTCTCTCTCACTCTGTATTCCTCTCTCTCTCTCACTCTGTATTCCTCTCTCTCTCACTCTGTATTCCTCCCTCTCTATCTCACTCTGTATTCCTCTCTCTCTCTCACTCTGTATTCCTCTCTCTCTCACTCTGTATTCCTCTCTCTCTCCCTCTCACTCTGTATTCCTCTCTCTCTCTCACTCTGTATTCCTCTCTCTCTCTCACTCTGTATTCCTCTCTCTGTCTCTCTCTCACTCTGTATTCCTCTCTCTCTCTCTCACTCTGTATTCCTCCCTCTCTCCCTCTCACTCTGTATTCCTCTCTCTCTCTCACTCTGTATTCCTCTCTCTCTCTCTCTCTCACTCTCACTCTGTATTCCTCTCTGACTCACTCTGTATTCCTCTCTCTCTCTCTCTCACTCTGTATTCCTCCCTCTCTCTCACTCTGTATTCCCCTCCCTCTCTCTCACTCTGTTTTCCTCTCTCTCTCTCTCACTCTCTATTCCTCTCTCTCTGTCTCTCACTCTCTATTCCTCTCTCTCTCTCTCTCACTCTCTATTCCTCTGTCTCTCTCACTCTCTATTCCTCTCTCTCTCTCACTCTATATTCCGCTCTCTCTCTCTCACTCTCTATTCCTCTCTCTCTCTCACTCTCTATTCCTCTCTCTCTCTCTCACTCTCTATTCCTCTCTCTCTCTCACTCTGTATTCCCCTCTCTCTCTGTCACTCTCTATTCCTCTCTCTCTCTCTCACTCTCTATTCCTCTCTCTCTCTCACTCTCTATTCCTCTCTCTCTCTCACTCTGTATTCCTCTCTCTCTCTCACTCTGTATTCCTCTCTCTCTCTAACACTCTCTATTCCTCTCTCTCTCTCACTCTCTATTCCTCTCTCTCTCTCACTCTCTATTCCTCTCTCTCTCTCACTCTATATTCATCTCTCTCTCTCTCACTCTCTATTCCTCTCTCTCTCTCACTCTGTATTCCTCTCTCTCTCTCACTCTCACTCTCTATTCCTCTCTCTCTCACTCTATATTCATCTCTCTCTCACTCACTCTGTATTCCTCTCTCTCTCTCACTCTGTATTCCTCTCTCTCTCTCTCTCACTCTGTATTCCCCTCTCTCTCACTCTCTGTGTTCCTCTCTCTCTCACTCTCTGTATTCCCGTCTCTCTCCCTCACTCTGTATTCCTCTCTCTCTCTCTCACTCTGTATTCCTCTCTCTCTCTCACTCTGTGTTCTCTCTCTCTCTCTCACTCTGTATTCCCCTCTCTCTCACTCTCTGTATTCCTCTCTCACTCTCACTCTGTATTCCTCTCTCTGTCTCTCTCTCACTCTGTATTCCTCTCTCTCTCGCTCACTCTGCATTCCTCTCTCTCTCTCTCACTCTGCATTCCTCTCTCTCTCTCTCACTCTGCATTCCTCTCTCTCTCTCTCTCACTCTGCATTCCTCTCTCTCTCTCTCACTCTGTATTCCTCTCTCTCTCTCTCTCTCTCACTCTGTATTCCTCTCTCTCTCTCTCTCTCACTCTGTATTCCCCTCTCTCTCTCACTCTGTATTCCTCTCTCTCACTCACTCTGTATTCCTCTCTCTCTCTCTCTCTCTCTCTCTCAGTATTCCTCTCTCTCTCTCTCACTCTGTATTCCTCCCTCTCTATCTCACTCTGTATTCCCCTTGCTCTCTATCTCACTCTGTGTTCCTCTCTCTCTCTCTCACTCTATTCCCCTCTCTCTCTCACTCTCTATTCCTCTCTCTCTCTCTCTCAACTTCTATTCCTCTCTCTCTCTCACTCTCTATTCCTCTCTCTCTCTCACTCTCTATTCCCCCCTCTTTCTCTCTATTCCTCCCTCTCTCTCAGTCTATTCCTCTCTCTTTCTCACTCTGTATTCCTCTCTCTCTCTCACTCTGTAGTCCCCTCCCTCTCTCACTCTGTATTCCTCTCTCTCTCACTCTGTATTCCTCTCTCTCTCTCTCACTCTGTATTCCTCCCTCTCTATCTCACTCTGTATTCCCCTTGCTCTCTATCTCACTCAGTAATCCTCTCTCTCTCTTACTCTGTATTTCTCTCTGTCTATTCCCCTCTCTCTCTCTCAGTATTCCTCTCTCTCTCTCTCACTCTCTATTCCTCTCTCTCTCTCACTCTGTATTCCTCTCTCTCTCTCACTCTGTATTCCTCTCTCTCTCTAACACTCTCTATTCCTCTCTCTCTCTCACTCTGTATTCCTCTCTCTCTCTCTCTCTCTCTCTCTGTATTCCCCTCTCTCTCACTCTCTGTATTCCTCTCTCTCTCACTCTCTGTATTCCTCTCTCTCTCTCTCACTCTGTATTCCTCTCTCTGTCTCTCTCTCACTCTGTATTCCTCTCTCTCTCTCTCTCACTCTGCATTCCTCTCTCTCTCTCTCACTCTGCATTCCTCTCTCTCTCACTCACTCTGCATTCCTCTCTCTCTCTCACTCTGCATTCCTCTCTCTCTCTCTCACTCTGTATTCCCCTCTCTCTCTCACTCTGTATTCCTCTCTCTCTCTCACTCTGCATTCCTCTCTCTCTCTCACTCTGTATTCTTCTCTCTCTCTCTCTCTCACTCTGTGTTCCCCTTGCTCTCTATCTCACTCTGTATTCCTCTCTCTCTCTCTCACTCTGTATTCCCCTCTCTCTCTCACTCTCTATTCCACTCTCTCTCTCACTCTCTATTCCTCTCTCTCTCTCACTCTCTATTCCTCTCTCTCTCTCACTCTCTATTCCCCCCTCTTTCTCTCTATTCCTCCCTCTCTCTCACTCTATTCCTCTCTCTCTCTCTCACTCTGTATTCCTCTCTCTCTCTCACTCTGTATTCCTCTCTCTCTCACTCTGTATTCCTCCCTCTCTATCTCACTCTGTATTCCTCTCTCTCTCTCACTCTGTATTCCTCTCTCTCTCACTCTGTATTCCTCTCTCTCTCCCTCTCACTCTGTATTCCTCTCTCTCTCTCACTCTGTATTCCTCTCTCTCTCTCACTCTGTATTCCTCTCTCTGTCTCTCTCTCACTCTGTATTCCTCTCTCTCTCTCTCACTCTGTATTCCTCCCTCTCTCCCTCTCACTCTGTATTCCTCTCTCTCTCTCACTCTGTATTCCTCTCTCTCTCTCTCTCTCACTCTCACTCTGTATTCCTCTCTGACTCACTCTGTATTCCTCTCTCTCTCTCTCTCACTCTGTATTCCTCCCTCTCTCTCACTCTGTATTCCCCTCCCTCTCTCTCACTCTGTTTTCCTCTCTCTCTCTCTCACTCTCTATTCCTCTCTCTCTGTCTCTCACTCTCTATTCCTCTCTCTCTCTCTCTCACTCTCTATTCCTCTGTCTCTCTCACTCTCTATTCCTCTCTCTCTCTCACTCTATATTCCGCTCTCTCTCTCTCACTCTCTATTCCTCTCTCTCTCTCACTCTCTATTCCTCTCTCTCTCTCTCACTCTCTATTCCTCTCTCTCTCTCACTCTGTATTCCCCTCTCTCTCTGTCACTCTCTATTCCTCTCTCTCTCTCTCACTCTCTATTCCTCTCTCTCTCTCACTCTCTATTCCTCTCTCTCTCTCACTCTGTATTCCTCTCTCTCTCTCACTCTGTATTCCTCTCTCTCTCTAACACTCTCTATTCCTCTCTCTCTCTCACTCTCTATTCCTCTCTCTCTCTCACTCTCTATTCCTCTCTCTCTCTCACTCTATATTCATCTCTCTCTCTCTCACTCTCTATTCCTCTCTCTCTCTCACTCTGTATTCCTCTCTCTCTCTCACTCTCACTCTCTATTCCTCTCTCTCTCACTCTATATTCATCTCTCTCTCACTCACTCTGTATTCCTCTCTCTCTCTCACTCTGTATTCCTCTCTCTCTCTCTCTCACTCTGTATTCCCCTCTCTCTCACTCTCTGTGTTCCTCTCTCTCTCACTCTCTGTATTCCCGTCTCTCTCCCTCACTCTGTATTCCTCTCTCTCTCTCTCACTCTGTATTCCTCTCTCTCTCTCACTCTGTGTTCTCTCTCTCTCTCTCACTCTGTATTCCCCTCTCTCTCACTCTCTGTATTCCTCTCTCACTCTCACTCTGTATTCCTCTCTCTGTCTCTCTCTCACTCTGTATTCCTCTCTCTCTCGCTCACTCTGCATTCCTCTCTCTCTCTCTCACTCTGCATTCCTCTCTCTCTCTCTCACTCTGCATTCCTCTCTCTCTCTCTCTCACTCTGCATTCCTCTCTCTCTCTCTCACTCTGTATTCCTCTCTCTCTCTCTCTCTCTCACTCTGTATTCCTCTCTCTCTCTCTCTCTCACTCTGTATTCCCCTCTCTCTCTCACTCTGTATTCCTCTCTCTCACTCACTCTGTATTCCTCTCTCTCTCTCTCTCTCTCTCTCTCAGTATTCCTCTCTCTCTCTCTCACTCTGTATTCCTCCCTCTCTATCTCACTCTGTATTCCCCTTGCTCTCTATCTCACTCTGTGTTCCTCTCTCTCTCTCTCACTCTATTCCCCTCTCTCTCTCACTCTCTATTCCTCTCTCTCTCTCTCTCAACTTCTATTCCTCTCTCTCTCTCACTCTCTATTCCTCTCTCTCTCTCACTCTCTATTCCCCCCTCTTTCTCTCTATTCCTCCCTCTCTCTCAGTCTATTCCTCTCTCTTTCTCACTCTGTATTCCTCTCTCTCTCTCACTCTGTAGTCCCCTCCCTCTCTCACTCTGTATTCCTCTCTCTCTCACTCTGTATTCCTCTCTCTCTCTCTCACTCTGTATTCCTCCCTCTCTATCTCACTCTGTATTCCCCTTGCTCTCTATCTCACTCAGTAATCCTCTCTCTCTCTTACTCTGTATTTCTCTCTGTCTATTCCCCTCTCTCTCTCTCAGTATTCCTCTCTCTCTCTCTCACTCTCTATTCCTCTCTCTCTCTCACTCTGTATTCCTCTCTCTCTCTCACTCTGTATTCCTCTCTCTCTCTAACACTCTCTATTCCTCTCTCTCTCTCACTCTGTATTCCTCTCTCTCTCTCTCTCTCTCTCTCTGTATTCCCCTCTCTCTCACTCTCTGTATTCCTCTCTCTCTCACTCTCTGTATTCCTCTCTCTCTCTCTCACTCTGTATTCCTCTCTCTGTCTCTCTCTCACTCTGTATTCCTCTCTCTCTCTCTCTCACTCTGCATTCCTCTCTCTCTCTCACTCTGCATTCCTCTCTCTCTCTCTCACTCTGCATTCCTCTCTCTCACTCACTCTGCATTCCTCTCTCTCTCTCACTCTGCATTCCTCTCTCTCTCTCTCACTCTGTATTCCCCTCTCTCTCTCACTCTGTATTCCTCTCTCTCTCTCACTCTGTATTCCTCTCTCTCTCTCACTCTGTATTCCTCTCTCTCTCTCTCTCTCTCTCTCAGTATTCCTCTCTGTCTCTCACTCTGTATTCCTCCCTCTATCTCTCACTCTGTATTCCCCTTGCTCTCTATCTCACTCTGTATTCCTCTCTCTCTCTCTCACTCTGTATTCCCCTCTCTCTCTCACTCTCTATTCCACTCTCTCTCTCACTCTCTATTCCTCTCTCTCTCTCACTCTCTATTCCTCTCTCTCTCTCACTCTCTATTCCCCCCTCTTTCTCTCTATTCCTCCCTCTCTCTCACTCTATTCCTCTCTCTCTCTCTCACTCTGTATTCCTCTCTCTCTCTCACTCTGTATTCCTCTCTCTCTCACTCTGTATTCCTCCCTCTCTATCTCACTCTGTATTCCTCTCTCTCTCTCACTCTGTATTCCTCTCTCTCTCACTCTGTATTCCTCTCTCTCTCCCTCTCACTCTGTATTCCTCTCTCTCTCTCACTCTGTATTCCTCTCTCTCTCTCACTCTGTATTCCTCTCTCTGTCTCTCTCTCACTCTGTATTCCTCTCTCTCTCTCTCACTCTGTATTCCTCCCTCTCTCCCTCTCACTCTGTATTCCTCTCTCTCTCTCACTCTGTATTCCTCTCTCTCTCTCTCTCTCACTCTCACTCTGTATTCCTCTCTGACTCACTCTGTATTCCTCTCTCTCTCTCTCTCACTCTGTATTCCTCCCTCTCTCTCACTCTGTATTCCCCTCCCTCTCTCTCACTCTGTTTTCCTCTCTCTCTCTCTCACTCTCTATTCCTCTCTCTCTGTCTCTCACTCTCTATTCCTCTCTCTCTCTCTCTCACTCTCTATTCCTCTGTCTCTCTCACTCTCTATTCCTCTCTCTCTCTCACTCTATATTCCGCTCTCTCTCTCTCACTCTCTATTCCTCTCTCTCTCTCACTCTCTATTCCTCTCTCTCTCTCTCACTCTCTATTCCTCTCTCTCTCTCACTCTGTATTCCCCTCTCTCTCTGTCACTCTCTA
Organism: Heptranchias perlo; assembly: GCF_035084215.1. Taxonomy (NCBI): domain Eukaryota; kingdom Metazoa; phylum Chordata; class Chondrichthyes; order Hexanchiformes; family Hexanchidae; genus Heptranchias; species Heptranchias perlo. Next base: position 818,691 of record NW_027138785.1, read on the forward strand.
TTCCTCTCTCTCTCTCTCACTCTCTATTCCTCTCTCTCTCTCACTCTCTATTCCTCTCTCTCTCTCACTCTGTATTCCTCTCTCTCTCTCACTCTGTATTCCTCTCTCTCTCTAACACTCTCTATTCCTCTCTCTCTCTCACTCTCTATTCCTCTCTCTCTCTCACTCTCTATTCCTCTCTCTCTCTCACTCTATATTCATCTCTCTCTCTCTCACTCTCTATTCCTCTCTCTCTCTCACTCTGTATTCCTCTCTCTCTCTCACTCTCACTCTCTATTCCTCTCTCTCTCTCTCACTCTATATTCATCTCTCTCTCACTCACTCTGTATTCCTCTCTCTCTCTCACTCTGTATTCCTCTCTCTCTCTCTCTCACTCTGTATTCCCCTCTCTCTCACTCTCTGTGTTCCTCTCTCTCTCACTCTCTGTATTCCCGTCTCTCTCCCTCACTCTGTATTCCTCTCTCTCTCTCTCACTCTGTATTCCTCTCTCTCTCTCACTCTGTGTTCCTCTCTCTCTCTCACTCTGTATTCCCCTCTCTCTCACTCTCTGTATTCCTCTCTCACTCTCACTCTGTATTCCTCTCTCTGTCTCTCTCTCACTCTGTATTCCTCTCTCTCTCGCTCACTCTGCATTCCTCTCTCTCTCTCTCACTCTGCATTCCTCTCTCTCTCTCTCACTCTGCATTCCTCTCTCTCTCTCTCTCACTCTGCATTCCTCTCTCTCTCTCTCACTCTGTATTCCTCTCTCTCTCTCTCTCTCTCACTCTGTATTCCTCTCTCTCTCTCTCTCTCACTCTGTATTCCCCTCTCTCTCTCACTCTGTATTCCTCTCTCTCACTCACTCTGTATTCCTCTCTCTCTCTCTCTCTCTCTCTCTCAGTATTCCTCTCTCTCTCTCTCACTCTGTATTCCTCCCTCTCTATCTCACTCTGTATTCCCCTTGCTCTCTATCTCACTCTGTGTTCCTCTCTCTCTCTCTCACTCTATTCCCCTCTCTCTCTCACTCTCTATTCCTCTCTCTCTCTCTCTCAACTTCTATTCCTCTCTCTCTCTCACTCTCTATTCCTCTCTCTCTCTCACTCTCTATTCCCCCCTCTTTCTCTCTATTCCTCCCTCTCTCTCAGTCTATTCCTCTCTCTTTCTCACTCTGTATTCCTCTCTCTCTCTCTCACTCTGTAGTCCCCTCCCTCTCTCACTCTGTATTCCTCTCTCTCTCACTCTGTATTCCTCTCTCTCTCTCTCACTCTGTATTCCTCCCTCTCTATCTCACTCTGTATTCCCCTTGCTCTCTATCTCACTCAGTAATCCTCTCTCTCTCTTACTCTGTATTTCTCTCTGTCTATTCCCCTCTCTCTCTCTCAGTATTCCTCTCTCTCTCTCTCACTCTGTATTCCTCCCTCTATCTCTCACTCTGTATTCCCCTTGCTCTCTATCTCACTCTGTATTCCTCTCTCTCTCTCTCACTCTGTATTCCCCTCTCTCTCTCACTCTCTATTCCACTCTCTCTCTCACAATCTATTCCTCTCTCTCTCTCACTCTCTATTCCTCTCTCTCTCTCACTCTCTATTCCCCCCTCTTTCTCTCTATTCCTCCCTCTCTCTCACTCTATTCCTCTGTCTCTCTCTCACTCTGTATTACTCTCTCTCTCTCACTCTGTATTCCTCTCTCTCTCACTCTGTATTCCTCCCTCTCTATCTCACTCTGTATTCCTCTCTCTCTCTCACTCTGTATTCCTCTCTCTCTCACTCTGTATTCCTCTCTCTCTCCCTCTCACTCTGTATTCCTCTCTCTCTCTCACTCTGTATTCCTCTCTCTCTCTCACTCTGTATTCCTCTCTCTCTCTCTCACTCTGTATTCCTCCCTCTCTCCCTCTCACTCTGTGTTCCTCTCTCTCTCTCTCACTCTGTATTCCTCCCTCTCTCTCTCTCTGTATCAATCTCTCTCTCACTCAGTTTTCCTCTCTCACTCTCTCACTCTGTATTCCTCTCTCTCTCTCTCTCTCACTCTCACTCTGTATTCCTCTCTGACTCACTCTGTATTCCTCTCTCTCTCTCTCTCACTCTGTATTCCTCCCTCTCTCTCACTCTGTATTCCCCTCCCTCTCTCTCACTCTGTTTTCATCTCTCTCTCTCTCACTCTCCATTCCTCTCTCTCTGTCTCTCACTCTCTATTCCTCTCTCTCTCTCTCTCACTCTCTATTCCTCTGTCTCTCTCACTCTCTATTCCTCTCTCTCTCTCACTCTATATTCCGCTCTCTCTCTCTCACTCTCTATTCCTCTCTCTCTCTCACTCTCTATTCCTCTCTCTCTCTCTCACTCTCTATTCCTCTCTCTCTCTCACTCTGTATTCCCCTCTCTCTCTGTCACTCTCTATTCCTCTCTCTCTCTCTCACTCTCTATTCCTCTCTCTCTCTCACTCTCTATTCCTCTCTCTCTCTCACTCTGTATTCCTCTCTCTCTCTCACTCTGTATTCCTCTCTCTCTCTAACACTCTCTATTCCTCTCTCTCTCTCACTCTCTATTCCTCTCTCTCTCTCACTCTCTATTCCTCTCTCTCTCTCTCACTCTATATTCATCTCTCTCTCTCTCACTCTCTATTCCTCTCTCTCTCTCACTCTGTATTCCTCTCTCTCTCTCACTCTCACTCTCTATTCCTCTCTCTCTCTCTCACTCTACATTCATCTCTCTCTCACTCACTCTGTATTCCTCTCTCTCTCTCACTCTGTATTCCTCTCTCTCTCTCTCTCACTCTGTATTCCCCTCTCTCTCACTCTCTGTGTTCCTCTCTCTCTCACTCTCTGTATTCCCATCTCTCTCCCTCACTCTGTATTCCTCTCTCTCTCTCTCACTCTGTATTCCTCTCTCTCTCTCACTCTGTGTTCCTCTCTCTCTCTCACTCTGTATTCCCCTCTCTCTGACTCTCTGTATTCCTCTCTCTCTCACTCTCTGTATTCCTCTCTCTCTCACTCTCACTCTGTATTCCTCTCTCTGTCTCTCTCTCACACTGTATTCCTCTCTCTCTCGCTCACTCTGCATTCCTCTCTCTCTCTCTCACTCTGTATTCCTCTCTCTCTCTCTCACTCTGCATTCCTCTCTCTCTCTCTCTCACTCTGCATTCCTCTCTCTCTCTCTCACTCTGTATTCCTCTCTCTCTCTCTCTCTCTCACTCTGTATTCCTCTCTCTCTCTCTCTCACTGTATTCCCCTCTCTCTCTCACTCTGTATTCCTCTCTCTCACTCACTCTGTATTCCTCTCTCTCTCTCTCTCTCTCTCTCAGTATTCCTCTCTCTCTCTCTCACTCTGTATTCCTCCCTCTCCATCTCACTCTGTATTCCCCTTGCTCTCTATCTCACTCTGTGTTCCTCTCTCTCTCTCTCACTCGATTCCCCACTCTCTCTCACTCTCTATTCCTCTCTCTCTCTCTCTCACTCTCTATTCCTCTCTCTCTCTCACTCTCTATTCCTCTCTCTCTCTCACTCTCTATTCCCCCCTCTTTCTCTCTATTCCTCCCTCTCTCTCAGTCTATTCCTCTCTCTTTCTCACTCTGTAGTCCCCTCCCTCTCTCACTCTGTATTCCTCTCTCTCTCACTCTGTATTCCTCTCTCTCTCTCACACTCTGTATTCCTCCCTCTCTATCTCACTCTGTATTCCCCTTGCTCTCTATCTCACTCAGTAATCCTCTCTCTCTCTTACTCTGTATTTCTCTCTCTCTATTCCCCTCTCTCTCTCTCTGTATTCCCCTCTCTCTCTCACTCTGTATTCCTCTCTCTCTCACTCTGTATTCCTCTCTCTCTCTCACTCTGTATTCCTCTCCCTCTCTCACTCTGTATTCCTCTCTCTCTCTCACTCTGTATTCCTCTCTCTGTCTCTCTCTCACTCTGTATTTCTCTCTCTCTCTCTCACTCTGTATTCCTCCCTCTCTCCCTCTCACTCTGTATTCCTCTCTTTTTCTCACTCTGTATTCCTCCCTCTCTCTCTCACTCTGTATCAATCTCTCTCTCACTCTGTTTTCCTCTCTCACTCTCTCACTCTGTATTCCTCTCTCTCTCTCTCTCTCACTCTCACTCTGTATTCCTCTCTCAGTCACTCTGTATTCTCCTCTCTCTCTCTCACTCTCTATTCCTCTCTCTCTCTCTCTCTCTCACTCTGTAGTCCCCTCCCTCTCTCACTCTGTATTCCTCTCTCTCTCACTCTGTATTCCTCTCTCTCTCTCTCACTCTGTATTCCTCCCTCTCTATCTCACTCTGTATTCCCCTTGCTCTCTATCTCACTCAGTAATCCTCTCTCTCTCTTACTCTGTATTTCTCTCTCTCTATTCCCCTCTCTCTCTCTCTGTATTCCCCTCTCTCTCTCACTCTGTATTCCTCTCTCTCTCACTCTGTATTCCTCTCTCTCTCTCACTCTGTATTCCTCTCTCTCTCTCACTCTGTATTCCTCTCTCTCTCTCACTCTGTATTCCTCTCTCTCTCTCTCTCTCACTCTGTATTCCTCCCTCTCTCCCTCTCACTCTGTATTCCTCTCTTTTTCTCACTCTGTATTCCTCCCTCTCTCTCTCACTGTGTATCAATCTCTCTCTCACTCTGTTTTCCTCTCTCACTCTCTCACTCTGTATTCCTCTCTCTCTCTCTCTCTCACTCTCACTCTGTATTCCTCTCTCAGTCACTCTGTATTCTCCTCTCTCTCTCTCACTCTCTATTCCTCTCTCTCTCTCTCTCTCTCACTCTCTATTCCTCTCTCTCTCTCTCACTCTCTATTCCTCTCTCTCTCTCACTCTCTATTCCTCTCTCTCTCTCTCACTCTCTATTCCTCTCTCTCTCTCTCTCTCACTCTCTATTCCTCTCTCTCTCTCTCTCACTCTGTATTCCTCTCTCTCTCTCTCACTCTCTATTCCTCTCTCTCTCTCTCACTCTCTATTCCTCTCTCTCTCTCTCACTCTCTATTACTCTCTCTCTCTCACTCTGTATTCCTCTCTCTCTCTCACTCTGTATTCCTCTCTCTCTCTCACACTCTCTATTCCTCTCTCTCTCTCACTCTCTATTCCTCTCTGTCTCTCTCACTCTCTATTCCTCTCTCTCTCTCTCACTCTCTATTCCTCTAGCTCTCTCTCACACTCTATTCCTCTCTCTCTCTCTCTCACTCTGTATTCCCCTCTCTCTCACTCTCTGTATTCCTCTCTCTCTCTCTCTCACTCTGTATTCCTCTCTCTCTCTCACTCTGTATTCCTCTCTCTCTCTCAAACTCTCTATTCCTCTCTCTCTCTCACTCTCTATTCCTCTCTCTCTCTCACTCTCTATTCCTCTCTCTCTCTCTCTCACTCTCTATTCCTCTCACTCTCTCTCACTCTCTATTCGTCTCTCTCACTCTCTATTCCTCTCTCTCTCTCTCTCACTCTCTATTCCTCTCTCTCTCTCACTCTCTATTCCTCTCTCTCTCTCACTCTGTATTCCTCTCTCTCTCTCTCACTCTCACTCTCGATTCCTCTCTCTCTCTATCACTCTCTATTCCACTCTCTCTCTCTCACTCTCGATTCCTCTAGCTCTCTCTCACTCTCTATTCCTCTCTCTCTCTCTCTCTCTCACTCTGTATTCCCCTCTCTCTCACTCTCTGTATTCCTCTCTCTCTCACTCTCTGTATTCCTTTCTCTCTCTCTCACTCTGTATTCCTCTCTCTGTCTCTCTCTCACTCTGTATTCCTCTCTCTCTCTCTCACTCTGCATTCCTCTCTCTCACTCTCACTCTCTATTCCTCTCTCTCCCTCACCCTCGATTCCTCTCTCTCTCTCTCACTCTCTATTCCTCCAGCTCTCTCTCACTCTCTATTCCTCTCTCTCTCTCACACTGTGTTCCTCTCTTTCTCTCACTCTGTATTCCTCTCTCTCTCTCTCACTCTGCATTCCTCTCTCTCTCTCACTCTGCATTCCTCTCTCTCTCTCTGAATCTGCATTCCTCTCTCTCTCTCACTCTGTATTCCTCTCTCTCTCTCACTCTGTATTCCTCTGTCTCTCTCTCACTCTCCATTCCTCTCTCTCTCTCTCACTCTCGATTCCTCTCTCTCTCTCTCTCTTCCTCTCTCACTCTCTATTCCTCTCTCTCTCACACTCTATTCCTCCCTCTCTCTCACTCTCTATTCCTCTCTCTCTCTCTGTCTCACTCTGTATTCCTCTCTCTCTCTCACTCTCTATTCCTCTCTTTCTCACTCTGTATTCCTCTCTCTCTCTCTCACTCTCTATTCCTCTCCCTCTCTCACTCTGTATTGCTCTCTCTCTCTCACTCTCTATTCCTCTCTCTCTCTCTCACTCTATATTCATCTCTCTCTCTCTCACTCTCTATTCCTCTCTCTCTCTCACTCTGTATTCCTCTCTCTCTCTCACTCTCACTCTCTATTCCTCTCTCTCTCTCTCACTCTATATTCATCTCTCTCTCACTCACTCTGTATTCCTCTCTCTCTCTCACTCTGTATTCCTCTCTCTCTCTCTCTCACTCTGTATTCCCCTCTCTCTCACTCTCTGTGTTCCTCTCTCTCTCACTCTCTGTATTCCCATCTCTCTCCCTCACTCTGTATTCCTCTCTCTCTCTCTCACTCTGTATTCCTCTCTCTCTCTCACTCTGTGTTCCTCTCTCTCTCTCACTCTGTATTCCCCTCTCTCTCACTCTCTGTATTCCTCTCTCTCTCACTCTCTGTATTCCTCTCTCTCTCACTCTCACTCTGTATTCCTCTCTCTGTCTCTCTCTCACTCTGTATTCCTCTCTCTCTCGCTCACTCTGCATTCCTCTCTCTCTCTCTCACTCTGCATTCCTCTCTCTCTCTCTCACTCTGCATTCCTCTCTCTCTCTCTCTCACTCTGCATTCCTCTCTCTCTCTCTCACTCTGTATTCCTCTCTCTCTCTCTCTCTCACTCTGTATTCCTCTCTCTCTCTCTCTCACTCTGTATTCCCCTCTCTCTCTCACTCTGTATTCCTCTCTCTCACTCACTCTGTATTCCTCTCTCTCTCTCTCACTCTGTATTCCTCCCTCTCTATCTCACTCTGCATTCCTCTCTCTCTCTCTCACTCTGCATTCCTCTCTCTCTCTCTCACTCTGTATTCCTCTCTCTCTCTCTCACTCAGTAATCCTCTCTCTCACTCTGTATTCCTCTCTCTCTCTCTCTCACTCTGTATTCCCCTCTCTCTCTCACTCTGTATTCCTCTCTCTCACTCACTCTGCATTCCTCTCTCTCTCTCTCACTCTGTATTCCTCCCTCTCTATCTCACTCTGCATTCCTCTCTCTCTCTCTCACTCTGCATTCCTCTCTCTCTCTCTCACTCTGTATTCCTCTCTCTCTCTCCCACTCAGTAATCCTCTCTCTCTCTCTGTATTCCTCTCTCTTTCTCTCTCTCTATTCCTCTCTCTCTCTGTATTCCCCTCTCTCTCTCACTCTGTATTCCTCTCTCTCTCTCACTCTGTATTCCCCTCTCTCTCTCTCACTCTGTATTCATCTCTCTCTCTCACTCTGTATTCCCCTCTCTCTCACTCTCTGTATTCCTCTCTCTCTCTCACTCTGTATTCCTCTCTCTCTCTCTCTCACTCTGTATTCCTCTCTCTCTCTCTCTCTCTCTCTGTATTCCCCTCTCTCTCACTCTCTGTATTCCTCTCTCTCTCACTCTCTGTATTCCTCTCTCTCTCTCTCACTCTGTATTCCTCTCTCTGTCTCTCTCTCACTCTGTATTCCTCTCTCTCTCTCTCTCACTCTGCATTCCTCTCTCTCTCTCACTCTGCATTCCTCTCTCTCTCTCTCACTCTGCATTCCTCTCTCTCTCACTCACTCTGCATTCCTCTCTCTCTCTCACTCTGCATTCCTCTCTCTCTCTCTCACTCTGTATTCCCCTCTCTCTCTCACTCTGTATTCCTCTCTCTCTCTCACTCTGTATTCCTCTCTCTCTCTCTCTCACTCGGCATTCCTCTCTCTCACTCTCACTCTCTATTCCTCTCTCTCCCTCACCCTCGATTCCTCTCTCTCTATCTCACTCTCTATTCCTCCAGCTCTCTCTCACTCTCTATTCCTCTCTCTCTCTCACACTGTATTCCTCTCTTTCTCTCACTCTGTATTCCTCTCTCTCTCTCACTCTGCATTCCTCTCTCTCTCTCACTCTGCATTCCTCTCTCTCTCTCTGAATCTGCATTCCTCTCTCTCTCTCTCACTCTGTATTCCTCTCTCTCTCTCACTCTGTATTCCTCTGTCTCTCTCTCACTCTCCATTCCTCTCTCTCTCTCTCACTCTCGATTCCTCTCTCTCTCTCTCTATTCCTCTCTCACTCTCTATTCCTCTCTCTCTCACTCTCTATTCCTCCCTCTCTCTCACTCTCTATTCCTCTCTCTCTCTCTGTCTCACTCTGTATTCCTCTCTCTCTCTCACTCTCTATTCCTCTCTTTCTCACTCTGTATTCCTCTCTCTCTCTCTCACTCTCTATTCCTCTCCCTCTCTCACTCTGTATTGCTCTCTCTCTCTCTCACTCTCTATTCCTCTCTCTCTCTCTCACTCTATATTCATCTCTCTCTCTCTCACTCTCTATTCCTCTCTCTCTCTCACTCTGTATTCCTCTCTCTCTCTCACTCTCACTCTCTATTCCTCTCTCTCTCTCTCACTCTATATTCATCTCTCTCTCACTCACTCTGTATTCCTCTCTCTCTCTCACTCTGTATTCCTCTCTCTCTCTCTCTCACTCTATATTCCCCTCTCTCTCACTCTCTGTGTTCCTCTCTCTCTCACTCTCTGTATTCCCATCTCTCTCCCTCACTCTGTATTCCTCTCTCTCTCTCTCACTCTGTATTCCTCTCTCTCTCTCACTCTGTGTTCCTCTCTCTCTCTCACTCTGTATTCCCCTCTCTCTCACTCTCTGTATTCCTCTCTCTCTCACTCTCTGTATTCCTCTCTCTCTCACTCTCACTCTGTATTCCTCTCTCTGTCTCTCTCTCACTCTGTATTCCTCTCTCTCTCGCTCACTCTGCATTCCTCTCTCTCTCTCTCACTCTGCATTCCTCTCTCTCTCTCTCACTCTGCATTCCTCTCTCTCTCTCTCTCACTCTGCATTCCTCTCTCTCTCTCTCACTCTGTATTCCTCTCTCTCTCTCTCTCTCACTCTGTATTCCTCTCTCTCTCTCTCTCACTCTGTATTCCCCTCTCTCTCTCACTCTGTATTCCTGTCTCTCACTCACTCTGTATTCCTCTCTCTCTCTCTCACTCTGTATTCCTCCCTCTCTATCTCACTCTGCATTCCTCTCTCTCTCTCTCACTCTGCATTCCTCTCTCTCTCTCTCACTCTGTATTCCTCTCTCTCTCTCTCACTCAGTAATCCTCTCTCTCACTCTGTATTCCTCTCTCTCTCTCTCTCACTCTGTATTCCCCTCTCTCTCTCACTCTGTATTCCTCTCTCTCACTCACTCTGCATTCCTCTCTCTCTCTCTCACTCTGTATTCCTCCCTCACTATCTCACTCTGCATTCCTCTCTCTCTCTCTCACTCTGCATTCCTCTCTCTCTCTCTCACTCTGTATTCCTCTCTCTCTCTCCCACTCAGTAATCCTCTCTCTCTCTCTGTATTCCTCTCTCTTTCTCTCTCTCTATTCCGCTCTCTCTCTGTATTCCCCTCTCTCTCTCACTCTGTATTCCTCTCTCTCTCTCACTCTGTATTCCCCTCTCTCTCTCTCACTCTGTATTCATCTCTCTCTCTCACTCTGTATGCCCCTCTCTCTCTCACTCTGTATTCCTCTCTCTCTCTCACTCTGTATTCGTCTCTCTCTCTCTCTCACTCTGTATACCTCTCTCTCACTCTGTATTCCCCTCTCTCTCTCACTCTGTATTCCTCTCTCTCTCTCACTCTGTATTCCTCTCTCTCTCTCTCTCTCTCTCTCTGTATTCCCCTCTCTCTCACTCTCTGTATTCCTCTCTCTCTCACTCTCTGTATTCCTCTCTCTCTCTCTCACTCTGTATTCCTCTCTCTGTCTCTCTCTCACTCTGTATTCCTCTCTCTCTCTCTCTCACTCTGCATTCCTCTCTCTCTCTCACTCTGCATTCCTCTCTCTCTCTCTCACTCTGCATTCCTCTCTCTCTCACTCACTCTGCATTCCTCTCTCTCTCTCACTCTGCATTCCTCTCTCTCTCTCTCACTCTGTATTCCCCTCTCTCTCTCACTCTGTATTCCTCTCTCTCTCTCACTCTCTATTCCTCTCTGTCTCTCTCACTCTCTATTCCTCTCTCTCTCTCTCACTCTCTATTCCTCTAGCTCTCTCTCACACTCTATTCCTCTCTCTCTCTCTCTCACTCTGTATTCCCCTCTCTCTCACTCTCTGTATTCCTCTCTCTCTCTCTCTCACTCTGTATTCCTCTCTCTCTCTCACTCTGTATTCCTCTCTCTCTCTCAAACTCTCTATTCCTCTCTCTCTCTCACTCTCTATTCCTCTCTCTCTCTCACTCTCTATTCCTCTCTCTCTCTCTCTCACTCTCTATTCCTCTCTCTCTCTCTCACTCTTAATTCCTCTCTCTCTCTGACTCTGTATTCCTCTCTCTCTCTCACTCTCTATTCCTCTCACTCTCTCTCACTCTCTATTCGTCTCTCTCACTCTCTATTCCTCTCTCTCTCTCTCACTCTCTATTCCTCTCTCTCTCTCACTCTCTATTCCTCTCTCTCTCTCACTCTGTATTCCTCTCTCTCTCTCTCACTCTCACTCTCGATTCCTCTCTCTCTCTATCACTCTCTATTCCACTCTCTCTCTCTCACTCTCGATTCCTCTAGCTCTCTCTCACTCTCTATTCCTCTCTCTCTCTCTCTCTCTCACTCTGTATTCCCCTCTCTCTCACTCTCTGTATTCCTCTCTCTCTCACTCTCTGTATTCCTTTCTCTCTCTCTCACTCTGTATTCCTCTCTCTGTCTCTCTCTCACTCTGTATTCCTCTCTCTCTCTCTCACTCTGCATTCCTCTCTCTCACTCTCACTCTCTATTCCTCTCTCTCCCTCACCCTCGATTCCTCTCTCTCTCTCTCACTCTCTATTCCTCCAGCTCTCTCTCACTCTCTATTCCTCTCTCTCTCTCACACTGTATTCCTCTCTTTCTCTCACTCTGTATTCCTCTCTCTCTCTCACTCTGCATTCCTCTCTCTCTCTCACTCTGCATTCCTCTCTCTCTCTCTGAATCTGCATTCCTCTCTCTCTCTCACTCTGTATTCCTCTCTCTCTCTCACTCTGTATTCCTCTGTCTCTCTCTCACTCTCCATTCCTCTCTCTCTCTCTCACTCTCGATTCCTCTCTCTCTCTCTCTATTCCTCTCTCACTCTCTATTCCTCTCTCTCTCACTCTCTATTCCTCCCTCTCTCTCACTCTCTATTCCTCTCTCTCTCTCTGTCTCACTCTGTATTCCTCTCTCTCTCTCACTCTCTATTCCTCTCTTTCTCACTCTGTATTCCTCTCTCTCTCTCTCACTCTCTATTCCTCTCCCTCTCTCACTCTGTATTGCTCTCTCTCTCTCTCACTCTCTATTCCTCTCTCTCTCTCTCACTCTATATTCATCTCTCTCTCTCTCACTCTCTATTCCTCTCTCTCTCTCACTCTGTATTCCTCTCTCTCTCTCACTCTCACTCTCTATTCCTCTCTCTCTCTCTCACTCTATATTCATCTCTCTCTCACTCACTCTGTATTCCTCTCTCTCTCTCACTCTGTATTCCTCTCTCTCTCTCTCTCACTCTGTATTCCCCTCTCTCTCACTCTCTGTGTTCCTCTCTCTCTCACTCTCTGTATTCCCATCTCTCTCCCTCACTCTGTATTCCTCTCTCTCTCTCTCACTCTGTATTCCTCTCTCTCTCTCACTCTGTGTTCCTCTCTCTCTCTCACTCTGTATTCCCCTCTCTCTCACTCTCTGTATTCCTCTCTCTCTCACTCTCTGTATTCCTCTCTCTCTCACTCTCACTCTGTATTCCTCTCTCTGTCTCTCTCTCACTCTGTATTCCTCTCTCTCTCGCTCACTCTGCATTCCTCTCTCTCTCTCTCACTCTGCATTCCTCTCTCTCTCTCTCACTCTGCATTCCTCTCTCTCTCTCTCTCACTCTGCATTCCTCTCTCTCTCTCTCACTCTGTATTCCTCTCTCTCTCTCTCTCTCACTCTGTATTCCTCTCTCTCTCTCTCTCACTCTGTATTCCCCTCTCTCTCTCACTCTGTATTCCTCTCTCTCACTCACTCTGTATTCCTCTCTCTCTCTCTCACTCTGTATTCCTCCCTCTCTATCTCACTCTGCATTCCTCTCTCTCTCTCTCACTCTGCATTCCTCTCTCTCTCTCTCACTCTGTATTCCTCTCTCTCTCTCTCACTCAGTAATCCTCTCTCTCACTCTGTATTCCTCTCTCTCTCTCTCTCACTCTGTATTCCCCTCTCTCTCTCACTCTGTATTCCTCTCTCTCACTCACTCTGCATTCCTCTCTCTCTCTCTCACTCTGTATTCCTCCCTCTCTATCTCACTCTGCATTCCTCTCTCTCTCTCTCACTCTGCATTCCTCTCTCTCTCTCACTCTGTATTCCTCTCTCTCTCTCCCACTCAGTAATCCTCTCTCTCTCTCTGTATTCCTCTCTCTTTCTCTCTCTCTATTCCGCTCTCTCTCTGTATTCCCCTCTCTCTCTCACTCTGTATTCCTCTCTCTCTCTCACTCTGTATTCCCCTCTCTCTCTCTCACTCTGTATTCATCTCTCTCTCTCACTCTGTATGCCCCTCTCTCTCTCACTCTGTATTCCTCTCTCTCTCTCACTCTGTATTCCTCTCTCTCTCTCTCTCACTCTGTATACCTCTCTCTCACTCTGTATTCCCCTCTCTCTCTCACTCTGTATTCCTCTCTCTCTCTCACTCTGTATTCCTCTCTCTCTCTCTCTCTCTCTCTGTATTCCCCTCTCTCTCACTCTCTGTATTCCTCTCTCTCTCACTCTCTGTATTCCTCTCTCTCTCTCTCACTCTGTATTCCTCTCTCTGTCTCTCTCTCACTCTGTATTCCTCTCTCTCTCTCTCTCACTCTGCATTCCTCTCTCTCTCTCACTCTGCATTCCTCTCTCTCTCTCTCACTCTGCATTCCTCTCTCTCTCACTCACTCTGCATTCCTCTCTCTCTCTCACTCTGCATTCCTCTCTCTCTCTCTCACTCTGTATTCCCCTCTCTCTCTCACTCTGTATTCCTCTCTCTCTCTCACTCTGTATTCCTCTCTCTCTCTCACTCTGTATTCCTCTCTCTCTCTCTCTCAGTATTCCTCTCTGTCTCTCACTCTGTATTCCTCCCTCTATCTCTCACTCTGTATTCCCCTTGCTCTCTATCTCACTCTGTATTCCTCTCTCTCTCTCTCACTCTGTATTCCCCTCTCTCTCTCACTCTCTATTCCACTCTCTCTCTCACTCTCTATTCCTCTCTCTCTCTCACTCTCTATTCCTCTCTCTCTCTCACTCTCTATTCCCCCCTCTTTCTCTCTATTCCTCCCTCTCTCTCACTCTATTCCTCTCTCTCTCTCTCACTCTGTATTCCTCTCTCTCTCTCACTCTGTATTCCTCTCTCTCTCACTCTGTATTCCTCCCTCTCTATCTCACTCTGTATTCCTCTCTCTCTCTCTCACTCTGTATTCCTCTCTCTCTCACTCTGTATTCCTCTCTCTCTCCCTCTCACTCTGTATTCCTCTCTCTCTCTCACTCTGTATTCCTCTCTCTCTCTCACTCTGTATTCCTCTCTCTGTCTCTCTCTCACTCTGTATTCCTCTCTCTCTCTCTCACTCTGTATTCCTCCCTCTCTCCCTCTCACTCTGTATTCCTCTCTCTCTCTCACTCTGTATTCCTCTCTCTCTCTCTCTCTCTCACTCTCACTCTGTATTCCTCTCTGACTCACTCTGTATTCCTCTCTCTCTCTCTCTCACTCTGTATTCCTCCCTCTCTCTCACTCTGTATTCCCCTCCCTCTCTCTCACTCTGTTTTCCTCTCTCTCTCTCTCACTCTCTATTCCTCTCTCTCTGTCTCTCACTCTCTATTCCTCTCTCTCTCTCTCTCACTCTCTATTCCTCTGTCTCTCTCACTCTCTATTCCTCTCTCTCTCTCACTCTATATTCCGCTCTCTCTCTCTCACTCTCTATTCCTCTCTCTCTCTCACTCTCTATTCCTCTCTCTCTCTCTCACTCTCTATTCCTCTCTCTCTCTCACTCTGTATTCCCCTCTCTCTCTGTCACTCTCTATTCCTCTCTCTCTCTCTCACTCTCTATTCCTCTCTTTCTCTCACTCTCTATTCCTCTCTCTCTCTCACTCTGTATTCCTCTCTCTCTCTCACTCTGTATTCCTCTCTCTCTCTAACACTCTCTATTCCTCTCTCTCTCTCACTCTCTATACCTCTCTCTCTCTCACTCTCTATTCCCCTCTCTCTCTCTCACTCTGTATTCCTCTCTCTCTCTCTCACTCTCTATTCCTCTCTCTCTCTCACTCTGTATTCCTCTCTCTCTCTCACTCTCACTCTCTATTCCTCTCTCTCTCTCTCACTCTATATTCATCTCTCTCTCACTCACTCTGTATTCCTCTCTCTCTCTCACTCTGTATTCCTCTCTCTCTCTCTCTCACTCTGTATTCCCCTCTCTCTCACTCTCTGTGTTCCTCTCTCTCTCACTCTCTGTATTCCCGTCTCTCTCCCTCACTCTGTATTCCTCTCTCACTCTCTCACTCTATATTCCTCTCTCTCTCTCTCTCTCTCTCTCACTCTGTATTCCCCTCCCTCTCTCTCACTCTGTTTTCATCTCTCTCTCTCTCACTCTCCATTCCTCTCTCTCTGTCTCTCACTCTCTATTCCTCTCTCTCTCTCTCTCACTCTCTATTCCTCTGTCTCTCTCACTCTCTATTCCTCTCTCTCTCTCACTCTATATTCCGCTCTCTCTCTCACTCTCTATTCCTCTCTCTCTCTCACTCTCTATTCCTCTCTCTCTCTCTCACTCTCTATTCCTCTCTCTCTCTCACTCTGTATTCCCCTCTCTCGCTGTCACTCTCTATTCCTCTCTCTCTCTCTCACTCTCTATTCCTCTCTCTCTCTCACTCTCTATTCCTCTCTCTCTCTCACTCTGTATTCCTCTCTCTCTCTCACTCTGTATTCCTCTCTCTCTCTAACACTCTCTATTCCTCTCTCTCTCTCACTCTCTATTCCTCTCTCTCTCTCACTCTCTATTCCTCTCTCTCTCTCTCACTCTGTATTCCTCTCTCTCTCTCACTCTGTATTCCTCTCTCTCTCTCACTCTCACTCTCTATTCCTCTCTCTCTCTCTCACTCTATATTCATCTCTCTCTCACTCACTCTGTATTCCTCTCTCTCTCTCTCTCACTCTGTATTCCTCTCTCTCTCTCTCACTCTCTGTGTTCCTCTCTCTCTCACTCTCTGTATTCCCCTCTCTCTCTCTCACTCTCTATTGCTCTCTCTCTCTCACTCTCTATTCCTCTCTCTCTCTCTCACTCTCTATTCCTCTCTCTCTCTCACTCTGTATTCCCCTCTCTCTCTGTCACTCTCTATTCCTCTCTCTCTCTCTCACTCTCTATTCCTCTCTCTCTCTCACTCTCTATTCCTCTCTCTCTCTCACTCTGTATTCCTCTCTCTCTCTCACTCTGTATTCCTCTCTCTCTCTAACACTCTCTATTCCTCTCTCTCTCTCACTCTCTATTCCTCTCTCTCTCTCACTCTCTATTCCTCTCTCTCTCTCTCACTCTATATTCATCTCTCTCTCTCTCACTCTCTATTCCTCTCTCTCTCTCACTCTGTATTCCTCTCTCTCTCTCACTCTCACTCTCTATTCCTCTCTCTCTCTCTCACTCTACATTCATCTCTCTCTCGCTCACTCTGCATTCCTCTCTCTCTCTCTCACTCTGCATTCCTCTCTCTCTCTCTCACTCTGCATTCCTCTCTCTCTCTCTCTCACTCTGCATTCCTCTCTCTCTCTCTCACTCTGTATTCCTCTCTCTCTCTCTCTCTCACTCTGTATTCCTCTCTCTCTCTCTCTCACTCTGTATTCCCCTCTCTCTCTCACTCTGTATTCCTCTCTCTCACTCACTCTGTATTCCTCTCTCTCTCTCTCTCTCTCTCTCAGTATTCCTCTCTCTCTCTCTCACTCTGTATTCCTCCCTCTCTATCTCACTCTGTATTCCCCTTGCTCTCTATCTCACTCTGTGTTCCTCTCTCTCTCTCTCACTCTATTCCCCTCTCTCTCTCACTCTCTATTCCTCTCTCTCTCTCTCTCACTCTCTATTCCTCTCTCTCTCTCACTCTCTATTCCTCTCTCTCTCTCACTCTCTATTCCCCCCTCTTTCTCTCTATTCCTCCCTCTCTCTCAGTCTATTCCTCTCTCTTTCTCACTCTGTATTCCTCTCTCTCTCTCTCACTCTGTAGTCCCCTCCCTCTCTCACTCTGTATTCCTCTCTCTCTCACTCTGTATTCCTCTCTCTCTCTCTCACTCTGTATTCCTCCCTCTCTGTCTCACTCTGTATTCCCCTTGCTCTCTATCTCACTCAGTAATCCTCTCTCTATTCCCCTCTCTCTCTCTCTGTATTCCCCTCTCTCTCTCACTCTGTATTCCTCTCTCTCTCACTCTGTATTCCTCTCTCTCTCTCACTCTGTATTCCTCTCTCTCTCTCACTCTGTATTCCTCTCTCTCTCTCACTCTGTATTCCTCTCTCTGTCTCTCTCTCACTCTGTATTTCTCTCTCTCTCTCTCACTCTGTATTCCTCCCTCTCTCCCTCTCACTCTGTATTCCTCTCTTTTTCTCACTCTGTATTCCTCCCTCTCTCTCTCACTCTGTATCAATCTCTCTCTCACTCTGTTTTCCTCTCTCACTCTCTCACTCTGTATTCCTCTCTCTCTCTCTCTCTCACTCTCACTCTGTATTCCTCTCTCAGTCACTCTGTATTCTCCTCTCTCTCTCTCACTCTGTATTCCTCTCTCTCTCTCTCTCTCTCACTCTCTATTCCTCTCTCTCTCTCTCACTCTCTATTCCTCTCTCTCTCTCACTCTCTATTCCGCTCTCTCTCTCTCACTCTCTATTCCTCTCTCTCACTCTCACTCTCTATTCCTCTCTCTCTCTCTCACTCTCTATTCCTCTCTCTCTCTCTCTCTCACTCTCTATTCCTCTCTCTCTCTCTCTCACTCTGTATTCCTCTCTCTCTCTCTCACTCTCTATTCCTCTCTCTCTCTCTCACTCTCTATTCCTCTCTCTCTCTCTCACTCTCTATTACTCTCTCTCTCTCACTCTGTATTCCTCTCTCTCTCTCACTCTGTATTCCTCTCTCTCTCTCACACTCTCTATTCCTCTCTCTCTCTCACTCTCTATTCCTCTCTCTCTCTCACTCTCTATTCCTCTCTGTCTCTCTCACTCTCTATTCCTCTCTCTCTCTCTCACTCTCTATTCCTCTAGCTCTCTCTCACACTCTATTCCTCTCTCTCTCTCTCTCACTCTGTATTCCCCTCTCTCTCACTCTCTGTATTCCTCTCTCTCTCTCTCACTCTGTATTCCTCTCTCTCTCTCACTCTGTATTCCTCTCTCTCTCTCAAACTCTCTATTCCTCTCTCTCTCTCACTCTCTATTCCTCTCTCTCTCTCACTCTCTATTCCTCTCTCTCTCTCTCTCACTCTCTATTCCTCTCTCTCTCTCTCACTCTTAATTCCTCTCTCTCTCTGACTCTGTATTCCTCTCTCTCTCTCACTCTCTATTCCTCTCACTCTCTCTCACTCTCTATTCGTCTCTCTCACTCTCTATTCCTCTCTCTCTCTCTCACTCTCTATTCCTCTCTCTCTCTCACTCTCTATTCCTCTCTCTCTCTCACTCTGTATTCCTCTCTCTCTCTCTCACTCTCACTCTCTATTCCTCTCTCTCTCTATCACTCTCTATTCCACTCTCTCTCTCTCACTCTCTATTCCTCTAGCTCTCTCTCACTCTCTATTCCTCTCTCTCTCTCTCTCTCTCTCTCACTCTGTATTCCCCTCTCTCTCACTCTCTGTATTCCTCTCTCTCTCACTCTCTGTATTCCTTTCTCTCTCTCTCACTCTGTATTCCTCTCTCTGTCTCTCTCTCACTCTGTATTCCTCTCTCTCTCTCTCACTCTGCATTCCTCTCTCTCACTCTCACTCTCTATTCCTCTCTCTCCCTCACCCTCGATTCCTCTCTCTCTCTCTCACTCTCTATTCCTCCAGCTCTCTCTCACTCTCTATTCCTCTCTCTCTCTCTCACACTGTATTCCTCTCTTTCTCTCACTCTGTATTCCTCTCTCTCTCTCACTCTGCATTCCTCTCTCTCTCTCACTCTGCATTCCTCTCTCTCTCTCTGAATCTGCATTCCTCTCTCTCTCTCACTCTGTATTCCTCTCTCTCTCTCACTCTGTATTCCTCTGTCTCTCTCTCACTCTCCATTCCTCTCTCTCTCTCTCACTCTCGATTCCTCTCTCTCTCTCTCTATTCCTCTCTCATTCTCTATTCCTCTCTCTCTCACTCTCTATTCCTCCCTCTCTCTCACTCTCTATTCCTCTCTCTCTCTCTCTCACTCTGTATTCCTCTCTCTCTCTCACTCTCTATTCCTCTCTTTCTCACTCTGTATTCCTCTCTCTCTCTCTCACTCTCTATTCCTCTCTCTCTCTCACTCTGTATTGCTCTCTCTCTCTCTCACTCTCTATTCCTCTCTCTCACTCTCACTCTGTATTCCCCTCTCTCTCTCTCTCACTCTCTATTCCTCTCTCTCTCTCACTCTCTATTCCTCTCTCTCTCTCACTCTCTATTCCTCTCTCTCTCTCACTATCTATTCCTCTCTCTCACTCACTCTGTATTCCTCTCTCTCTCTCACTCTCTATTCCTCTCTCTCTCTCTCTCTCTCACTCTGTATTCCCCTCTCTCTCACTCTCTGTATTCCTCTCTCTCTCACTCTCTGTATTCCCGTCTCTCTCCCTCACTCTGTATTCCTCTCTCTCTCTCACTCTGTATTCCTCCCTCTCTATCTCACTCTGTATTCCTCTTGCTCTCTATCTCACTCTGTGTTCCTCTCTCTCTCTCTCACTCTGTATTCCCCTCTCTCTCTCTCACTCTCTATTCCTCTCTCTCTCTCACTCTCTATTCCTCTCTCTCTCTCACTCTCTATTCCTCTCTCTCTCTCACTCTCTATTCCCCCCTCTTTCTCTCTATTCCTCCCTCTCTCTCACTCTATTCCTCTCTTTCTCACTCTGTATTGCTCTCTCTCTCTCTCTCTCTGTATTCCCCTCTCTCTCTCACTCTGTATTCCTCTCTCTCTCCCTCTCACTCTGTATTCCTCTCTCTCTCCCTCTCACTCTGTATTCCTCTCTCTCTCTCACTCTGTATTCCTCTCTCTGTCTCTCTCTCACTCTGTATTCCTCTCTCACTCTCTCACTCTGTATTACTCCCTCTCTCCCTCTCACTCTGTATTCCTCTCTCTCTCTCACTCCGTATTCCTCCCTCTCTCTCTCACTCTGTATCAATCTCTCTCTCACTCTGTTTTCCTCTCTCACTCTCTCACTCTCTATTCATCTCTCTCTCTCTCTCTCTCACTCTCTATTCCTCTCTCTCTCTCTCTCTCACTCTCTATTCCTCTCTCTCTCTCTCTCACTCTCTATTCCTCTGTCTCTCTCACTCTCTATTCCTCTCTCTCTCTCACTCTCTATTCCGCTCTCTCTCTCTCACTCTCTATTCCTCTCTGTCACTCTCACTCTCTATTCCTCTCTCTCTCTCACTCTCTATTCCTCTCTCTCTCTTCCTCACTCTCTATTCCTCTCTCTCTCTCTCACTCTGTATTCCTCTCTCTCTCTCTCACTCTCTATTCCTCTCTCTCTCTCTTACTCTCTATTCCTCTCTCTCTCTCACTCTCTATTCCTCTCTCTCTCTCACTCTGTATTCCTCTCTCTCTCTCACTCTGTATTCCTCTCTCTCTCTCACACTCTCTATTCCTCTCTCTCTCACACTCTCTATTCCTCTCTCTCTCTCACTCTCTATTCCTCTCTCTCTCTCTCACTCTCTATTCCTCTCTCTCTCTCGCACTCTCTATTCCTCTCTCTCCCTGACTCTGTATTCCTCTCTCTCTCTCACTCTCTATTCCTCTCTCTCTCTCTCACTCTCTATTCCTCTCTCTCTCTCACTCTCTATTCCTCTCTCTCTCTCTCACTCTCTATTCCTCTCTCTCTCTCACTCTCTATTCCTCTCTCTCTCTCACTCTGTATTCCTCTCTCTCTCTCTCACTCTCACTCTCTATTCCTCTCTCTCTCTATCACTCTCTATTCCTCTCTCTCTCTCTCACTCTCTATTCCTCTAGCTCTCTGTCACTCTCTATTCCTCTCTCTCTCTCTCTCACTCTGTATTCCCCTGTCTCTCACTCTCTGTATTCCTCTCTCTCTCTCACTCTGTATTCCTCTCTCTCTCTCTTACTCTGTATTCCTCTCTCTCTCTCACACTCTCTATTCCTCTCTCTCTCTCACTCTCTATTCCTCTCTCTCTCTCACTCTCTATTCCTCTCTCTCTCTCTCACTCTCTATTCCTCTCTCTCTCTCTCACTCTTAATTCCTCTCTCTCTCTGACTCTGTATTCCTCTCTCTCTCTCACTCTCTATTCCTCTCTCTCTCTCTCACTCTCTATTCCTCTCTCTCTCTCACTCTCTATTCCTCTCTCTCTCTCTCAATCTCTATTCCTCTCTCTCTCTCACTCTCTATTCCTCTCTCTCTCTCACTCTGTATTCCTCTCTCTCTCTCTCACTCTCACTCTCTATTCCTCTCTCTCTCTATCACTCTCTATTCCTCTCTCTCTCTCTCACTCTCTATTCCTCTAGCTCTCTCTCACTCTCTATTCCTCTCTCTCTCTCTCACTCTGTATTCCCCTCTCTCTCACTCTCTGGATTCCTTTCTCTCTCTCTCACTCTGTATTCCTCTCTCTGTCTCTCTCTCACTCTGTATTCCTCTCTCTCTCTCTCACTCTGCATTCCTCTCTCTCTCTCTCACTCTGCATTCCTCTCTCTCTCTCTCTCTCACTCTGCATTCCTCTCTCTCTCTCTCACTCTGTATTCCTCTCTCTCTCTCTCTCTCACTCTATATTCCTCTCTCTCTCTCACTCTGTATTCCTCTCTCTCTCTCTCACTCTGCATTCCTCTCTCTCTCTCACTCTGCATTCCTCTCTCTCTCTCTCTCTCATTCTGCATTCCCCTCTCTCTCTCACTCTGTATTCCTCTCTCTCTCTCACTCTCTATTCATCTCTCTCTCTCTCTCTCAGTATCCCTCTCTCTCTCTCGCTCTGTATTCCTCCCTCTCTATCTCACTCTGTATTCCCCTTGCTCTCTATTTCACTCTGTATTCCTCTCTCTCTCTTACTCTGTATTTCTCTATCTCTATTCCCCCCTCTCTCTCTATGTATTCCCCTCTCTCTCTCACTCTGTATTCCTCTCTCTCTCTCACTCTGTATTCCTCTCTCTCACTCTGTATTCCTCTCTCTCTCCCTCTCACTCTGTATTCCTCTCCCTCTCTCACTCTGTATTCCTCTCTCTCTCTCACTCTGTATTCCTCTCTCTGTCTCTCTCTCACTCTGTATTCCTCTCTCTCTCCCTCTCACTCTGTATTCCTCTCTCTCTCTCACTCTGTATTCCTCTCTCTCTCTCTCACTCTGTATTCCTCCCTCTCTCCCTCTCACTCTGTATTCCTCTCTCTCTCTCACTCTGTATTCCTCCCTCTCTCTCTCTCTGTATCAATCTCTCTCTCACTCTGTTTTCCTCTCTCACTCTCTCACTCTGTATTCCTCTCTCTCTCTCTCTCTCTCACTCTCACTCTGTATTCCTCTCTCACTCACTCTGGATTCCTCTCTCTCTCTCCCACTCTGTATTCCTCCCTCTCTCTCACTCTGTATTCCCCTCGCTCTCTCTCACTCTGTTTTCCTCTCTCTCTCTCTCACTCTCTATTCCTCTCTCTCTCTCACTCTCTATTGCTCTCTCTCTCTCTCACTCTCTATTCCTCTCTCTCTCTCTCTCACTCTCTATTCCTCTGTCTCTCTCACTCTCTATTCCTCTCTCTCTCTCACTCTCTATTCCTCTCTCTTTCTCTCACTCTGTATTCCTCTCTCTCTCTCTCACTCTCGATTCCTCTCTCTCTCTCTCACTCTCTATTCCTCTCTCTCTCTCTCACTCTCTATTCCTCTTTCTCTCTCTCACTCTCTATTCCTCTCCCTCTCTCACTCTCTATTCCTCTCTCTCTCTCTCACTCTCTATTCCTCTCTCTCTCTCTCACTCTCTATTCCTCTCTCTCTCTCTCTATCTCTCACTCTCTATTCCTCTCTCTCTCTCACTCTCTATTCCTCTCTCTCTCTCACTCTGTATTCCTCTCCCTCTCTCTCTCTATTCCTCTCTCTCTCTCACTCTCTATTCCTCTCTCTCTCTCTCACTCTCTATTTCTCTCTCTCTCTCACTCTCTATTCCTCTCTCTCTCTCTCACTCTGTATTCCCCCCTCTCTCTCTCACTCTCTATTCCTCTCTCTCTCTCTCACTCTCTGTTCCTCTCTCTCTCTCACTCTCTATTCCTCTCTCTCTCTCACTCTCTATTCCTCTCTCTCTCTCACTCTGTATTCCTCTCTCTCTCTAACACTCTCTATTCCTCTCTCTCTCTCACTCTCTATTCCTCTCTCTCTCACTCTCTATTCCTCTCCCTCTCTCACTCTCTATTCCTCTCTCTCTCTCTCACTCTCTATTCCTCTCTCTCTCTCTCACTCTGTATTCCCCTCTCTCTCTCTCACTCTCTATTCCTCTCTCTATCTCACTCTGTATTCCTCTCCCTCTCTCACTCTCTATTCCTCTCTCTCTCTCACTCTGTATTCCTCTCTCTCTCTAACACTCTCTATTCCTCTCTCTCTCTCACTCTCGATTCCTCTCCCTCTCTCACTCTCTATTCCTCTCTCTCTCTCTCACTCTCTATTCCTCTCTCTCTCTCTCACTCTCTATTCCTCTCTCTCTCTCACTCTGTATTCCTCTCTCTCTCACTCTCACTCTCTATTCCTCTCTCTCTCTCTCACTCTCTATTCCTCTCCCTCTCTCACTCTCTATTCCTCTCTCTCTCTCACTCTCTATTCCTCTCTCTCTCTCTCACTCTCTATTCCTCTCTCTCTCTCTCTTTCTCTCACTCTCTATTCCTCTCTCTCTCACTCTTTATTCCTCTCTCTCTCTCACTCTCTATTCCTCTCTCTCTCACTCTCTATTCCTCTCCCTCTCTCACTCTCTATTCCTCTCTCTCTCTCTCACTCTCTATTCCTCTCTCTCTCTCTCACTCTCTATTCCTCTCTCTCTCTCTCACTCTCTATTCCTCTCTCTCTCTCTCACTCTGTATTCCCCTCTCTCTCTCTCACTCTCTATTCCTCTCTCTCTCTCTCACTCTCTATTCCTCTCTCTATCTCACTCTCTATTCCTCTCTCTCTCTCACTCTCTATTCCTCTCTGTCTCTCACTCTGTATTCCTCTCTCTCTCTAACACTCTCTATTCCTCTGTCTCTCTCACTCTCTATTCCTCTCCCTCTCTCACTCTCGATTCCTCTCTCTCTCTCTCACTCTCTATTCCTCTCTCTCTCTCTCACTCTCTATTCCTCTCTCTCTCTCACTCTGTATTCCTCTCTCTCTCTCTCACTCTCACTCTCTATTCCTCTCTCTCTCTCTCACTCTCTATTCCTCTCTCTCCCTCACTCTCTATTCCTCTCTCTTTCTCTCACTCTGTATTCCTCTCTCTCTCACTCTGCATTCGTCTCTCTCTCTGAATCTGCATTCCTCTCTCTCTCTCACTCTGTATTCCTCTCTCTCTCTCACTCTGTATTCCTCTGTCTCTCTCTCACTCTCTATTCCTCTCTCTCTCTCACTCTCTATCCCTCTCTCTCTCTCTCTCTCTATTCCTCTCTATTCCTCTCTCTCTCTCTCTCACTCTCTATTCCACTCTCTCTCTCACTCTCTATTCCTCTCTCTCTCTCTCTCACTCTGTATTCCTCTCTCTCTCTCACTCTCTATTCCTCTCTCTCTCTCTCACTCTCTATTCCACTCTCTCTCTCTCACTCTCTATTCCTCTCTCTCTCTCACTCTGTATTGCTCTCTCTCTCTCTCACTCTCTATTCCTCTCTCTCACTCTCACTCTGTATTCCCCTCTCTCTCTCTCACTCTCTATTCCTCTCTCTCTCTCACTCTCTATTCCTCTCTCTCTCTCTCTCACTCTCTATTCCTCCCTCTCTCTCACTCTGTATTCCTCTCTCTCTCTCATTCTCAATTCCTCTCTCTCTCTCACTCTGTATTCCTCTCTCTCTCTCACTCTGTATTCCTCTCTCTCTCTCACTCTGTATTCCCTCTCTCTCACTCTCTGTATTCCTCTCTCTCTCACTCTCTGTATTCCCCTCTCTCTCTTACACTCTGTTTTCCTCTCTCTCTCTCACTTTGTATTCCTCTCTCTCTCACTCTGTATTCCTCTCTCTCTCTCACTCTGTATTCCTATCTCTCTCTCTCTCACTCTGTATTCCCCTCTCTCTCACTCTCTGTATTCCTCTCTCTCTCACTCTCGGTATTCCTCTCTCTCTCTCACTCTGTATTCCTCTCTCTGTCTCTCTCTCACTCTGTATTCCTCTCTCTCTCTCTCACTCTCTATTCCTCTCTCTCTCTCTCACTCTCTATTCCTCTCTCTCTCTCTCACTCTCTATTCCTCTCTCTCTCTCTCACTCTGTATTCCCCTCTCTCTCTCTCACTCTCTATTCCTCTCTCTCTCTCTCACTCTCTATTCCTCTCTCTATCTCACTCTCTATTCCTCTCTCTCTCTCACTCTCTATTCCTCTCTGTCTCTCACTCTGTATTCCTCTCTCTCTCTAACACTCTCTATTCCTCTGTCTCTCTCACTCTCTATTCCTCTCCCTCTCTCACTCTCGATTCCTCTCTCTCTCTCTCACTCTCTATTCCTCTCTCTCTCTCTCACTCTCTATTCCTCTCTCTCTCTCACTCTGTATTCCTCTCTCTCTCTCTCACTCTCACTCTCTATTCCTCTCTCTCTCTCTCACTCTCTATTCCTCTCTCTCCCTCACTCTCTATTCCTCTCTCTTTCTCTCACTCTGTATTCCTCTCTCTCTCACTCTGCATTCGTCTCTCTCTCTGAATCTGCATTCCTCTCTCTCTCTCACTCTCTATTCCTCTCTCTCTCTCACTCTCTATTCCTCTCTCTCTCTCTCTCACTCTCTATTCCTCCCTCTCTCTCACTCTGTATTCCTCTCTCTCTCTCATTCTCAATTCCTCTCTCTCTCTCACTCTGTATTCCTCTCTCTCTCTCACTCTGTATTCCTCTCTCTCTCTCACTCTGTATTCCCTCTCTCTCACTCTCTGTATTCCCCCTCTCTCTCTTACACTCTGTTTTCCTCTCTCTCTCTCACTTTGTATTCCTCTCTCTCTCACTCTGTATTCCTCTCTCTCTCTCACTCTGTATTCCTATCTCTCTCTCTCTCACTCTGTATTCCACTCTCTCTCACTCTCTGTATTCCTCTCTCTCTCACTCTCGGTATTCCTCTCTCTCTCTCACTCTGTATTCCTCTCTCTGTCTCTCTCTCACTCTGTATTCCTCTCTCTCTCTCTCACTCTGCATTCCTCTCTCTCTCTCTCACTCTGCATTCGTCTCTCTCTCTCTCACTCTGCATTCCTCTCTCTCTCTCTCACTCTGCATTCCTCTCGCTCTCTCTCTCTGTATTCCTCTCTCTCTCTCTCTCTCTCACTCTGTATTCCTCTCTCTCTCTCTCTCTCTCTCTCACTCTGTATTCCCCTCTCTCTCTCACTCTGTATTCCTCTCTCTCTCTCACTCTGTATTCCTCTCTCTCTCTCTCTCTCTCAGTATTCCTCTCTCTCTCTCTCACTCTGTATTCCTCCCTCTCTATCTCACTCTGTATTCCCCTTGCTCTCTATCTCACTCTGTATTCCTCTCTCTCTCTCACTCTGTATTCCCCTCTCTCTCTCACTCTCTATTTTCCTCTCTCTCTCACTCTCTATTCCTCTCTCTCTCTCACTCTCTATTCCTCTCTCTCTCTCACTCTCTATTCCCCCCTCTTTCTCTCTATTCCTCCCTCTCTCTCACTCTATTCCTCTCTCTCTCTCTCACTCTGTATTCCTCTCTCTCTCTCTCACTCTGTAGTCCCCTCCCTCTCTCACTCTGTCTTCCTCTTTCTCTCTCACTCTGTATTCCTCTCTCTCTCTCTCACTCTGTATTCCTCCCTCTCTATCTCACTCTGTATTCCCCTTGCTCACTATCTCACTCAGTAATCCTCTCTCTCTCTTACTCTGTATTTCTCTCTCTCCGTTCCCCTCACTCTCTCTGTATTCCCCTCTCTCTCTCACTCTGTATTCCTCTCTCTCTCTCACTCTGTATTCCTCTCTCTCTCACTCTGTATCCTCTCTCTCTCCCTCTCACTCTGTATTCCTCTCTCTCTCTCACTCTGTATTCCTCTCTCTGTCTCTCTCTCACTCTGTATTCCTCTCTCTCTCTCTCACTCTGCATTCCTCTCTCTCTCTCTCACTCTGCATTCCTCTCTCTCTCTCACTCTGCATTCCTCTCTCTCTCTCTCACTCTGCATTCCTCTCTCTCTCTCTCTGTATTCCTCTCTCTCTCTCTCTCTCACTCTGTATTCCTCTCTCTCTCTCTCACTCTGTATTCCCCTCTCTCTCTCACTCTGTATTCCTCTCTCTCTCTCACTCTGTATTACTCTCTCTCTCTCTCTCAGTATTCCTCTCTCTCTCTCTCACTCTGTATTCCTCCCTCTCTATCTCACTCTGTATTCCCCTTGCTCTCTATCTCACTCTGTATTCCTCTCTCTCTCTCACTCTGTAATCCCCTCTCTCTCTCACTCTCTATTTTCCTCTCTCTCTCACTCTCTATTCCTCTCTCTCTCTCACTCTCTATTCCTCTCTCTCTCTCACTCTCTATTCCCCCCTCTTTCTCTCTATTCCTCCCTCTCTCTCACTCTATTCCTCTCTCTCTCTCTCACTCTGTATTCCTCTCTCTCTCTCTCACTCTGTAGTCCCCTCCCTCTCTAACTCTGTCTTCCTCTTTCTCTCTCACTCTGTATTCCTCTCTCTCTCTCTCACTCTGTATTCCTCCCTCTCTATCTCACTCTGTATTCCCCTTGCTCACTATCTCACTCAGTAATCCTCTCTCTCTCTCACTCTGTATTCCTCTCTCTCTCTCTCTCTCTCTCTCACTCTGTATTCCTCTCTCTCTCTCTCTCTCTCTCTCACTCTGTATTCCCCTCTCTCTCTCACTCTGTATTCCTCTCTCTCTCTCACTCTGTATTCCTCTCTCTCTCTCTCTCTCTCAGTATTCCTCTCTCTCTCTCTCACTCTGTATTCCTCCCTCTCTATCTCACTCTGTATTCCCCTTGCTCTCTATCTCACTCTGTATTCCTCTCTCTCTCTCACTCTGTATTCCCCTCTCTCTCTCACTCTCTATTTTCCTCTCTCTCTCACTCTCTATTCCTCTCTCTCTCTCACTCTCTATTCCTCTCTCTCTCTCACTCTCTATTCCCCCCTCTTTCTCTCTATTCCTCCCTCTCTCTCACTCTATTCCTCTCTCTCTCTCTCACTCTGTATTCCTCTCTCTCTCTCTCACTCTGTAGTCCCCTCCCTCTCTCACTCTGTCTTCCTCTTTCTCTCTCACTCTGTATTCCTCTCTCTCTCTCTCACTCTGTATTCCTCCCTCTCTATCTCACTCTGTATTCCCCTTGCTCACTATCTCACTCAGTAATCCTCTCTCTCTCTTACTCTGTATTTCTCTCTCTCCGTTCCCCTCACTCTCTCTGTATTCCCCTCTCTCTCTCACTCTGTATTCCTCTCTCTCTCTCACTCTGTATTCCTCTCTCTCTCACTCTGTATCCTCTCTCTCTCCCTCTCACTCTGTATTCCTCTCTCTCTCTCACTCTGTATTCCTCTCTCTGTCTCTCTCTCACTCTGTATTCCTCTCTCTCTCTCTCACTCTGCATTCCTCTCTCTCTCTCTCACTCTGCATTCCTCTCTCTCTCTCACTCTGCATTCCTCTCTCTCTCTCTCACTCTGCATTCCTCTCTCTCTCTCTCTGTATTCCTCTCTCTCTCTCTCTCTCACTCTGTATTCCTCTCTCTCTCTCTCACTCTGTATTCCCCTCTCTCTCTCACTCTGTATTCCTCTCTCTCTCTCACTCTGTATTACTCTCTCTCTCTCTCTCAGTATTCCTCTCTCTCTCTCTCACTCTGTATTCCTCCCTCTCTATCTCACTCTGTATTCCCCTTGCTCTCTATCTCACTCTGTATTCCTCTCTCTCTCTCACTCTGTAATCCCCTCTCTCTCTCACTCTCTATTTTCCTCTCTCTCTCACTCTCTATTCCTCTCTCTCTCTCACTCTCTATTCCTCTCTCTCTCTCACTCTCTATTCCCCCCTCTTTCTCTCTATTCCTCCCTCTCTCTCACTCTATTCCTCTCTCTCTCTCTCACTCTGTATTCCTCTCTCTCTCTCTCACTCTGTAGTCCCCTCCCTCTCTAACTCTGTCTTCCTCTTTCTCTCTCACTCTGTATTCCTCTCTCTCTCTCTCACTCTGTATTCCTCCCTCTCTATCTCACTCTGTATTCCCCTTGCTCACTATCTCACTCAGTAATCCTCTCTCTCTCTTACTCTGTATTTCTCTCTCTCTGTTCCCCTCTCTCTCTCTGTATTCCCCTCTCTCTCTCACACTGTATTCCTCTCTCTCTCTCACTCTGTATTCCTCTCTCTCTCACTCTGTATCCTCTCTCTCTCCCTCTCACTCTGTATTCCTCTCTCTCTCTCACTCTGCATTCCTCTCTCTGTCTCTCTCTCACTCTGTATTCCTCTCTCTCCCTCTCTCACTCTGTATTCCTCCCTCTCTCCCTCTCACTCTGCATTCCTCTCTCTCTCTCACTCTGTATTCCTCTCTCTCACTCTCACTCTGTATTCCTCCCTCTCTCTCACTCTGTATTCCCCTCCCTCTCTCTCACTCTGTTTTCCTCTCTCTCTCTCTCTCACTCTCTATTCCTCTCTCCCTCTCTCACTCTCTATTCCTCTCTCTCTCTATCTCACTCTCTATACCTCTCTCTCTCTCACTCTCTATTCCTCTCTCTCTCTCTCACTCTCTATTTTCCTCTCTCTCTCACTCTCTATTCCTCTCTCTCTCTCACTCTCTATTCCTCTCTCTCTCTCACTCACTATTCCCCCCTCTTTCTCTCTATTCCTCCCTCTCTCTCACTCTATTCCTCTCTCTCTCTCTCACTCTGTATTCCTCTCTCTCTCTCTCACTCTGTAGTCCCCTCCCTCTCTCACTCTGTCTTCCTCTTTCTCTCTCACTCTGTATTCCTCTCTCTCTCTCACTCTGTATTCCTCTCTCTCTCACTCTGTATCCTCTCTCTCTCCCTCTCACTCTGTATTCCTCTCTCTCTCTCACTCTGTATTCCTCTCTCTCCCTCTCTCACTCTGTATTCCTCCCTCTCTCCCTCTCACTCTGCATTCCTCTCTCTCTCTCACTCTGTATTCCTCCCTCTCTCTCTCACTCTGTATCAATCTCTCTCTCACTCTGTTTTCCTCTCTCACTCTCTCACTCTGTATTCCTCTCTCTCTCTCTCACTCTCACTCTGTATTCCTCCCTCTCTCTCACTCTGTATTCCCCTCCCTCTCTCTCACTCTGTTTTCCTCTCTCTCTCTCTCACTCTCTATTCCTCTCTCCCTCTCTCACTCTCTATTCCTCTCTCTCTCTCTCTCACTCTCTGTACCTCTCTCTCTCATTCACTCTCTATTCCTCTGTCTCTCTCACTCTCAATTCCTCTCTCTCTCTCACTCTCTATTCTGCTCTCTCTCTCTCACTCTCTATTCCTCTCTCTCTCTCTCACTCTCTATTCCTCTCTCTCTCTCTCACTCTCTATTCCTCTCTCTCTCTCTCACTCTCTATTTCTGTCTCTGGGAATTCTGTCTCTGGGGATTCTGTCTCTTGGGATTCTGTCTGGGGATTCTGTCTCTGGGAATTCTTTCGCTGGGGATTCTGTCTGGGGATTCTGACTCTGGGGATTCTGTCTGGGGATTCTGTCTGGGGATTCTGTCTCTGGGAATTCTGTCTCTGGGGATTCTGTCTCTGAGGATTCTGTCTCTGGGGATTCTGTCTGGGGATTCTGTCTCTGGGGATTCTGTCTCTGGGGATTCTGTCTGGGGATTCTGTCTGTGGATTCTGTCTCTGAGGATTCTGTCTGGGGATTCTGTCTGGGGATTCTGTCTGGGGATTCTGTCTCTGGGGATTCTGTCTCTGGGGATTCTGTCTGGGGATTCTGTCTCTGGGGATTCTGTCTGGGGATTCTGTCTCTGGGGATTCTGTCTCTGGGGATTCTGTCTCTGGGGATTCTGTCTGGGGATTCTGTCTCTGGGGATTCTGTCTCTGGGGATTCTGTCTGGGGATTCTGTCTGTGGATTCTGTCTCTGAGGATTCTGTCTGGGGATTCTGTCTGGGGATTCTGTCTGGGGATTCTGTCTCTGGGGATTCTGTCTCTGGGGATTCTGTCTGGGGATTCTGTCTCTGGGGATTCTGTCTGGGGATTCTGTCTCTGGGAATTCTGTCTCTGGGGATTCTGTCTCTGGGGATTCTGTCTGGGGATTCTGTCTCTGAGGATTCTGTCTCTGGGGATTCTGTCTCTGGGGATTCTGTCTGGGGATTCTGTCTCTGGGGATTCTGTCTCTGGGGATTCTGTCTGGGGATTCTGTCTGTGGATTCTGTCTCTGAGGATTCTGTCTGGGGATTCTGTCTGGGGATTCTGTCTCTGGGGATTCTGTCTCTGGGGATTCTGTCTGGGGATTCTGTCTCTGGGGATTCTGTCTGGGGATTCTGTCTCTGGGAATTCTGTCTCTGGGGATTCTGTCTCTGGGGATTCTGTCTGGGGATTCTGTCTCTGGGGATTCTGTCTGGGGATTCTGTCTCTGGGGATTCTGTCTCTGGGGATTCTGTCTGGGGATTCTGTCTCTGGGGATTCTGTCTGGGGATTCTGTCTCTGGGGATTCTGTCTCTGGGGATTCTGTCTTGGGATTCTGTCTGGGGATTCTGTCTGGGGATTCTGTCTCTGGGGATTCTGACTCTGGGGATTCTGTCTCTGGGGATTCTGTCTGGGGATTCTGTCTCTGGGGATTCTGTCTCTGGGGATTCTGTCTGGGGATTCTGTCTGGGGATTCTGTCTCTGGGGATTCTGTCTGGGGATTCTGTCTCTGGGGATTCTGTCTCTGGGGATTCTGTCTGGGGATTCTTTCTCTGGGGATTCTGTCTGGGGATTCTGTCTCTGGGGATTCTGTCTGGGGATTCTGTCTGGGGATTCTGTCTCTGGGGATTCTGTCTCTGGGGATTCTGACTCTGGGGATTCTGTCTCTGGGGCTTCTGTCTCTGGGGATTCTGTCTGGGGATTCTGTCTCTGGGAATTCTGTCTGGGGATTCTGTCTCTGGGGATTCTGTCTCTGGGGATTCTGTCTCTGGGGATTCTGTCTGGGGATTCTGTCTCTGGGGATTCTGTCTCTGGGAATTCTGTCTCTGGGGATTCTGACTCTGGGGATTCTGTCTGGGGATTCTGTCTCTGGGGATTCTGTCTCTGGGGATTCTGTCTCTGGGGATTCTGTCTGGGGATTCTGTCTCTGGGGATTCTGTCTGGGGATTCTGTCTCTGGGGATTCTGTCTGGGGATTCTGTCTCTGGGGATTCTGTCTCTGGGGATTCTGTCTGGGGATTCTGTATCTGGGGATTCTGTCTCTGGGAATTCTGTCTCTGGGGATTCTGACTCTGGGGATTCTGTCTGGGGATTCTGTCTCTGGGGATTCTGTCTCTGGGGATTCTGTCTCTGGGGATTCTGTCTCTGGGGATTCTGTCTGGGGATTCTGTCTCTGGGGATTCTGTCTGGGGATTCTGTCTCTGGGGATTCTGTCTCTGGGTATTCTGTCTGGGGATTCTGTCTGGGGATTCTGTCTCTGGGGATTCTGTCTCTGGGGATTCTGACTCTGGGGATTCTGTCTCTGGGGATTCTGTCTCTGGGGATTCTGTCTCTGGGGATTCTGTCTGGGGATTCTGTCTCTGGGGATTCTGTCTGGGGATTCTGTCTCTGGGGATTCTGTCTGGGGATTCTGTCTCTGGGGATTCTGTCTGGGGATTCTGTCTCTGGGGATTCTGTCTGGGGATTCTGTCTCTGGGGATTCTGTCTGGGGATTCTGTCTCTGGGGATTCTGACTCTGGGGATTCTGTCTCTGGGGATTCTGCCTCTGGGGATTCTGTCTCTGGGGATTCTGTCTCTGGGGATTCTGTCTGGGGATTCTGTCTCTGGGGATTCTGTCTGGGGATTCTGTCTCTGGGGATTCTGACTCTGGGGATTCTGTCTCTGGGGATTCTGTCTCTGGGGATTCTGTCTGGGGATTCTGTCTCTGGGGATTCTGTCTCTGGGGATTCTGTCTGGGGATTCTGTCTCTGGGGATTCTGTCTGGGGATTCTGTCTCTGGGGATTCTGACTCTGGGGATTCTGTCTCTGGGGATTCTGTCTGGGGATTCTGTCTCTGGGGATTCTGTCTCTGGGGATTCTGTCTGGGGATTCTGTCTCTGGGGATTCTGTCTCTGGGGATTCTGTCTCTGGGGATTCTGTCTGGGGATTCTGTCTCTGGGGATTCTGTCTGGGGATTCTGTCTCTGGGGATTCTGTCTGGGGATTCTGTCTCTGGGGATTCTGTCTCTGGGGATTCTGTCTGGGGATTCTGTCTCTGGGGATTCTGTCTCTGCTGATTCTGTCTGGGGATTCTGTCTCTGGGGATTCTGTCTGGGGATTCTGTCTCTGGGGATTCTGTCTCTGGGGATTCTGTCTCTGGGGATTCTGTCTGGGGATTCTGTCTCTGGGGATTCTGTCTCTGGGGATTCTGTCTCTGGGGATTCTGTCTGGGGATTCTGTCTCTGGGGATTCTGTCTGGGGATTCTGTCTCTGGGGATTCTGTCTCTGGGGATTCTGTCTGGGGATTCTGTCTCTGGGGATTCTGTCTCTGGGGATTCTGTCTGGGGATTCTGTCTCTGGGGATTCTGTCTCTGGGGATTCTGTCTGGGGATTCTGTCTCTGTGGATTCTGCCTTCTCGACCCCAGCTTTTCACAAGATCGTGAACATTTCCTTCCCGGACACCTTTCCATTAGACCGTGACTCTTCCTGATTTCCCTGCTCCCGCCCCCTGCTCTCTTGCCATCTGTGCCCACACTCCCCCTTGTCCTGTCCCTGGATCATTCACGTCCCCCAACTGTTGCAACAGTAACACGCCCTCTCCTGTACGTTGCCCTGTGGTCGGCCCGAGCAGGGCTCCCCGTACGGCCCACTTTGTAGGAGCCAGTTCCACATACCGAGCATCAGGAGCCCCTGGTCTGCTCCCTGATATTGGGCACTGGAGAGGCCGGTTTGCGCCGCTAACTCTCACAAACGGGACGCCCCCTCTTGCATGGAGTGCCAGGGTGTGTTATCATCAATCCAATCCATAGACTGTTCGGTTTGTTTTGGACCGCCTGTATCACCCACTGATGGATGGAGCCGTGCCCCTGGGTGTTACCCAGGATCACATTCATGGCGGGCTCTGTTACCAGGGCACCAAGCGGTTTTCATTCTTGGTCCGTGATGTCTCCGTCCTGAGTGACTTGGTCCCATCGACACACCAACCATGGCCCCCAAACTTTCACCAGGTTTTTGTCGATACCGGTTCCCCATTTCACGTAATTCAGTGTGGGTGAAATCCCCGGCCGTCTGCCTGTGCCCCGGCGGCCCCTGTTGTTTCATTTTGCGGGTGTGCAGCGGACAGAGCACTGGGTCAGGTTCTGTGTCCGTCCACCCTGTACCCGAGTCTGTATCAGAATCGGACACCCAGATGTCCCCATCCCAGGCGACCGGGTCAAAACCACTGGACCCACAAAGGCCGCGCTCCTTCACTGGATCTATCCACTTGTTTCTCTTTTTCACGCGTTTCTTTTCTCGGGCTGTCGCCCATCGACAGGTCGGGCCGGTTTGGCTGCTTTCCGCCCTGTTTGCCCGTCCCTGTTTGCCCGTCCCTGTGCAGTCAAAGCACAGTTCTGTTTCTCGTGCAGTGCTGTGGTTACTCGGTTTTGCTTTCTCTCCTTCCTTAGTTGTTCGATCTCTCGCTCTGCCTTACGGAGGCAGGTCAAGAGTATCCAACCCACTTGCTCTGTGCTCCCCTTTTTCTTGGGGAAGCCCTCTTCCTCCAATAGGTCGCACACAGCAAAGGGAATGACCTTATGATTATCTTCCAACCTTATATCCCACTAGGGCGGGGCAGTAATACTAGCCAAGTGGTTGGTGACTTTTCCCCAGCCGTCTGTGGTAGCCCACCCTGGGATATCATAGGTTTCGGCTTCCGCCGTCTTTCCCTGTCGTCTGAACATATTGACCAGATCCTGCTGACTACGCCAAATGTAGTGTTTTGTTTTAAACACAGGTTCTGGATCTGATCAATCTAGTACACAGGCGAATGTAAAAGGTGCTACTTTATTGTAACACTTATAACCTACAAGTACTGTAACAGACAAACAACCAATCACAAGCTGACGTCCGTCTGCCCGTCGGGGACCCCTGAAGTCGCTGGCTGGTCATTGAGCCTGTAGTTTTCCCAGGCACCGTCTGCACTCCCAGTCCTCAGTGAAATCCTTCGAGTCTGGGAAGTCCCCGATAGTTATACTGGGGCGTAAACAAGTGGACTTGTGGCGGACGGTCAGGTCAAACAGATGGTGGCCTTGAGGCGTCTTGCGCGATGTAAACACGTTTAGCTGCTGACAACACTTGTGATATGTCATACAGTTCACCATTATCTTACAGGGACCAAAAAGGGGGTCTACACATGGAGGCAGAGGTACTGAGCCTGAGGTACTAAATGAGTACTTTGCATCTGCCTTTACCAAGGAAGAAGATGCTGCCAAAGTCACAGTAAAAGAGGAGACAGTTGAGATACTGGATGGGGTAAAAATTTATAAAGAGGAAGTGCTAGAAAGGTTGGCTGTACTTAAAGTATTGTAAACAATTTTACAACACCAAGTTATAGTCCAGCAATTTTATTTATTTAAAATAAAATTGCTGGACTATAACTTGGTGTTGTAAAATTGTTTACAATTGTCAACCCCAGTCCATCACCGGCATCTCCACATCGTACTTAAAGTAGGTAAATCACCCGGTCCGGATGGGATGTATCCGAGGTTGCTGAGGGAAGTAAGGGTGGAAATTGCGGAGGTACTGGCCATAATCTTCCAAACATCCTTGGATACAGGGGTGGTGCCAGAGGACTGGAGAATTGTAAATATTACACCCTTGTTCAAAAAAGGGCATAAGGATAAACCCAGCAACTGCAGGCCAGTCCGTTTAATCTCGGTGGTGGGGAAACTCTTAGAAACGATAATCCGGGACAGAATTAACAGTCACTTGGACAAGTGGAGGAAAGCTGTGGACTGCAGGAAGATATCAATGGACTGGTCAGGTGGGCAGAAAAGTGGCAAATGGAATTCAATCGGGAGAAGTGTGAGGTAATGCATTTGGGGAGAGCAAACAAGGCAAGGGAATACACAATAAATGGGAGGATACTGAGAGGTGTAGAGGAAGTGAGGGACCTTGGAGTGCATGTCCACAGATCCCTGAAGGTAGCAGGACAGGTAGATAAGGTGGTTAAGAAGGCATATGGAATACTTTCCTTTATTAGCCGAGGCATAGAATATAAGAGCAGGGAGGTTATGCTGGAACTGTATAAAACATTAGTTAGGCCACAGCTTGAGTACTGTGCACAGTTCTGGTCACCACATTACAGGAAGGATGTAATTGCACTAGAGAGGGTGCAGAGGAGATTTACGAGGATGTTGCCAGGACTGGAGAATTTTAGCAGTGAGGAAAGATTGGATAGGCTGGGGTTGTTTTCTTTGGAACAGAGGAGGCTGAGATTTAATTGAGGTGGACAAAATTATGACAGGACTTGATAGAGTGGATAGGAAGGACCTATTTCCCTAGCAGAGGGGTCAATAACCAGGGGGCATAGATTTAAAGTAATTGGTCGAAGGATTAGAGGGGAGCTGAGGAGAATTCTTTCTCACCCAGAGGGTGGTGGGGGTCTGGAACTCACTGCCTGAAAGAGTGGTAGAGGCAGAAACCCTCAACTCATTTAAAAAGTACCTGGATGTGCACCTGAAGAGCCGTAACCTACAGGGCTACGGACCAAGAGCTGGAAAGTGTGATTGAGCTGGATAGCTCTTTTTCGTCCAGCATGGGCACGATGGGCCGAATGGCCTCCTTCTGCGCCCTAACATTTCGGTAGGAAGAACGAGGAGAGGCAATATAAACTAAATGATACAATTGTAAATGGGGGTTCAGGAACAGAGTGATCTGGGGGTGTATGTGCACAAATCGTTGAAGGTGGTGGAGCAAGTTGAGAAAGTGGTTAAAAAAGCATACGGGATCCTGGGCTTTATAAATAGAGGCATAGAGTACAAAAGCAAAGAAGTCACGATGAACCTTTATAAAACACTGGTTCAGCCACAACTGGAGTATTGTGTCCAGTTCCAGGCACCGCACTTTAGGAAAGATGTCAAGGCCTTAGAGAGGATGCAGAAGAAATTTACTAGAATGGTTCCAGGGATGAGGGACTTTAGTTACGTGGATAGACTGGAGAAGCTGGAGTTGTTCCCCTTAGAGCAGAGAAGATTGTGAGGAGATTTGATCGAGGTATTCAAAATCATGAAGGGACTAGACAGAGTAGATAGAGAGAAACTGTTCCCATTGGTGGAAGGGTCAAGAACCAGAGGACATAGATTTAAGGTGATTGGCAAAAGAACCAAAGGTGACATGAGGAAAAACTTTTATACACAGAGAGTGGTTAGGATCTGGAATGCACTGCCCGAGGGGGTGGTGGAGGCAGATTCAACTGTGGCTTTCTAAAGGGAACTGGATAAGTACTTGAAGGGAAAAAAATTGCAGGGCTACAGGGATAGGGCGGGGGAGTGGGACTAATTGGATTGCTCTTGCAGAGAGCTGGCACAGGCTCGATGGGCCGAATGGCCTCCTTCTGTGCTGTAACCTTTCTATGATTCTAAGAACACTGTGGAAATAAACTGTGCAGTGCCAGTTAGATCACTAGTTATGAGTTAGCTGTTCCCAGTTGGGAAAATACAACTGTTGTTTGTGCTTGAGATTGATGGATTTTTGTTAGGTAAGGATATGGAACTAAGGAGGGTGAATGGAGCTAAGATACAGATCAGCCAAAACCTAATTGAATGGCAGAACAGGCTTGAGGGGATGAATGGCCTCCTCCTGTTCCAATATTCCTATAACACTGTTCAGAAATGGTTCAGGGTAATCCTGATTAAAAAGCAGTGATTGGTTGGGTGAGGTTTAATTGTTGAACTTCATTTAACAGGGTCTTGAGAAGACTTTACAAACTATTTCTGTTTTTAGGCACATGAAACATGTCAGAAGCATTCCTGGACTTCACATGGTTCTTGTCCTTAAATCTACATTGCATAACTGGATGCTTGAGTTCAAGAGATGGATATCAACTCTTTGAGCAATTTGTTTCTTGTGATCTGTCCAAACACGGTTCTGAGATCTTCAATCCTTGCTGCTGAGCTCCAACTATAGATCACCGTGTGAATTTGCTGATCGTTGCTCTGGATTGGTGTGGAGCCTCATGCGGGAGCACGAATCATGAAACTGTGCGGTGTGGCCCATATTTTCTGTCCCTTAACCGGCTGAAAGATCACGGGCTGTGGGTGCAGATTATTACAGGTTGGGCTCCACACCAGCAGAGTACAATTGGAGAACTCAGCGGGTGAAACAGGTCTTCGACAGTAGAGTAAACCGGGCGACAGCAACCCGACCTGATTTCCTTTTCCATTGACCTCTGGTGGGAGAGTCCAGGATGAGGGGGCATGATCTTAATATTAGAGCCAAGCCGCTCAGTGGTGAAATCTGGAAGCATTTCTTCACACAAAGGGTAGTGGAAATCTGGAACTCTCTCCCCCACATGGATGCTGGGGGTCAATTAGAGCTTTCAAGGCTGAGATGGATGGATTTTTGTTGGGTAAGGGTATCGAGAGATTTGGAGCAAAGACGAGTAAATGGGGTTGAGGTGCAGGTCAGCCATGATCTAATCGAATGGCAGAGCAGGCTCGAGGGGCCTCCTGTTCCTGTGATATCAGGCAAGGTGTAGAATGATGATATCATTTAAAATCTGAATGAAATCATCTCTGTGCGTGCACTGGAGATGAAAGAAATGATCAGGTTTGAGATGTCCCTCCAAGTCACAGCCACGAAAACAAGTCCACTTTTCACAAAAACTACCAACCTCTTTAGCAAAAATAGGACCAGTTTTGGTGTTTGAAAAATAAGACCAGGGTAGGAAAGCTTGAAGTCAAAGGTGCACTAACAGTTCTTAAAGGGGCATGTCAGGGGTTTTACTTAACAGTGACCGAAAACACAAAGAGTGGGTCTGAGCTGAATTACACCAAACCATTCCCGTGCCCCCTGGTGGATTCGATGAAAAATGCAGGCTTATTACAATCTAATTAATTACAGGCAGTGACCCCGGACACTGCCCACCCCCGCCACAGCTCATTTCCCCTTCACTTCCCCCCGGTGAGTTTTGTCTAATTATCTGCTGATCGCTATCATGAGACTTATTAACATAATTGGCACATTTGTTCCAATTAACTGAAGGAAATTGCTGCACCATCTTTCCAACTTTTAAAATGCAACTTTAGCCAAAGTGCAACTGTCAGCAAGAAAAAAAGTGCAGAGAATGGGCAAACCATCAAAAAGAAAATATATAAATATATTCTTACTGGACTGTGTACTGCCATGGCTCTCGATAGGGCCTGGAAAACACAGCAGGGAGAAAGAGAGGAAGGTAAAGACATTTGGAGCATTTGATCAAACCGGTAATTAAATAGACAAAGTTATTACAGGCTAATTATCGAGAGCTTTGCAAACTAAGAGAACGAGAAGAAACAATCTCTGGGGAAAGAACTAAAGTGTGAGCATTAATTAATTGTTTCCAACTTCATGAAGGGTAAATAACATCAGTTGAATTGTTAGGGTTAAGGGAATGGAGGCAGTTTGCAGCATTCGAAGCAACAACTGTGGGAAAAAACAATTAGATTAACGGCAACAAAGAACGACCAATCCACTCATTCCTGTAGTAATGAACCTATTGTTCTGAAGCACCTTAACCTCCCTCACCCAATCCCCCTCCTCCTCCCTCACCCAATCCCCCTCCTCCTCCCTCACCCAATCCCCCTCCTCCTCCCTCACCCAATCCCCCTCCTCCTCCCTCACCCAATCCCCCTCCTCCTCCCTCACCCAATCCCCCTCCTCCTCCCTCACCCAATCCCCCTCCTCCTCCCTCACCCAATCCCCCTCCTCCTCCCTCACCCAATCCCCCTCCTCCTCCCTCACCCAATCCCCCTCCTCCTCCCTCACCCAATCCCCCTCCTCCTCCCTCACCCAATCCCCCTCCTCCTCCCTCACCCAATCCCCCTCCTCCTCCCTCACCCAATCCCCCTCCTCCTTCCTCACTTTCACCCCATCCCTCAACCCCCTCCTCCTCCCTCACTTTCACCCCATCCCTCAACCCCCTCCTTCTCCCTCACTTTCACCCCATCCCTCAACCCCCTCCTCCTCCCTCACTTTCACCCCATCCCTCAACCCCCTCCTTCTCCCTCACTTTCACCCCATCCCTCAACCCCCTCCTCCTCCCTCACTTTCACCCCATCCCTCAACCCCCTCCTCCTCCCTCACTTTCACCCCATCCCTCAACCCCCTCCTTCTCCCTCACTTTCACCCCATCCCTCAACCCCCTCCTCCTCCCTCACTTTCACCCCATCCTCCTTCCCTCTCCTCCTCCCTCACTTTCACCCCATCCCTCAACCCCCTCCTCCTCCCTCACTTTCACCCCATCCCTCAACCCCCTCCTTCTCCCTCACTTTCACCCCATCCCTCAACCCCCTCCTCCTCCCTCACTTTCACCCCATCCTCCTTCCCCCTCCTCCTCCCTCACTTTCACCCCATCCTCCTTCCCTCTCCTCCTCCTCCACCCTCACCCCTTCATCAGCCCCGCCCTCACCCCATCCTCCCTCCTCAGGTTGCTGAGGGAAGAAACGATGGAAATTGCGGAGGTGCTGACCATAATTGTCCAATCCTCAGATACAGGGCTGGTGCCAGAGGACTGGAGAATTGCAAATGTTACTCCCTTGTTCAAAAAAGGACATAAGGATAAACCCAGCAACTACAGGCCAGTCCGTTTAACCTCAATAGTGGGGAAACTTTTAGAAATGATAATCTGGGACAGAATTAATAGTCATTTCGACAAGTGTGGATTGATTATGGAAATCCAGCATGGATTTGTTAAAGGCAAATCGTGTTTAACTAAGTTGATAGAGTTTTTTGATGAGGTAACAGAGAGGGTCGATGAGAGCAGTGCAGTTGATGTGTGTGTTGGTGTAGGTGTCACTGAGTATTAGACGGGCAAAATTAAAGCTCATAGGATTAAGGGGGCAGTGACAGACCTTACTCAATGGACATAGAAGAGGGATGGCTATTGGTCAAAGAGCAATCAGAAGATTGTGGGCTCATCCAATAGCCATTCAGGGAGTGGAACTGGAATCATTCCTCTCGATTCCAGGGATAAAGCCCAGGAAACCAAGAGCAAAGTTCAGCCTAGGTATCAGGAGAAGAGTGAATCGCAGCCCTGGGGCCAACAGAGAGCAAAATCGAGCCCAGAGGTCAGCACAGTGCTCGAGATCAGACCAGGGGCTGGCAGATTAGCAGAATTCATCAGACAACTTCAGTTAGCAGAAAGA
Organism: Heptranchias perlo; assembly: GCF_035084215.1. Classification (NCBI taxonomy): domain Eukaryota; kingdom Metazoa; phylum Chordata; class Chondrichthyes; order Hexanchiformes; family Hexanchidae; genus Heptranchias; species Heptranchias perlo. Next base: position 859,563 of record NW_027138785.1, read on the forward strand.
AGCAAATAATTAGGAGATTCAGGAAATTGGGAGTACTGACCGCACGGGGAGTGCTGACCCCACGGGGAGTACTGACCCCGCGGGGAGTACTGACCCCGCGGGGAGTACTGACCCCGCGGGGAGTGCTGACCCCGCGGGGAGTGCTGACCCCACGGGGAGTACTGACCCCACGGGGAGTGCTGACCCCGCGGGGAGTGCTGACCCCGCGGGGAGTGCTGACCCCGCGGGGAGTGCTGATCCCGCGGGGAGTGCTGACCCCGCGGGGAGTGCTGACCCCGCGGGGAGTGCTGACCCCGCGGGGAGTGCTGACCCCGCGGGGAGTGCTGACCCCGCGGGGAGTGCTGACCCCGCGGGGAGTGCTGACCCCGCGGGGAGTGCTGACCCCGCGGGGAGTGCTGACCCCGCGGGGAGTGCTGACCCCGCGGGGAGTGCTGACCCCGCGGGGAGTGCTGACCCCGCGGGGAGTGCTGACCCCGCGGGGAGTGCTGACCCCGCGGGGAGTGCTGATCCCGCGGGGAGTGCTGACCCCACGGGGAGTGCTGACCCCACGGGGAGTACTGACCCCACGGGGAGTGCTGACCCCGCGGGGAGTGCTGATCCCGCGGGGAGTACTGACCCCACGGGGAGTGCTGACCCCGCGGGGAGTACTGACCCCACGGGGAGTGCTGACCCCACGGGGAGTACTGACCCCACGGGGAGTACTGACCCCACGGGGAGTGCTGACCCCGCGGGGAGTACTGACCCCACGGGGAGTGCTGACCCCACGGGGAGTACTGACCCCACGGGGAGTGCTGATCCCGCAGGGAGTGCTGACCCCACGGGGAGTGCTGACCCCACGGGGAGTACTGACCCCGCGGGGAGTGCTGACCCCGCGGGGAGTGCTGATCCCGCGGGGAGTACTGACCCCGCAGGGAGTGCTGATCCCACGGGGAGTACTGATCCCACGGGGAGTGCTGATCCCACGGGGAGTGCTGACCCCGCAGGGAGTGCTGATCCCGCGGGGAGTGCTGATCCCGCGGGGAGTGCTGACCCCGCAGGGAGTGCTGATCCCGCGGGGAGTGCTGATCCCGCGGGGAGTGCTGATCCCGCGGGGAGTACTGACCCCACGGGGAGTACTGACCCCACGGGGAGTGCTGATCCCACGGGGAGTGCTGATCCCACGGGGAGTACTGACCCCGCGGGGAGTACTGACCCCACGGGGAGTGCTGATCCCACGGGGAGTGCTGATCCCGCGGGGAGTGCTGACCCCGCGGGGAGTGCTGACCCCGCAGGGAGTGCTGATCCCACGGGGAGGATGCTGCAAGGTGGAAATATTCTCTGAACTGGGACAATTGCCGAAACTTAGACCCAATCCAGATGTATTTTTAAAGTGTGCCAGAATGTGCCTGTTTTCCAGGTGCTCTGTGCTGGACCAATTGCTGATGGTGTCTGATGGAAATACATTACTCAAACTGCTCCGTTTGAGTAATGCTTATTGTTCATTTTTCATTTGCTTGCTGACAGCAGACAAGCTTTTATTGTCACATGGCAATGTTGAGAAGTGAATTGTCAGGTAACTTGTTTATTGGTCACCTGTCCAATGTGTAGAATTACAGTGTGAGATGCTGCAAAAGGACTCGAATCACCAAGATGCAAAACTGGAAGGACCTGGTTATTAATGGCAGTTCTGATAGAGAGCAGTGGAGAACGGGGGGGCCCATGGGAAATAGAACAAAGGGTGAGTTCAAGCAGCTCAAAACTGGGAACCCATCTGGTTCATTAATGTCCTTTAGGGAAGGAAACCTGCCGTCCTTACCCGGTCTGGACAATATGTGACTCCAGACTCCAGACCCACAGCAATGTGGTTGATTCTTAATTGCCCTCTGAAATGGCCTAGCAAGCCAATCAGTTGTAAAATCTCGCTAAAAAAAGTCATGATGAGAATAAAACCGGACGGACCACCAGGCATCGGACACGACAAAGGCAAACCAAGCCCAGTCGACCCTACAAAGTCCTCCTCACTAACATCTGGGGACTTGTGCCAAAATTGGGAGAGCTGTCCCACAGACGAGTCAAGCAACAGCCTGATGTAGCCATACTCACAGAATCATATCTTTCAGCCAACGTCCCAGGCTCCTCCATCACCATCCCTGGGTATGTCCTGTCCCACCGGCAGGACAGACCCACCAGAGGTGGCGGTACAGTGATATACAGTCAGGAGGGAGTGGTCCTGGGAGTCCTCAACATTGACTCTGGACCCCATGAAATCTCATGGCATCAGGTCAAACATGGGCAAGGAAACCTCCTGCTGATTACCACCTACCGTCCTCCCTCAGCTGATGAATCAGTCCTCCTCCATGTTGAACACCACTTGGAGGAAGCACTGAGGGTAGCAAGGGCACAGAATGTACTCTGGGTGGGAGACTTCAATGTCCATCACCAAGAGTGGCTCGGTAGCACCACTACTGACCGAGCTGGCCGAGTCCTGAAGGACATAGCTGCCAGACTGGGCCTGCGGCAGGTGGTGAGCGAACCAACACGAGAGAAAAACTTACTTGACCTCATCCTCACCAACCTACCTGTCGCAAATGCATCTGTCCATGACAGTATTGGTAGGAGTGACCGCCGCACAGTCCTTGTGGAGATGAAGTCCTGTCTTCACACTGAGGACACCATCCAACGTGTTGTGTGGCACTACCACTGTGCTAAATGGGGTAGATTCAGAACAGATCTAGCAGCTCAAAACTGGGCATCCATGAGGCACTGTGGGCCATCAGCAGCAGCAGAATTGTATTCCAGCACAATCTGTAACCTCATGGCCTGGCATATTCCTCACTCTACCATTACCAACAAGCCAGGGGATCAACCCTGGTTCAATGAGGAGCGTAGAAGAGCATGCCAGGAGCAGCACCAGGCGTACCTAAAAATGAGGTGCCAACCTGGTGAAGCTACAACTCAGGACTACATGCATGCTAAACAGCGGAAGCAACATGTTATAGACAGAGCTAAGCGATTCCACAACCAACAGATCAGATCAAAGCTCTGCAGTCCTGCCACATCCAGTCGTGAATGGTGGTGGACAATTAAACAACTAACGGGAGGAGGAGGCTCTGTAAACATCCCCATTCTCAATGATGGCGGAGTCCAGCACGTGAGTGCAAAAGACAAGGCTGAAGTGTTTGCAACCATCTTCAGCCAGAAGTGCTGAGTGGATGATCCATCTCGGCCTCCTCCCGATATCCCTACCATCACAGAAGCCAGTCTTCAGCCAATTCGATTCACTCCACGTGATATCAAGAAACGGCTGAGTGCACTGGATACAGCAAAGGCTATGGGCCCCGACAACATCCCAGCTGTAGTGCTGAAGACTTGTGCTCCAGAACTAGCTGCGCCTCCAGCCAAACTGTTCCAGTACAGCTACAACACTGGCATCCACCCGACAATGTGGAAAATTGCCCAGGTATGTCCTGTCCACAAAAGCAGGACAAATCCAATCTGGCCAATTACCACCCCATCTGTCTACTCTCAATCATCAGCAAAGTGATGGAAGGTGTCGTCGACAGTGCTATCAAGCGGCACTTACTCACCAATAACCTGCTCACCGATGCTCAGTTTGGGTTCCGCCAGGACCACTCGGCTCCAGGCCTCATTACAGCCTTGGTCCAAACATGGACAAAAGAGCTGAATTCCAGAGGTGAGGTGAGAGTGACTGCCCTTGACATCAAGGCAGCATTTGACCGAGTGTGGCACCAAGGAGCCCTAGTAAAATTGAAGTCAATGGGAATCAGGGGGAAAACTCTCCAGTGGTTGGACTCGTACCTGGCACAAAGGAAGATGGTAGTGGTTGTTGGAGGCCAATCATCTCAGGCCCAGGGCATTGCTGCAGGAGTTCCTCAGGGCAGTGTCCTAGGCCCAACCATCTTCAGCTGCTTCATCAATGACCTTCCCTCCATCATAAGGTCAGAAATGGGGATGTTCGCTGATGATTGCACAGTGTTCAGTTCTATTCGCAACCCCTCAGATAATGAAGCAGTCCGAGCCCGCATGCAGCAAGACCTGGACAACATCCAGGCTTGGGCTCATAAGTGGCAAGTAACATTCGCGCCAGACAAGTGCCAGGCAATGACCACCTCCAACAAGAGAGAGTCTAACCACCTCCCCTTGACATTCAATGGCATTACCATCGCCGAATCCCCCACCATCAACATCCTGGGGGTCACCATTGACCAGAAACTTAACTGGACCAGCCATATAAATACTGTGGCTACAAGAGCAGGTCAGAGGCTGGGTATTCTGCAGCGAGTGACTCACATCCTGACTCCCCAAAGCCTTTCCACCATCTGCAAGGCACAAGTCAGGAGTGTGATGGAATACTCTCCACTTGCCTGGATGAGTGCAGCTCCAACAACACTCAAGAAGCTCAACACCATCCAAGATAAAGCAGCCCGCTTGATTGGCACCCCATCCACCACCCTAAACATTCACTCCCTTCACCACCGGCGCACAGTGGCTGCAGTGTGCACCATCCACAGGATGCACTGCAGCAACTCGACAAGGCTTCTTCGACAGCACCTCCCAAACCCGCGACCTCTACCACCTAGAAGGACAAGAGCAGCAGGCACATGGGAACAACACCACCTGCACGTTCCCCTCCAAGTCACACACCATCCCAACTTGGAAATATATCGCCGTTCCTTCATTGTCGCTGGGTCAAAATCCTGGAACTCCCTTCCTAACAGCACTGTGGGAGAACCTTCACCACACGGACTGCAGCGGTTCAAGAAGGCGGCTCACCACCACCTTCTCAAGGGCAATTAGGGATGGGCAATAAATGCCGGCCTCGCCAGCAACGCCCACATCCCATGAACGAATTTTAAAAAAGGGTGAGTTCAAGACTTTAGTGATTGTGGGCTGAGTGTGAACACTGCATCAGGGGAGTGGCACCTTGTCGCTGGGCTGGGATTCTGTCAGACATCTTCAGGCAGAGTCAGCGTGATGCCTCACTCCAAGCTTTGCCAGCAGTGTTCACTTGAACACGAGCTGAAACATTTCCACCTTTGTTATTTTTGGTGAAATTGTTTCAAAGGAAAATTGAAGCTAAGTTTGCAGTTAGGGTATCAGGTCAGGGGGCTGGAAACCTTCTCAAGTACAAATGGAGGTTACACTTGCTCCTTCACACAACCTCTCACTTCAAAATGGTCTGTGATGGTCAGTGGAAAGAGGCTGTCGGAGTCACCATTGTGTCACCACTGTGCTCAGACACTCGGCCCCATAAAAGTGGAAAGTTTTTCCATTTTGCCTCCTCTCCAACTGTAACATCTGACAGTGAAATGTCCTGGGAGAGTTCAGTCATTCTCAGCAAACTTTGAAAGCCACGGGTTTTCGAATGGTTTGGGACTTGGAGTTAATTCATGCAAAAGAGCTTGAGTAGAATCCGATCTGAGGAAGAATGGGGGTGGAGTTTTCTGGCCTTTATAGTGCAGCACAGAGGCATACTGACTTCCCCCAGAAACATTGTGGTACAGTGTGTGAACGAGGCAGGCCGGGGTCTCTGACAAACAATGCAGGCACTCGCCATCACTCGGCCTCTTCCCATCGTCGTTCATGCTTGTCATCTTTTCCTCTCCTACCAAGTGCATTGATTTTATTGCAAAAGCCGTGTTCTTGTCAGAGCCTCTCTCAAGCAGCGTAAAAGAGGAGACGGTAGAGTCAGGTGATCCTTCCGAACATTTACAGTCCCTAAAAGAACAAACATCGAAATTACCTCACTCTTAATAAACATGAATCATACACAGAGATTCGATACAATCATATTCACAGTGTGACAAGAGCTGAGGAATCGAATTCTACCACAAAAAGGATGCCAAATATTGAATAGAATATAATCAAGGACCTGCATTTTTTTTATTGAAAGTATAACTGGAAAGTGAAAGGGATTTAGCCCAAGTTCAACCCTGGCCCTAGTGCAGTGTCTGACCCTTCACCCTAGCCCTAGTGCAGTGTCTGACCCTTCACCCTAGCCCCAGTGCAGTGTCTGACCCTTCACCCTGGCCCTAGTGCAGTGTCTGACCCTTCACCCTAGCCCCAGTGCAGTGTCTGACCCTTCACCCTGGCCCTAGTGCAGTGTCTGACCCTTCACCCTGGCCCTAGTGCAGTGTCTGACCCTTCACCCTGGCCCTAGTGCAGTGTCTGACCCTTCACCCTGGCCCTAGTGCAGTGTCTGACCCTTCACCCTAGCCCTAGTGCAGTGTCTGACCCTTCACCCTGGCCCTAGTGCAGTGTCTGACCCTTTGCCCTGGCCCTAGTGCAGTGTCTGACCCTTCGCCCTGGCCCTAGTGCAGTGTCTGACCCTTCGCCCTGGCCCTAGTGCAGTGTCTGACCCTTCGCCCTGGCCCTAGTGCAGTGTCTGACCCTTCACCCTGGCCCTAGTGCAGTGTCTGACCCTTCGCCCTGGCCCTAGTGCAGTGTCTGACCCTTCGCCCTGGCCCTAGTGCAGTGTCTGACCCTTCACCCTAGCCCTAGTGCAGTGTCTGACCCTTCGCCCTAGCCCTAGTGCAGTGTCTGACCCTAACACGACCTTTAACCCTAACCCTAAATCCTATTTCTAAATCTAAATCCAAAGACTTCAACAGAGCTCGAGCTTTACACCATCGATGCCCCTAAAACCCCAACGTTTAACCTCACTGCAATGACCCGACACTGACACAGATCCCAACACTGATGCAACATGGTGTGTTATGCAGACAAGATAAATCCAACACCATAACCGTAACCAGTTTTGGCAAAACAAATCTGGACCAGAAGAAGTAAAAGAAGCTGAGTTGAGGTGGCAGTACGAATGTAGCAAAACCTTCAGCAATAGGATGACAGCATCAAACAAGGAAAGACACTGTCCTACTGCACAAGCATCATTAACTAACATTAACTCAAACCCAATACACCAGATCACCCCTAAACCTAACTGTAGAACCAATGTAAACTGAACCATAACTTTAAACCAAATCATATCATGAACAAATCCCTACTGCCCAATAGTGACCATAACCAGAGCCGAGCCCCAAACAGCCTAATCCTCATTCGAAAAATAACCAGAACCCAAAACTGAATTGAATTAACTCAAATTCTAAAATGAGCCCACCCCTAATCACTGACCTTAACCTTCACACTAGATTCAGTTCAAAGTAAGGAATCACTCCACACTACGACCCAGGAAACACTTTCATTGTAAATATCATCTTGTTACATTTTTCAGGGTCTTTCAAGAATTTTTTTTTATATTCGTTCATGGGATGTGGGCGTCACGGGCAAGGCCGGCATTTATTGCCCATCCCTAATTGCCCTTGAGAAGGTGGTGGTGAGCCGCCTTCTTGAACCGCTGCAGTCCGTGTGGTGACGGTTCTCCCACAGTGCTGTTAGGAAGGGAGTTCCAGGATTTTGACCCAGCGACGATGAAGGAACGGCGATATATTTCCAAGTCGGGATGGTGTGTGACTTGGAGGGGAACGTGCAGGTGGTGTTGTTCCCATGTACCTGCTGCCCTTTTCCTTCTAGGTGGTAGAGGTCGCGGGTTTGGGAGGTGCTGTCGAAGAAGCCTTGGCGAGTTGCTGCAGTGCATCCTGTGGATGGTACACACTGCAGCCACAGTGCGCCGGTGGTGAAGGGAGTGAATGTTTAGGGTGGTGGATGGGGTGCCAATCAAGCGGGCTGCTTTGTGCTGGATAGTGTCGAGCTTCTTGAGTGTTGTTGGAGCTGCACTCATCCAGGCAAGTGGAGAGTATTCCATCACACTCCTGACCTGTGCCTTGTAGATGGTGGAAAGGCTTTGGGGAGTCAGGAGGTGAGTCACTCACCGCAGAATACCCAGCCTCTGACCTGCTCTCGTAGCCACAGTATTTATATGGCTGGTCCAGTTAAGTTTCTGGTCAATGGTGACCCCCAGGATGTTGATGGTGGGGGATTCGGCAATGGTAATGATGAAGAAATGCTGCGTAGAATGAATAGCCAGAAACCTACTGATCAAGAAAGTTCTCATGAACATACTTCAGAAATTCCTCCCCCTCTCTGCCCTTTACACTATTACTATCCCAGTCTATATTAGGATAGTTGAAGTCCCCAGTTATCACTACTCTATGGCCTTTGCACCTCTGTAATTTCCCTGCAAATTTGCTCCTCTATATCCTTCCCACTAGTTGGTGGCCTATAGAATACACCCAGTAGTGTAATGGGACCTCCCTTGTTTCTTAACTCTAACCAAAATGATTCTGTCCTTGACCCCTCCAGGTCATCCTCTCTCTCCAGTACTGCAATATAACTAGCATTACGCCAATCCCCTCCTTTTTTTCTTTCCCTATCTTTCCTGAACACCTTGGGCTCGATTCAAATGGCGGTGGGATGGCAGCGGGGGAGGGGGGGTGGGGGTCAATGGACGCGCGGGTAACCCGACTAATCATATCTTACCGTTTCCAACGCAATCGCAAGTTAATTGATGACCCTTAACATGGCTTCCGGGTTTGCCGTCGGAAAGCTGCGCAGTGGGCGGACTGCACACCCGCGAGACAGGCTGTCAGCTGGAGAGGCTCTACTTAAAGGCACAATATGGAGCAGCCCAGGGGCAAGGCTGCTCCAAGGTTCAGCAATGCCTCTCTGCAGTAGCCACTGGACAGGGTGAGGAGGAGGAGGGATATTTTCTACCCAGCGGGCGGGAGGAAGTGGCCTGTCTCTGCCACCAAGAGGGCCTGGCTCGAGGTGGCAGAGGAGGTCACCAGCAGGAACAACATCTCCCGCACCTGGATCCAGTGCAGGAAGCGTTTCAATGACCTAACTAGGTCAGTCAAAGTGAGTACACTTACTCATTCTCCTACACTCCGTCTCCCACATCACCGCCCCCACCCCCTGCCCACCCACTCATTCTGCACTGCCAACACTACTCTATCACATCACTCCTCACACCCACTCAAAAGCTCATCCTCATCTTACCTGCACTCACTCACCTCCCCAGGACTCATCCCCCCAATACCACTCAACCCAATCCCCATACAATGTCATGGCTCTGTCTCATACTCACCCTCTGATGCATCTCTTTACTGGTCAGCCTCACCCAAAGCAATGCATTCATCAGTTGGCTACTTCACCATCCCTCACTCACACGTCTGTACTTTCTCCCCTTTTAGGAGAATAGAGCTCAGAATGCACGGGAGAGGGCGAGGACTGGTGGGAGGCCACAGCAAACAGATGCAGAGGAGGAGGCCCTGGAGATCAGCCGCACCCTCGAGTGCCTGTCCGTCGGGGACGCCAAGACTGGCAGCCCACAAACGTCTGGTGACACAATTTTAACATTCATACACACAATACGAATTGATGTTAACAATGATTGGCATGTTCAACACCTCAGTGTGCTCATCGCAATATGACACATCTGTGATGATGCTTAATGTTGCCTCTGTTCTCTTACAGGGCCTTCAGCAACCGCTGTGGCAGGAGAGGGCAATTCCTCAGAGGACCTGCCGGCCTCTGAGGGGGCACCGTCACATCTGAGCGAGCCATCCACCAGTGCCGATACACACACCTCGGTGGGTCCCCGTCCTCAGTTAGTTGGGGTCACACATGGTGAGTCACCACACACGCGTGAGCACGAGCAGACACTGGTGGCAGGGGCAGCTGTGGAGAGTCCGCCTCGGTGGGAGCACTCCTCTCCAGGCTCTGCTCAGCTGGACACAGATGCTGAGTCCTGGGGGCCATCCTTTAAAAGGAGAATGATCGAGGGGCAGCAGCGCTTTTACGAGGTGCTGGAACAGGTGCTACGCGCACTCTCCACAATCGCGCAGAGGATGGAGGAGTCCAACTCCTGCATGAGTGAAATGGTGACACAGGTACAGGAGGGCATCTCCGAAATACTGTCACAGGGACGTGAGGGAATCTCTGAGATAGTGTCATGGGGACGTGAAGGAATCTCTGAGATACTGTCACAGGGACGTGAGGGAATCTCTGAGATAGTGTCACAGGCACATGAGGGAATCTCTGAGATACTGTCACAGGGACGTGAGGGAATCTCTGAGATACTGTCATGGGGACGTGAGGGAATCTCTGAGATACTGTCATGGGGACGTGAGGGAATCTCTGAGATACTGTCATGGAGACGTGAGGGAATCTCTGAGATACTGTCACAGGGACATGAGCTGCAAGAAAAATAGGGTGGTAATAGTCGGGGACCTTAACTTTCCCAACATTGACTGGGACAGCCATAGCATTAGGGGCTTGGATGGAGAGAAATTTGTTGAGTGTATTCAGGAGGAATTTCTCATTCAGTATGTGGATGGCCCGACTAGAGAGGGGGCAAAACTTGACCTCCTCTTGGGAAATAAGGAAGGGCAGGTGACAGAAGTGTTAGTGAGGGATCACTTTGGGAGAAGTGATCATAATTCCATTAGTTTTAAGATAGCTATGGAGAAGGATAGGTCTGGCCCAAAAATTAAAATTCTAAATTGGGGAAAGGCCAATTTTGATGGTATTAGACAGGAACTTTCAGAAGTTGATTGGGAGAGTCTGTTGGCAGGCAAAGGGACGTCTGGTAAGTGGGAGGCTTTCAAAAGTGTGTTAACCAGGGTTCAGGGTAAGCACATTCCTGATAAAGTGAAGGGCAAGGCTGGTAGAAGTAGGGAACCTTGGATGACTCGGGAGATTGAGACCCCAGTCAAAAAGAAGAAGGAGGCATATGACATGCATAGACAGCTGGGATCAAGTGGATCCCTTGAAGAGTATAGAGATTGCCGGAGTAGAGTTAAGAGAGAAATCAGGAGGGCAAAAAGGGGACATGAGATTGCTTTGGCAGATAAGGCAAAGGAGAATCCAAAGAGCTTCTACAAATACATAAAGGGCAAAAGAGTAACTAGGGAGAGAGTAGGGCCTCTTAAGGATCAACAAGGTCATCTATGTGCGGAACCACAAGAGATGGGTGAGATCCTGAATGAATATTTCACATCGGTATTTACGGTTGAGAAAGGCATGGATGTTAGGGAACTTGGGGAAATAAATAGTGATGTCTTGAGGAGTGTACATATTACAGAGAGGGAGGTGCTGGAAGTCTTAACGCGCATCAAGGTAGATAAATCTCCGGGACCTGATGAAATGTATCCCAGGACGTTATGGGAGGTCAGGGAGGAAATTGCGGGTCCCCTAGCAGAGATATTTGAATCATCCACCGCTACAGGGGAGGTGCCTGAAGATTGGAGGGTAGCAAATGTTGTGCCTTTGTTTAAGAAGGGCGGCAGGGAAAAGCCTGGGAACTACAGACCAGTGAGCCTGACATCTGTAGTGGGTAAGTTGTTAGAGGGTATTCTGAGGGACAGGATCTACGGACATTTGGAGAGGCAGGGACTGATTAGGAACAGTCAGCATGGTTTTGTGAGAGGAAAATCATGTCTCACGAATTTGATTGAGTTTTTTGAAGGGGTAACCAAGAAGATAGATGAGGGCTGTGCAGTAGACGTGGTCTACATGGACTTTAGCAAAGCCTTTGACAAGGTACCGCATGGTAAGTTGTTACATAAGGTTAAATCTCACGGGATCCAAGGTGAGGTAGCCAATTGGATACAAAATTGGATTGATGACAGAAGACAGAGGGTGGTTGTAGAGGGTTGTTTTTCAAATTGGAGGCCTGTGACCAGCAGTGTGCCTCAGGGATCGGTGCTGGGTCCGCTGTTATTTGTTATTTATATTAATGATTTGGATGAGAATTTAGGAGGCATGGTTAGTAAGTTTGCAGATGACACCAAGATTGGTGGCATTGTGGACAGTGAAGAAGGTTATCTAGGATTGCAACAGGATCTTGATAAATTGGGCCAGTGGGCCGATGAATGGCAGATGGAGTTTAATTTAGATAAATGTGAGGTGATGCATTTTGGTAGATCGAATCGGGCCAGGACCTACTCCGTTAATGGTAGGGCGTTGGGGAGAGTTATAGAACAAAGATCTAGGAGTACAGGTTCATAGCTCCTTGAAAGTGGAGTCACAGGTGGATAGGGTGGTGAAGAAGGCATTCGGCATGCTTGGTTTCATTGGTCAGAACATTGAATACAGGAATTGGGATGTCTTGTTGAAGTTGTACAGGACATTAGTAAGGCCACACTTGGAATACTGTGTACAGTTCTGGTCACCCTATTATAGAAAGGATATTATTAAACTAGAAAGAGTGCAGAAAAGATTTACTAGGATGCTACCGGGACTTGATGGTTTGACTTATAGGGAGAGGTTAGACAGACTGCGACTTTTTTCCCTGGAGAGTAGGAGGTTAAGGGGTGATCTTATAGAAGTCTATAAAATAATGAGGGGCACAGATAAGGTAGATAGTCAAAATCTTTTCCCAAAGGTAGGGGAGTCTATAACGAGGGGGCATAGATTTAAGGTGAGAGGGGAGAGATACAAAAGGGTCCAGAGGGGCAATTTTTTCACTCAAAGGGTGGTGAGTGTCTGGAACGAGCTGCCAGAGGCAGTAGTAGAGGCGGGTACAACTTTGTCCTTTAAAAAGCATTTGGACAGTTACATGGGTAAGATGGGTATAGAGGGATATGGGCCAAGTGCAGGCAATTGGGACTAGCTTAGTGGTATAAACTGGGCGACATGGACATGTTGGGCCGAAGGGCCTGTTTCCATGTTGGAACTTATATGGTTTTATGATTCTATGATTCTATGAATCTCTGAGACAGTGTCACAGGGACGTGAGGGAATCTCTGAGATACTGTCACAGGGACGTGAGGGAATCTCTGATATACTGTCACAGGGACGTGAGGGAATCTCTGAGACAGTGTCACAGGGACGTGAGGAATCTCTGAGATACTGTCACAGGGACGTGAGGGAATCTCTGAGATAGTGTCACAGGGACGTGAGGGAATCTCTGAGATACTGTCACAGGGACGTGAGGAATCTCTGAAATACTGTCACAGGGACGTGAGGGAATCTCTGAGATACTGTCACAGGGACGTGAGGGAGTCTCTGAGACAGTGTCACAGGGACGTGAGGGAACCTCTGAGAAACTGTCACAGGGACGTGAGGGAATCTCTGAGACAGTGTCACAGGGACGTGAGGGAATCTCTGAGATAGTGTCACAGGGACCTGAGGGAATCTCTGAGATAGTGTCACAGGGACGTGAGGGAATCTCTGAGATAGTGTCACAGGGACGTGAGGGAATCTCTGAGATACTGTCACAGGGACGTGAGGGAATCTCTGAGATAGTGTCACAGGGACGTGAGGGAATCTCTGAGATAGTGTCACAGGTACGTGAGGGAATCTCTGAGATAGTGTCACAGGGACGTGAGGGAATCTCTGAGTTACTGTCACAGGGACGTGAGGGAATCTCTGAGATAGTGTCACAGGGACGTGAGGGAATCTCTGAGATAGTGTCACAGGGACGTGAGGGAATCTCTGAGATAGTGTCACAGGGACGTGAGGGAATCTCTGAGTTACTGTCACAGGGAGGTGAGGGAATCTCTGAGATACTGTCACAGGGACGTGAGGGAATCTCTGAGATACTGTCACAGGGACGTGAGGGAATCTCTGAGATACTGTCACAGGGACGTGAGGGAATCTCTGAGATAGTGTCACAGGGACGTGAGGGAATCTCTGAGATAGTGTCACAGTGACGTGAGGGAATCTCTGAGTTACTGTCACAGGGAGGTGAGGGAATCTCTGAGATACTGTCACAGGGACGTGAGGGAATCTCTGAGATAGTGTCACAGGGACGTGAGGGAATCTCTGAGATAGTGTCACAGGGACGTGAGGGAATCTCGGAGATAGTGTCACAGGGACGTGAGGGAATCTCGGAGATAGTGTCACAGGGAGGTGACAGTATATCAGAGCCTCCTTCAAGCATCAAGCACAGCTCACAAATGAGTCCACTGAGGCCCTGACAACGGTTGTTCGGACTCAGGGTGAACAACATTCTGCCGCCTTAAACAGGCAGGCAGATAATCTAGCAGTGGCCTTGCAAGGCTTCACACATGTCCTCCAAACTGTAATCCAGCAGGGTGGTAGGAGTGATGTGGCCCTGGTCCACGGGAGGGATGATGACCCAAGTTACAGCCTGCCAACCCGAAAATGACCCGTTTATCCCCACTCTCTGTTTTCTGTCCGTTAGCCAATCCTCTGTCCATGCTAATATGTTACCCCCAATCGCATGAGCCCTTATCTTGTGTAACAATCTTTTATGTGGCACCTGATCAAATGCCTTTTGAAAATCCAAATATACGACATCCACTGGTTCCCCTTTATCTACCCTGCTAGTTACATCCTCAAAAAACTCTAATAAATTTGTCAAACACGATTTCCCTTTCATAAAACAGTGTTGACTCTGCCTAATCATATTATGATTTTCTAAGTGCCCGTTAGCACTTCCTTAATAATAGATTCTAGCATTTTCCCTACTACTGATGTCAGGCTAACTGGCCTGTAGTTCCCTGTTTTCTCTCTCCCTCCTTTCTTGAATAGCGGGGTTACATTTGCTACTTTCCAATCCACTGAGACCGTTCTGGAATCTAGGGAATTCTGGAATATCACAACCAATACATCCACTATCTCTGCAGCCGCCTCTTTTAGAACCCTAGGATGCAGGCCATCATGTCCAGGAGATTTGTCGGCTTTTAGTCCCATTAATTTCTCCAGTATTTTTTCTCTACTGATATTAATTACTTTGACTTCCTTACTCTCATTAGACCCTTTGTTCCCCACTATTTCTGGTATTTTTTTGTATCTTCCACTATGAGAACAGATACAAAATACTTGTTTCAAGTCTCTGCCATTTCCTTATTCCCCATTATAATTTCTCCTGTCTCGGCCTCGAAGGGACCCACGTTTACTTTTGCTAATCTCTTCCTTTTTAGATAATTGTAGAAGCTCTTACAATCTGTTTTTATATTTCTTGCTCATTTACTTTCATATTCTATTTTCTCCCTTTTTATCAATTTTTGGGCATCCTTTGCTGGTTTCAAAAATCTCCAATCCTCAGGCTTACTACTCTTTTTGGCAACATTATAAGTCTCTTTTAATCTAATCCTTAACATGACGAACCGGATTCTTTCCCCTCAGTCTGGTTCAGCAAGAACTGATTCGAGTACACCGTAAAGTTCAAACAACTTTAATAGCAGATCTTAGTCTGTAGCTTCAATTCAGATTCCTGAGAGAATCCGAACGATTCTAACAGAATAAGGAGAGACCAAGACAAAGACAAAAACTCATACCTTTATACAAATCCATAGAGGTTGGAACATCATTAACACAAAAGTCAACACCAATCATAAGCCGGGCACAGGCTGCCATGCGGGGTTACATTATTTCCGGCCAATCATAGACAATCCATGTGCTGACCATGTTGCTGTTAGACATCAAAGGGGTTACTTCCTCACTTTCCAACTTGGAAGGTTCTTCCCTGTTCCTTCTATTCCTTATCTCCCAACCTGGAATGTCTTTCAACTTTGGCTAAGCTCGTTCCCTATATTGATCTGCCATAAACATGGAGACATTCAGACCAGTCCTTGACTCACATCAAAGACCTATCATTGATAAGACAATGCAGGCCTGCTGACTAAGCAAACATATGGCCCAGCAGGAGGGCCAGGCCACTTGTATCAATCTCAGTTACTAACTAATTAACCCTTTCTAACCATTTTGCATTCTGCTTCTTTGCCACATAGGCATTTTAATATTTTACTAAAAACTGACCACGTAGGGATTCTCATTCCCCCCTTTTATCATTTAATGATAACCAACCCTTGTTCACTCATCAGTTCTGCCTAAGCAGAGTCTCATACACGAATCTGTTCCATTGCCGCCTTACAGCAGATTTTAACGCAAGCAACGATCAGGCCAAAAGTAAGTATTGCTACCATTAGAATAACTAATCCATGCATCAAGTACGATCCCCATGAGCCACTGAGAAGCCATTCTAACCAACCTTCTCCCAGGGTTTGGTGTAATTTTGTTACGGCTTTCTGTATATGCTCAACCAGATTAGTTATATTTTCTGAGTTATCTGGTATGTAGGTGCAGCATTCTGATCCAATCAGTGCACAGGTTCCCCCTTTTGCGGCTAACAAGTAGTCTAAAGCCATGCGATTCTGCAAGGCCATTGTCCGAATGGCTATCATTTCTGCATTTGTATCCTTCAGTGCCACTGCGGTGTCATTAGCTACTTCTTCTAATACCGAAGCCATCTGCCGAATTTCCTTAATTGTCCTGGCTACCCCATACCCAGGGAACAAAATAGCGAAATATCGCTCCGTTTCTGTAATTTCCCTTTTAGACCTATACTGGTGATGATCCGCTAGGGAAGGCAAGTGATGAACATGGGGTACTACATATCCTAAATAACAGGACCCGATCCAGTTCTGAGGCAACCATGGGTATGCCTTATGGCCGCATATGAAATACGTACCATTATATGCAGTTAAATTTCCCTTTTTAGCCATATATATAAGAGGCTGAGAGTCAAGGTGATTCCACAGCAACCCACTGGTTTTATTAAGCGTTGGGGCCCACTGGCCCTGGAACATGCCCTGGGTAGTCAGGTTGACTATGGGCGGTAGCCAATAGTGGGTGGTGCTGCAATCACTATGTCCCATAAAAGGGCCATTATTTGGGGCATTCTTATTCCAACATACCGTCCCGTTTGGTCTAGACGTATTGGTCAAGAGCAAGAATGGGGGCTTATGTGCTTGATTGTAATTAGGCTGGTACCATCCTCTGAACTCATTAAGACTATACCCCGCTGATGCCCATTCTATTGTTTCCGGGGTTCCTATCGCATTTCCCGAATTGTTTCGTCTAATGACCCATTCCGCAGATTCATGGGACATAAAGGGAATCGGCTTTAAAGGGATACCTCCCTTGGAATGGATAGGAATGTGAGAACACACCCAACAGCTAGAGATACCCTGCCGTTTGGCATACACATAACTCATGTACAGGAAGGTGTTAACGTGCAGTTCGCGCTTTTGGAGTTGGAGATCTCTCTTTCGTCTCTGTAGCAGAGAACCCCCTAATCTTGGATAGTTAAAAATCTCTATGGGGGCTAACCCATTACGCTTTCTCCCTTGGTTAAATCTCAGGTACCGATCGTACCTCTGTGTATCTCTCTCTTGTTCACACAACTCAGAGGTCTTTTCCCCTTCACGTTTACAAACATAATCATATTTGCACTCAGTCCAATAACAAGGTATTCCTCCATGCGATATTCCAAACTCTATCGAGCGGTGGGGCTGCCTCAGGAGCCCGGCACATCCATCTATCCGGGTGATGTTCCACCTTCCGAATCCGTCTGGGTCATTATCGTTGCATCGAAGTACGTCTCCTTTGCATAAGTGGTGTATGCACTTAGGCTGGTCCCGTCGACATGTTCTCTCTTTGGTTACTCCCAGGGTCAGCAAGAGTTCAAGGCAGAAGATCCAAGGGAAGACTTTCATAACTGGTCACGATACCTATATAGGGAAGATTTCTTAGAAGAAAAGAAAAGTTAGCATTTTAAGTTTGAGACGTGGGACTGATAGTTTTACAGTGGTGGAGGTGAACCCAGGCACTCTTCCCCTCTACCTACACAGCGGTAGGGGTGGTGAGTAGAACCTGATAGGGTCCCTCCCAACGAGGTTCCAGTCCTTTCCTTGTCCAATTCCTGATTAACACGTACGTTCCCGGTTCGATTTTAGATGGACTGGCGATAGGAGGAAGTTCGATGTAGGCAGCTCGTACCCGAGAGTGGAGGCTTCTCAATGCCTTAGTTAATGACAAAATATAGTTAGTCATTTCTGTCGTCATGTGGTGAAAGTGGACAGTTTTCGGAGCGTTTTGATTCCACGGGGTCTTGAGGGGTCTCCCGTATATAATTTCAGCAGGACTTAACCGTGCTACCCCAGCCGGAGTAGTACGTATCTGAAATAAGGCGAGAGGAAGAAGTTTAAGCCAAGTAGTACCAGTCTCTGCCTGCAGTTTAGCCAGTTTATTTTTCAAAGTCTGATTAGCTCGTTCGACCAACCCAGCGGCCTGTGGCCTGTAGGCACAGTGTAACTGTTGTTTAATGCCCATTTGGGTGCAGAATTCCTTGTTCACCTGACCCACAAAATGAGGGCCGTTATCTGAACTCAATTGATTTGGGATTCCGTATCTAGGGATGATCTCTTTCATCAGAACTTTTACAACAGTGGAGGCTTTGTTATCCGTTGTCGGATAGGCCTCTATCCATTTACTAAATACATCAACAATAACTAGGACATATTTATAACCCTGACATCTTTCCAACTCAATGTAGTCCATCTGGAGGGTCTCAAAGGGACCTTCCGGCAAAGGGGTCTTTCCCCATTCGCAAGGCACTCCCTTCCCAGGGTTGTATTGTTGACAAATGAGACAGCGACTGCTGATGCTCTGAGCTAGGGCTTGCAACCTAGGATGCCACCAAGTGGCCAGCAGCGTACCACTAACAGCTTTGGCACCACAATGAGTTGCAAAGTGTACACATTCAATAACCCATACTGCTAATTTATCTGACATACAGGTCTGCCCCACAGGGGTAACCCATAATTTAGATACACAGTCATAAGTACAACCAAGTTGTTTCCACAATTGTTTATCACAGTCAGGAGCGTCCTCCTGTAATTTAATGACGTCTTGGATGGTTGGCATTGCCTTTTCAGAGGGAGACTTGCTCTGTTTTGAGCTTTTAGTCTGACTCATCATTCTAGGGACAACCACCCTCTGTGACTGGGACACTTCCTTAGCTTCCTGATCAGCATATCTATTCCCTATATCTACTGGGGTCTGTCCTGTCGTGTGGGCGGGGCATTTTATAACCGAGATCTGTCTTGGTAGCATAAGGGCTTGTAACAAATCTGAAACTAACTTCTGATGGGAAATCTGAGTACCTACAGAAGTCAGAAACCCTCTGTTTTTCCATAACTGTCCAAAGTCGTGAACTACCCCGAAAGCGTATCTCGAATCTGTATAGACATTAACCCTTTGGTCTTTCCCGAGGACACAAGCTCTTATCAATGCAAACAGCTCCGCTTGCTGGGCAGAATATGGAAACTCAAAAGCAGCAGATTCGACAGTTTTACCGTCCTGGTCCACTATTGCATATCCAGAAAGTTTCTCTCCAAAGGAACCAATAGAGGCACTCCCATCTACGTACATAGTTATGTCCGGATCTTTTATTGGGACATCAGATAGATCATCTCTGACAGAAGTGTCTTCCTTAATTAAAGATAAACAATCATGTCCTGGATCAGTCTGTTCCATGGGTGGTTCTGTGAGAAAACATGCTGGGTTGATAGTAGTACAATGTTTAAATCGCAATCTAGGATTATTCAGCAGATATATCTCATACTTATTCTGTCGAGCCATGGTAAGATGTTGAGTCTGCAGCTGTCCTAATAATGCAGTTACCGAGTGTGAACTGTATACAGTAATGTCCTGTTGTAAAGTCAGATTAGCCGCCGACTGTAGGCTATTGTAAATGGCCGTTAAAATCTGAGTACAAACTGGATGTCCCAGTGCTACTGGATCTAACTTCGAAGAGTAGTACGCCACCGGTCTATGCTTGTCGCCATGTTTTTGAGTCAAAACAGCAGTCGAGCAATCAGTGAGGATAGTACAGTACAACTGAAATGGTCTGTCATACAAGGGTCTCCCCAATGCGGGTGCTTGTGACAAAGCTTCCTTTAATCTCTCAAATGCTCCCAAGGCATCAGAATCTAGTTGAAATTCACCCTCTATGCTGGTGTATGGCGTTAATAATTTAGTGTCCAAAGCAATGTTAGGGATCCACTGTCTGCAATAGTTTACCATTCCCATCCACTGACGTACCTCCTTTGCAGTTCGAGGCACAGGGAATTGACAGATTGGTTCAATCCTGCTTCTTTCTAGGCTCCGCTCAGTTGCTGAGAGCATAACTCCAAGAAACTTAACCCTCTGTTGGCCCACCAGTACTTTCGACTGGGATACTATGTACCCTAGCGAGGATAAGTGATTTAGCAATTGGGCAGTGTCTTTTCGGTTACTCTGCTCATCAGGGCTGGCTATCAACAGATCATCCACATACTGGACTAGCGCAGACCCTTGTTTCAAAGTCAATGTCTGTAATTGTTCCTGTAAGCATCTAGAAAATAATGTTGGGGAGTTAACGAAGCCTTGTGGCAGTCGGGTCCAAGTATATTGCTGTCCCTCGTAAGTGAAGGCAAAAAGATACTGACTTGATGGGTCTAGCGGTAAGGCGAAAAAGGCGTGTTGAAGATCGACTACTGCAAAGACTTTGGCTGTTGCAGGAACTTGAGCCAGAATATGAGCTGGATTGGGCACTAGTGCGTGCAGCGGCTGTACAATGGCATTGATTGATCGCAAATCCTGTACTAATCTGTACTGGTCTGGCTTGCCTGGCTTTGGAACTGCCAGTATCGGCGTGTTACACGGGGACTGACATTTAATCAAAATCCCTTGTTTTAACAACCCAGCGATCAATTTGTCAATGCTTGGTATCGCCTGTTGCTTTAGTGGATATTGTCGAATAGAGGGTAATACAACATTTTCCTGCAGGGCAATATGAATAGGAATCATTTTAACGCATCCCACCTGTGTGGGATCCTCCGCCCACACTTGCGGATTAACATATTCTGGTTTTTCATTGCCCACATGGTGGCGCAATTGTGCCCTGTTAACCCTTGGTGTCTGGTAAAACAGAATAGTCCGGCCGCATGACAGGGTCTGTTTCTGTCGATTATTTGAATCAGCTTGTTCGACTGTCTGTTTTATCATGGGTCCTAAATCTTTCGCATGGTATGGGTAATTCACCTCCCAGGTGATATGTGGGGCTCCCTTTATTTCAAAGGGTCCTGGGTCCCATCCTATTGTTTTTGCAGCACCCCGAGGGATGTAACCTGTAACAGGTGCTTCCTTCCACAACTCTGAGGGGATCTCAACATACTCTGCTCTCCCTTCTGGTCCTGTAACCATAGCCCGGCGAATAACCTCCCATTCCATTCCTATATAGCTTCGGTAAAAGTCCTCCAATTCCTTATTTCTCCCACTCATATCGTAGGCCAAGGTTACATGAAGGGAACCCTCATCTTCGAAGTCTAGAGACCACCATTGTGGGGTGATGGAAACATAACACTGCATTTTGGGAGCCCATGGTTTCACAATCAGTCCTTCGTCCCCGCATTCAATGCTCAGGCGGAATGCACATAGCAAGTCTCTAGCTATGAGGTTACAGTCTAGTCCACTTGTAATTACAAATTGGTGTTTCACTGACTCATTTCCAAATTGTACTTCCACTGGTTCAGATATCGGGTATTGGCTCACTTGTCCCTGAAAACCAGACAGACTCTGTTTTTCCCCGGACTCAGGGAGATTGAGCTCCGATCGGACAGATGACATGGTTGCTCCGGTGTCTACCAAGAATGTATGTGGGTTTCCTTTAATCATCAGTGACAGAACGGGCTCCTGCTCTGACTGGATCCCGTTTACCACAAGGTTAGCTAGTCAATACTGGGGGAACGGATTGTTTTGGGAAAAGTCCGTATATCTTCCTCGTCCTCGATTCCCTTGCCAACCTCCTCTTCGCTGCCCTTGCATATGGCCCCCTCTTCCCTGTCTACGGGAGGGACATTCCTTGCTCCAGTGGCCCCGCTGACCACAATTGAAACAGGCATCTGACCCTGTTTGTCTCCCTCCTCCTCTTTTCCCTTCAAAATTACGTCTCGGAGGAACGTAGGGTGGGCCATAGTTAGGGGCGGTTGGTCCGTTAGGGTGTGTATCGTACCCATACCCTTCTCTATTAACCCATCCTGGAACACAATACTGAGGCTCCATCTGATATCCTGTTCTGTCTGAGGTGCGTTTCGGCCCTTCCTTTTTCACCACATACTCAGTTTTAACTCTAACTTGGGCCTGACCTTCCTGGTGCTTATTATCCATCCAGTAGTATTTTACTGCCCTATTCATCTGGCTGGAAGTATTCTCTGACCAGTCCATATTATTAGTCCTAATTGCTTGAGAAACCGGAATCGGTAGGCAGTTCAGTAGCATAGCGCAGTACTGTGGTGAGTCTCTTCCCTCACGGTACGCTGTGTCTCCTGATTGATTCCGGTATACTTCCGAGAATCTTTCCAAATATTCATCTGCTCCTTCTCCCTTTTTAGGCCTGGTGTCTAAGATCTTAGTTATGTCAATTGGTTTTTGTAGAGTAGCACTAAGGGCACCCAAAAGACGCTCCTGGCGCTCAACATCATTGTTTGGTATCTGTGCTACCAATGTGACATGAGTCCGGACATTCAATTGGTCCAGGAATTTGGTATGTTCAGCATGGGTTAAAACTTGCTGTATTAGCGACCATAAGTCCCTTGATTCTGCATTATAGACGGAAACGGTAGTCTTAAGGAATTCTATAAATGCGGTAGGTGACTTTCTCCTATCCGGCACCCCGGTTAGAATGGCCATTATCTCGTTAGGTTTCCATGGACAGTACACATCTATCGTTCGGGAGTTGCCGGCTACTCCAACATTGTCTGGGTTTGGGTCAAAAGTGGGATTAGGCATCGGCCTCATTGGTAACTGACGAGGGGTCGGCTCATCCCTAGCTAGTGTCTCAGTCGTACGTTCTAAGTTTAGAGATGGCAAGTCGTCTCCTGACTCTTCAGTTTCTGCGTCTCTAAGTCCCTGACTGTCCAATCTCTGATCTCTCTGCTGACTTAACTAAGTGGGCTGACTGAGAATTTAAATGTTGGAGCCAATAATTCCCTAGTTTTACTTCTAGTACGGGAAGCAACCGGGGAGACAGTTTGAGGCATTATCACAGGGGTCTGAACAGTCTGTACCGTAGGCCCTGAAGAATAGATATTACTGTACTCAGGAGGGGCACTAGGACCCTGGGGAGCTACACGGGACCTACAATTCCACTCATCCAAATGATCATCGTCTCCCCCAGCCAAGGCAAGGCCAATCATTGGATTACATAATCCACTTTTCTCAACCAGTTTGGGCTCGCCCGAAGTCTTTTCAGACCTCTTTTTAGAGCACTTTTCATGAGCACATTCTCCTTTTAGGACCTCTACGGACTTGACCACCCCTCCTTCAGTGAGTCCTATCCCTAACTTCAACGCATTATCCTGCCAACTTGCTAATAACGAAGCTTCTTTCAGTTCTTGACAGTACTGTCTCCATAAAGCAATTAAATCTTTGGCTACTTTATTTCCGTTATTTTTCCAAATTAATTCCTGTGCTTTTATGGCAGTATCTAGGTCTTTAATTCCTCCCAATGACCATTGACCATTCCCCAGTTTTTTATTCAACCCGCCTGACAATTGTCTAAATTGTTTTGCCTTGTCCGGATATTTTTCACACAAAGTCTGTAAGGCACTCCCTGGTTCTGCAGAGGTATCCAGACAACTACCCATTCTATGTCCCGTTTTCCTTTACTCTTAGTCAACTAATTAATACAACCGTATTTGAACAGAATTCAAAGATGGACCTGACTCCTTGTGCCTCACAATCCCAAGTGCCTTTGGTCTCTACGCCCACTTCAGGGTCCTGACCTTCGCGTGGGGGATCTCCCCTCTTAACAACCAGTCAAAGGCTGCGCGTTGAGACAGGCACTTCCTCCCTTAGTCGATCAGCACAAGCAATCAGTTCCTGTTTACACCCACTCACCAGGAACTCGAACTCTAACTCTCAGTGATAATTTTAATCACTGACTCAAGATTCTGGTTTATAACCAATCACCAAAAACTCGAACTCTAACTCTCAGTGATAATTTTAATCACTGACTCAAGATTCTGGTTTATAACCAATCACCAAAAACTCGAACTCTAACTCTCAGTGATAATTTTAATCACTGACTCATCATTCTAGTTCGATCACTGACCCGAAGTTCTAGTTCGATCACTGACCTACCGCTTACAAGTTATTCCCTCAGTCCCTGTACTGACCCTCAGTGATATTCAACCATTGACCTCTTTCTGCTATTTCTGTGTATTCGCCAGACTGACCTGAATCTCGTAAGGACGCCACACGAGTGTTAGCGATTGGACGATTCGTCGTCAGACTTAACAGATTTAGGAAAGCCGATATAGTAAAGAAAAGTTTACTCACACCGGGCGCGCCCTTCCCGTCCTCTGTGTCCAAGACAAACCGCCTCTTACTCCGCGAACTCTCGGTGAACGACCGTTGAAATCCCCGTAAGGGCCACCAAATGACGAACCGGATTCTTTCCCCTCAGTCTGGTTCAGCAAGAACTGATTCGAGTACACCGTAAAGTTCAAACAACTTTAATAGCAGATCTTAGTCTGTAGCTTCAATTCAGATTCCTGAGAGAATCCGAACGATTCTAACAGAATAAGGAGAGACCAAGACAAAGACAAAAACTCATACCTTTATACAAATCCATAGAGGTTGGAACATCATTAACACAAAAGTCAACACCAATCATAAGCCGGGCACAGGCTGCCATGCGGGGTTACATTATTTCCGGCCAATCATAGACAATCCATGTGCTGACCATGTTGCTGTTAGACATCAAAGGGGACACTTCCTCACTTTCCAACTTGGAAGGTTCTTCCCTGTTCCTTCTATTCCTTATCTCCCAACCTGGAATGTCTTTCAACTTTGGCTAAGCTCGTTCCCTATATTGATCTGCCATAAACATGGAGACATTCAGACCAGTCCTTGACTCACATCAAAGACCTATCATTGATAAGACAATGCAGGCCTGCTGACTAAGCAAACATATGGCCCAGCAGGAGGGCCAGGCCACTTGTATCAATCTCAGTTACTAACTAATTAACCCTTTCTAACCATTTTGCATTCTGCTTCTTTGCCACAGAGGCATTTTAATATTTTACTAAAAACTGACCACGTAGGGATTCTCAAACTTCTTTAGTTAGCCACAGTTGGACCACTTTTCCCGTGGAGTTTTTATTCCTCAATGGAATGTATATTCGTTGAGAATTATGAATTATTTCTTTAGATATTTGGCATTGCTTATCTACCATCATATCTTTTAATCTAATTTCCTAATCTCCTTAGGCAACTCGCCCCTCATATCTACGGAATTGGTTTTGTCACTGAGCGGCTGCAGAACATTCTGGAGGGGAAGGGTGAACAGCCAGAGGTCGTGGTCCATATCGGTACCAGTGACATAGGTAGAAAGAGGGATGAGGTCCTGCAGGCAGATTTTAAGGAGTTAGGAAAGAGATTAGGAAGCAGGACCTCAAAGGTAGTAATCTCCGGATTACTCCCGGTGCCACACGCTAGTGAGAATAGAAATAGGAGGATAGAGCAGATGAATGCGTGGCTGGAGAGATGGTGCAGGAGGGAGGGCTTTAGATTCCTGGGGCATTGGGACCAGTTCTGGGGGAGGTGGGACCTGTACAGGCCGGACGGGTTGCACCTCAACGGAGCTGGGACCAATGTCCTCGCGGGAGGTTCACTAGTGCTGTTGGGGGGTGGGTTTAAACTAACTTGGCAGGGGGGTGTAGCAATGGAAAGGAGAAGCAAGGGGCACAAAGGATTGGGGGAGAAAAATAGCACTGAAGCAAGTAATAGCACAGCATTAGGTGGGATCAGTCTAAGAGAGAGTACAAGAAAGTCTAAGACTGGTTCACAGTGCATGTGTGTAAACTCACGAGGTGTGGTAAACAAGGTCGGTGAGCTGCAGGTGCAAATAGACACATGGGAATATGATGTCGTGGTGATAACGGAGACCTGGCTCAAAAAAGGGCAGGATTGGGTAATAAATATTCCTGGATACAAGGTGTTCAGGAAAGATAGGGAAGGAAAGAAAGGAGGGTGGGGGGTGGCAGTATTGATTAAGGAGAATATTGCAGTGCTGGAGAGAGAGGATGTCCTGGAGGGGTCAAGGACAGAATCTATTTGGTTAGAGTTAAGAAACAAGAGAGGTGCCATTACACTACTGGGTATATTCTATAGGCCACCAACTAGTGGGAAGGATATAGAGGAGCAAATTTGCAGGGAAATTACAGAGAGGTGCAAAAGCTATAGAGTAGTGATAGCTGGGGACTTCAACTACCCTAATATAGACTGCGATAACAATAATAATATAAGGGGCACAGAGGGGGAGGAATTTTTGAAATGTGTCCAGGAGAACTTTCTTAACCAGTATGTTTCCGGCCCAGTGAGGAAGGAGGCATTGCTGGACTTGGTTCTGGGGAATGAGGTGGGCCAAGTGGAGCAAGTGTCAGTGGGGGAGCATTTAGGGAACAGCGATCATAGTATCATAAGGTTTAGAATAGTTGTGGAAAAGGGCACAGAGCAATGTAGAGTAAAAATACTCAATTGGAGGAGGGCCAATTTCAGTGGGATGAGAACAGATCTGTCCCGGGTAAATTGGAATCAAAGATCGGCAGGCAAAACTGTAATTGAACAATGGGCGGCCTTTAAGGAGGAGATGGTTCGGGTACAGTCTAGGCACATTCCCACGAGGGGGAAAGGGAGGGCAACTAAAGCCAGAGCTCCCTGGATGATGAAAGAGATAGGGAGTAAGATGAAGCAGAAAAAAGGGGGCGTATGACAGATGTCAGGTTTATAACACAAGTGAGAACCAGGCTGAATGTAGAAAGTTCAGAGGGTAAGTGAAAAAGGAAATAAGAGGGGCAGAGAGAGAGTATGAGAATAGACTGGCGGCCAAAGTGAAAGGGAATCCAAAAGTCTTGTACAGGCGTGTAAACAGTAAACGGATAGAAAGAGGAGGGGTGGGGCTGATTAGGGACCAAAAAGGAGATCTACTCATGGAGGAGGAGGGGATGGCCGAGGTACTAAATGAGTACTTTGCATCTGTCTTTAACAAGAAGATGCTGCCAGAGTCTCAATAAAGGAAGATATAGCTGAGATACTGGATGGGCTAAAAATTGATAAAGTAGAGGTACTTGAAAGGCTGGCTGTACTTAAAGTAGATATGTCACCCGGTCCGGATGGGATGTATCCTAGGTTGCTGAGGGAAGTAAGGGGGCAAATTACGGAGGTACTGGCCATAATCTTCCAAACATCCGTCGATACGGGGGTGGTGCCAGAGGACTGGAGAATTGCAAATGTTACACTCTTGTTCACAAAAGGGTGTAAGGTTAAACCCAGTAACTATAGGCCAGTCAGCTTAACCTCAGTGGCTTTTAGAAATGATAATCCGGGCCGGAATTAACAGTTACTTGGATGAGGGTGAATTGATTAAGGAAAGTCAGCACGGATTTGTTAAAGGCAAATCGTGTTTAACTAACATAATAGAGTTTTTTGATGAGGTAACAGAGAGGGTAGATGAGGGCAATGCAGTTGATGTGGTGCATGTCGACTTTCAAAAGGCCTTTGATAAAGTGCCGCACCATAGGCTTATCATCAAGACTGAATAAAGGGGGCAGTAGCAACATGGATACAGAATTGGCTAAGGGAACAGGAAACAGAGAGTAGTGATGAACGGTTGTTTTTCGGACTGGAGGGAGGTGTACAGTGGTGTTCCCCAGGGCTCGGTGCTGGGACCGCTGCTTTTCTTGATATATATTAATGAGTTGGACTTGGGTGTTCAGGGCACAATTTCAAAATTTGCAGATGATACAAAACTTTGAATGGTAATAAACAGTGAGGATAGTGATAGACTTCAAGAGGATATAGACAGGCTGGTGGAATGGGCGGACACGTGGCAGATGAAATTTAATGTAGAAAAATGTGAAGTGATACATTTTGGTAGGAAGAACGAGGAGAGGCAATATAAACTAAAGGGCACAATTCTAAAAGGGGTACAGGAACAGAGAGATCTGGGGGTATATGTGCACAAATTGTTGAAGGTGGCAGGGCAGGTTGAGAAAGTGGTTAAGAAAGCATACGGGATCCTGGGCTTTATAAATAGAAGCATAGAGTACAAAAGTATGGAAGTCATGATGAACCTTTATAAAACACTGGTTCGGCCACAACTGGAGTATTGTGTCCAGTTCTGGGCACCACACTTTAGGAAAGATGTGAAGGCCTTAGAGAGGGTGCAGAAGAGATTTACTGGAATGATTCCAGGGATGAGGGACTTTATTTACATGGATAGACTGGAGAAGCTGGGCTTGTTCTCCTTGGAACAGAGACGGTTGCGAGGAGATTTGATAGAGGTATTCAAAATCAGAAGGGTCTAGTGAGAGTAGATAGAGAGAAACTGTTCCCATTGGCGGAAGGGTCAAGGAGCAGAGGACATAGATTTAAGGTGATT
The DNA here is from genome assembly GCF_035084215.1 of Heptranchias perlo. Lineage (NCBI taxonomy): Eukaryota > Metazoa > Chordata > Chondrichthyes > Hexanchiformes > Hexanchidae > Heptranchias > Heptranchias perlo. The sequence continues at coordinate 887,761 of NW_027138785.1, forward strand.
GGCAAAAGAACCAAAGGAGACATGAGGTAAAACTTTTTTTACACAGCAAGTGGTTAGAATCTGGCATGCATTGCCCGAGGGGGTGGTGGAGACAGATTCAATCATGGCATTCAAAAGAGAACTGGATAAGTACTGAAAAGGAAAAATTTGCAGGGCTATAGGGATAGGGCGGGTGAGTGGAACCAGCTGGATTGCTCTTGCATAGAAACAGCACGGACTCGATGAGCCGAATGGCCTCCGTCCATTCTGTAACCTTTCTGTGATTCTAAATTAAGACCCTAGCTTCGGACTTAACAACATCACTCCGAAACTCAATATGAAATTCTATCATATTATGATCACTATTCTCCAGAGGATCCTTAGCTATAAGATTACTAATTAACCCTGTCTCATTACACAACACTAGATCTAAAATAGCCTGCTCTCTAGTTGGTTCCTCAACATATTGTTCTAGAAAACCGACTCAAATGCATTCCAGGAACTCATCCTCCAAACTACTTTTGCCAATTTTGTTTGCCCAGTCTAAATGAAGATTAAAGTCCTGCATGATTATTGCATTACCCTTATTACATGCTCCTCTAATTTCCTGATTTATACTCTGTCCAACACTGTAAATACTGTTTGGGGGCCTGTAAACTACTCCCACCAGTGTTTTTTGCCCTTTGTTATTTCTTAGCTCCACCCAGACTGAATCTGCATCGTGATTTTCTGAGCTAAGATCCTTTCTCACCACTGTCTTTATCTCATCCTTTATTAACAGGGCAATCCCCACCCCCCTCCTTTTCCACTATGCCTGTCTTTTCTAAAAGTCAAGTAACTGGAATATTTAGTTCCCAACATTGGTCACCCTGCAACCATGTCTCAGTAATGGCTACTAGATCAAACCCATTTATCTCTATTTGTGCCATTAATTTGTCTATCTTGTTACGAATGCTTCGTGCATTCAGATAATGCGTCTTTAATTTTAACTTTTTTGCTATTTTTCGCTGATGTGACCTGAGTTACTAATGCCCAATTACCCCCGTTGTTAAACTCTCTGTCCCTTCCGGACAGTCTGCTTGGTTTTGCTCAAATTGCTACTCTGTTCCACAGTCTTGACTTTTCTTTTTAGACTTATAAATTTACCCTTACTTGAATCCTCCCCCCCTCCCCCCCTTTTTAGTTTAAAGCCCAATCTACTGCCCTAGTTACTTGATTCACCAGGAGACTGGTCTCAGCCCGTGGAGCCCACCCCGGTGGAACAGCTCCCTCTTTCCCCAGTACTGGTGCCAGTGCCCCATGGATTGAAACCCCTGTCTCTCACATCACTCTGAGCCACGCATTTAACTCTCTGATCTGTTTGTCTGAGAGGAGCCGAGCCGAGCGGAGGGAGCGTCCGATAAAAGGCGGGATTTCAGAGCGCTGAGAACAGCTGAGAGGAGCCGAGCCGAGCGGAGGGAGCGTCCGATAAAAGGCGGGATTTCAGAGCGCTGAGAACAGCTGAGAGGAGCCGAGCCGAGCGGAGGGACCGTCCGATAAAAGGCGGGATTTCAGAGCGCTGAGAACAGCTGAGAGGAGCCGAGCCGAGCGGAGGGAGCGTCCGATAAAAGGCGGGATTTCAGAGCGCTGAGAACAGCTGAGAGGAGCCGAGCCGAGCGGAGGGAGCGTCCGATAAAAGGCGGGATTTCAGAGCGCTGAGAACAGCTGAGAGGAGCCGAGCCGAGCGGAGGGAGCGTCCGATAAAAGGCGGGATTTCAGAGCGCTGAGAACAGCTGAGAGGAGCCGAGCCGAGCGGAGGGAGCGTCCGATAAAAGGCGGGATTTCAGAGCGCTGAGAGGAGCCGAGCGGAGCTGCGACCGAGTTCGAAGTGACGTCAGGAATCAGATCGGGACGCGACACAGGGGAGGCACCTGATTGGTGAGTAGGTTCAGGTGAGTATTTCTACTTATCGACAGTAACTAAAGTAAAAGGAAAGGGAAGGTCTGCAGGTCTTATAGGAAGTAGCGTTTATTTTTTAGTGAATCAAGGTCCCTAGTGTAGTTAACATTCTCTAAATTGAGAACAATTTAAAGGAGTAAACTCCTTAAAGGGAGTGGTAAGTAGTTTTTCTTTCCTTTTTTTTTCTCTTGACACTGTCGTTGTTCTTAAGCTAATTTAAGGGTTAAGTCATGGCAGGAGATCCCAGCGCCGTGTCATGTTCCTCTTGTGGGATGTGGGAATTCAGGGATCCTTCCTGTATCCCTGATTCCTTCACCTGCGGGAAGTGTGTCCAGCTGCAGCTATTGTTTGACCGCTTGACGGCTCTGGAGCTGCGGATGGACTCACTTTGGAGCATCCGCGATGCTGAGAAAGTCGTGGATAGCACGTTCAGTGAGTTGGTCACACCGCAGATAAAAATTACTGAGGGAGATAGTGAATGGGTGACCAACAGACAGAGGAAGAGTAGGAAGGCAGTGCAGGGGTCCCCTGCGGTCATCTCCCTCCAAAACAGGTATACCGTTTTGGATACTGTTGGCGGAGATGGCTCACCAGGGGAAGGTGGCAGTGGCCAGGTTCATGGCACCGTGGCTGGCTCTGCTGCACAGGAGGGCAGGAAAAAGAGTGGCAGAGCTATAGTGATAGGGGACTCGATTGTAAGGGGAATAGACAGGCGTTTCTGCGGACGCAACCGAGACTCCAGGATGGTATGTTGCCTCCCTGGTGCAAGGGTCAAGGATGTCTCGGAGCGGCTGCAGGACATTCTGGAGGGGGAGGGTGAACAGCCAGTTGTCGTGGTGCATATAGGCACCAACGATATAGGTAAAAAATGGGATGAGGTCCTACAAGCTGAATTTAGGGAGTTAGGAGTTAAACTAAAGAGTAGGACCTCAAAGGTAGTAATCTCAGGATTGCTACCAGTGCCACGGGCTAGTCAGAGTAGGAATGACAGGATAGCTAAGATGAATACGTGGCTTGAGAGATGGTGCAAGAGGGAGGGATTCAAATTCCTGGGCCATTGGAACCGGTTCTGGGGGAGGTGGGACCAGTACAAATTGGACGGTCTGCATCTGGGCAGGACTGGAACCAATGTCCTAGGGGGAGTGTTTGCCAGTGCTGTTGGGGAGGGTTTAAACTAATGTGGCAGGGGGATGGGAACCGATGCAGGAAGTCAGTGGGAAATAAAGTGGTGACAGAAACAAAAGGCAGTAAGGGAGAGTGTACAGAACATGACCGGACAGATGGTCTGAGAAAGCAGGGCAAAGACCAAGGGAAGACTAGATTAAACTGCATTTATTTCAATGCAAGAAGTCTGATGGGCAAGGCAGATGAACTCAGGGCATGGATGGGTACATGGGACTGGGATGTTATAGCTATTACTGAAACATGGCTAAGGGAGGGGCAGGACTGGCAGCTCAATGTTCCAGGGTACAGATGCTATAGGAAAGATAGAGCAGGAGGTAAGAGAGGAGGGGGAGTTGCGTTCTTGATTAGGGAGAACATCACGGCAGTAGTGAGAGGGGATATATCCGAGGGTTCGCCCACTGAGTCTGTATGGGTAGAACTGAAGAATAAGAAGGGAGAGATCACTTTGATAGGATTGTACTACAGACCCCCAAATAGTCAACGGGAAATTGAGGAGCAAATATGTAAGGAGATTACAGACAGCTGCAAGAAAAATAGGGTGGTAATAGTAGGGGACTTTAACTTTCCCAACATTGACTGGGACAGCCATAGCATTAGGGGCTTGGATGGAGAGAAATTTGTTGAGTGTATTCAGGAGGAATTTCTCATTCAGTATGTGGATGGCCCGACTAGAGAGGGGGCAAAACTTGACCTCCTCTTGGGAAATAAGGAAGGGCAGGTGACAGAAGTGTTAGTGAGGGATCACTTTGGGACCAGTGATCATAATTCCATTAGTTTTAAGATAGCTATGGAGAAGGATAGGTCTGGCCCAAAAGTTAAAATTCTAAATTGGGGAAAGGCCAATTTTGATGGTATTAGACAGGAACTTTCAGAAGTTGATTGGGAGAGTCTGTTGGCAGGCAAAGGGACGTCTGGTAAGTGGGAGGCTTTCAAAAGTGTGTTAACCAGGGTTCAGTGTAAGCACATTCCTTATAAAGTGAAGGGCAAGGCTGGTAGAAGTAGGGAACCTTGGATGACTCGGGAGATTGAGGCACTAGTCAAAAATAAGAAGGAGGCATATGACATGCATAGGCAGCTGGGATCAAGTGGATCCCTTGAAGAGTATAGAGATTGCCGGAGTAGAGTTAAGAGAGAAATCAGGAGGGCAAAAAGGGGATATGAGATTGCTTTGGCAGATCAGGCAAAGGTGAATCCAAAGAGCTTCTACAAATACATAAAGGGCAAAAGGGTAACAAGGGAGAGAGTAGGGCCTCTTAAGGATCAACAAGGTCATCTATGTGCGGAACCACAAGAGATGGGTGAGATCCTGAATGAATATTTCACATCGGTATTTACGGTTGAGAAAGGCATGGATGTTAGGGAACTTGGGGAAATAAATAGTGATGTCTTGAGGAGTGTACATATTACAGAGAGGGAGGTGCTGGAAGTCTTAACGCGCATCAAGGTAGATAAATCTCCGGGACCTGATGAAATGTATCCCAGGACGTTATGGGAGGTTAGGGAGGAAATTGCGGGTCCCCTAGCAGAGATATTTGAATCATCCACCGCTACAGGTGAGGTGCCTGAAGATTGGAGGGTAGCAAATGTTGTGCCTTTGTTTAAGAAGGGCGGCAGGGAAAAGCCTGGGAACTACAGACCAGTGAGCCTGACATCTGTAGTGGGTAAGTTGTTAGAGGGTATTCTGAGGGACAGAATCTACAGGCATTTGGAGAGGCAGGGACTAATTAGGAACAGTCAGCATGGTTTTGTGAGAGGAAAATCATGTCTCACGAATTTGATTGAGTTTTTTGAAGGGGTAACCAAGAAGATAGATGAGGGCTGTGCAGTAGACGTGGTCTACATGGACTTCAGCAAAGCATTTGACAAGGTACCGCATGGTAGGTTGTTACATAAGGTTAAATCTCATGGGATCCAAGGTGAGGTAGCCAATTGGATACAAAATTGGCTTGACGACAGAAGACAGAGGGTGGTTGTCGAGGGTTGTTTTTCAAACTGGATGCCTGTGTCCAGCGGTGTGCCTCAGGGATCGGTGCTGGGTCCGCTGTTATTTGTTATTTATATTAATGATTTGGATGAGAATTTAGGAGGCATGGTTAGTAAGTTTGCAGATGACACCAAGATTGGTGGCATTGTGGACAGTGAAGAAGGTTATCTAGGATTGCAACGGGATCTTGATAAATTGGGCCAGTGGGCCGATGAATGGCAGATGGAGTTTAATTTAGATAAATGTGAGGTGATGCATTTTGGTAGATCGAATCGGGCCAGGACCTACTCCGTTAATGGTAGGGCGTTGGGGAGAGTTATAGAACAAAGAGATCTAGGAGTACAGATTCATAGCTCCTTGAAAGTGGAGTCACAGGTGGATAGGGTGGTGAAGAAGGCATTCAGCATGCTTGGTTTCATTGGTCAGAACATTGAATGCAGGAGTTGGGATGTCTTGTTGAAGTTGTACAGGGCATTGGTGAGGCCACACTTGGAATACTGTGTACAGTTCTGGTCACCCTATTATAGAAAGGATATTATTAAACTAGAAAGAGTGCAGAAAAGATTTACTAGGATGCTACCGGGACTTGATGGTTTGACTTACAGGGAGAGGTTAGACAGACTGGGACTTTATTCCCTGGAGAGTAGGAGGTTAAGGGGTGATCTTATAGAAGTCTATAAAATAATGAGGGGCATAGATAAGGTCGATAGTCAAAATCTTTTCCCAAAGGTAGGGGAGTCTATAACGAGGGGGCACAGATTTAAGGTGAGAGGGGAGAGATACAAAAGGATCCAGATGGGCAATTTTTTCACTCAAAGGGTGGTGAGTGTCTGGAACGAGCTGCCAGAGGCAGTAGTAGAGGCGGGTACAATTTTGTCTTTTAAAAAGCATTTGGACAGTTACATGGGGAAGATGGGTATCGAGGGATATGGGCCAAATGCAGGCAATTGGGACTAGCTTAGTGGTATAAACTGGGCGACATGGACATGTTGGGCCGAAGGGCCTGTTTCCATGTTGTAACTTCTATGATTCTATGATTCTATGATCCCAATTTGCCCGTGGCTCAGGTAGTAATCCAGAGATTATTATCTTTGAGGTTCTGCTTTTTACTTTGAACTCCTCAAACTCCCCCAGCAGAACTTCATTCCTAGTTCTACCTGTGTCGTTGGTTCCTACATGGACCACGACAACTGGATCCTCCCCCTCATGCTTCAAGTTCTTCTCCAGCCACGAGGAGATGTCCCTAACCCTGGCACCAGGCAGGTAACACGGCCTTCGGGACTCCCGGTCACGGCTGCAGAGAACAGTCTCTATCCCCCTGACTATACTGTCCCCTACCACTACCACATTCCTTTTCGCTTCCCGCATTTGAATGGCCTCCTGTACCACATTGCCGTGGTCAATTTGTCCATCCTTCCTGCAGTGTTTGTTCTCATCCACACAGTCCCCGTACTGCCTGACTCGCAGTCACATCCTCCTGTCGCTGACCACTGACCAAATCTAAACCATTACCTAACCTAAGGGGTGTGACTGCCTCCTGGGTCAAAGTGTCCAGGTAACTCTTCCCCTCCCTGGTGCATCACAATGTCTGCACCTTAAACTCCAGCACTATCGATCCCTCCCCCACTTCCCATGCCTTTCCTCCAATCTGAACGGGACACTTGATTGCACCTTCTTCTGCACTCACACACTCAAGACCTGCTACTGCCCTCTTGACTACAGGTGTTGCTTCTTCCTTTCATCATGCACAATACTCTAAGCTGCCGCAGACATGTTGAAAACTCTTCAACAGGGCACACATTAAACTACTTCCACTCTTCTTGCACGATAAGCTGACAGACACCAGGAGGGTGAGTAAATGTTCAGAAGGAGGTCCTGTTACACTGCAAACATACTGAGACCAATGAAGGAGCTCGCCACCAACATCACTGGCACATAGCATTGGAGCTCTGCTTAATCTACTAGCAGCACCATCGATGGCATAACTGTTAACTTCTGGGTTCATGCACTGCGTTAGAACAAAAAGTGGATTGTAAGGATGCAGTCTGCTTATGGAAATTTCCAGTTGTTGAATAAGAAAATAATGTGAAAGAAGGTGAAACTGTAACAGTCGGGTGTCAAGCAAGATGGCGGACTTGTGTAAGTGAACTGCATGGACTACGGTGAAATGGGTTTTAGTTCACTCGCCATTACAATGAAACTCCACATCCTGTACATCCCAGGTAGTTGCTTTGAACACTGCTTCACTTCTTGGGTTAGAGACAGGCAAGGGCCATCTCTGTTACCTGTCCAGTGCTGCAAGCTTATCATCAACAAATTGGAAAAATTCCAAATACTTTGAGTCAAGTCACCCAACTAACATTCTGCTCTTTTTTTGCTGATGCAGACTTTAAATAAATTAATTGTTTTACAAACAAGGAAAAGATTCAGTTCTCTTTTCATTAAACATAATGACAATAACTAAATTCACAATTACGAGATAAAATACAGAACTCCAGATAGTTTATAGTCAAGTTTCATTAATGTTAGACTGAAGATTAAGCAGGAAAATTTTAAGCCACTGAAACGACAGCCTGGTTTTTAACCGAACTCACTCGGTGGGAATGGGACGGGATCATGTCGGATGCCCGTTTCACATCCCATCGATTTGAATCTCCATTGAGGTCTAATACCCTGCTTCTTTCCTCAAGCAATCACAGATACAAGCAGTGTGGCAATCTGCTACAGCTTAGCCTTTCTGTGCCATGCTTACCCTTGTCCCACTCCCCTTTCTGTGCCATGCTTACACTTGTCCCACTCCCCTTTCTGTGCCATGCTTACCCTTGTCCCACTCCCCTTTCTGTGCCATGCTTACCCTTGTCCCACTCCCCTTTCTGTGCCATGCTTACCCTTGTCCCACTCCCCTTTCTGTGCCATGCTTAGCCTTGTCCCTCTCCCCTTTCTGTGCCATGCTTACCCTTGTCCCTCTCCCCTTTCTGTGCCATGCTTACCCTTGTCCCTCTCCCCTTTCTGTGTCATGCTTACCCTTGTCCTTCTCCCCTTTCTGTGCTATGCTTACCCTTGTCCCTCTCCCCTTTCTGTGCCATGCTTACCCTTGTCCCTCTCCCCTTTCTGTGCCATGCTTACCCTTGTCCCTCTCCCCTTTCTGTGCCATGCTTACCCTTGTCCCATTCCCCTTTCTGTGCCATGCTTACCCTTGTCCCAGTCCCCTTTCTGTGCCATGCTTACCCTTGTCCTTCTCCCCTTTCTGTGCTATGCTTACCCTTGTCCCTCTCCCCTTTCTGTGCCATGCTTACCCTTGTCCCACTCCCCTTTCTGTGCCATGCTTACCCTTGTCCCACTCCCCTTTCTGTGCCATGCTTACACTTGTCCCACTCCCCTTTCTGTGCCATGCTTACCCTTGTCCCTCTCCCCTTTCTGTGCTATGCTTACCCTTGTCCCTCTCCCCTTTCTGTGCCATGCTTACCCTTGTCCCTCTCCCCTTTCTGTGCCATGCTTACCCTTGTCCCACTCCCCTTTCTGTGCCATGCTTACCCTTGTCCCAGTCCCCTTTCTGTGCCATGCTTACCCTTGTCCTTCTCCCCTTTCTGTGCTATGCTTACCCTTGTCCCTCTCCCCTTTCTGTGCCATGCTTCCCCTTGTCCCACTCCCCTTTCTGTACCATGCTTACCCTTGTCCCTCTCCCCTTTCTGTGCCATGCTTACCCTTGTCCCTCTCCCCTTTCTGTGCCATGCTTACCCTTGTCCCTCTCCCCTTTCTGTGTCATGCTTACCCTTGTCCCACTCCCCTTTCTGTGCCATGCTTACCCTTGTCCCTCTCCCCTTTCTGTGCCATGCTTACCCTTGTCCCTCTCCCCTTTCTGTGTCATGCTTACCCTTGTCCTTCTCCCCTTTCTGTGCTATGCTTACCCTTGTCCCTCTCCGCTTTCTGTGCCATGCTTACCCTTGTCCCTCTCCCCTTTCTGTGCCATGCTTACCCTTGTCCCTCTCCCCTTTCTGTGCCATGCTTACCCTTGTCCCATTCCCCTTTCTGTGCCATGCTTACCCTTGTCCCAGTCCCCTTTCTGTGCCATGCTTACCCTTGTCCTTCTCCCCTTTCTGTGCTATGCTTACCCTTGTCCCTCTCCCCTTTCTGTGCCATGCTTACCCTTGTCCCTCTCCCCTTTCTGTGCCATGCTTACCCATGTCCCTCTCCCCTTTCTGTGCCATGCTTACCCTTGTCCCACTCCCCTTTCTGTGCCATGCTTACCCTTGTCCCACTCCCCTTTCTGTGCTATGCTTACCCTTGTCCCTCTCCCCTTTCTGTGCCATGCTTACCCTTGTCCTTCTCCCCTTTCTGTGCCATGCTTACCCTTGTCCTTCTCCCCTTTCTGTGCCATGCTTACCAATGTCCCTCTCCCCTTTCTGTGCCATGCTTACCCTTGTCCCTCTCTCCTTTCTGTGCCATGCTTACCCTTGTCCCTCTCCCCTTTCTGTGCCATGCTTACCCTTGTCCCTCTCTCCTTTCTGTGCCATGCTTACCCTTGTCCCACTCCCCTTTCTGTGCCATGCTTACCCTTGTCCCACTCCCCTTTCTGTGCAATGCTTACCCTTGTCCCACTCCCCTTTCTGTGCCATGCTTACCCTTGTCCCTCTCCCCTTTCTGTGCCATGCTTACCCTTGTCCCACTCCCCTTTCTGTGCCATGCTTACCCTTGTCCTTCTCCCCTTTCTGTGCCATGCTTACCCTTGTCCCACTCCCCTTTCTGTGCCATGCTTACCCTTGTCCCTCTCCCCTTTCTGTGTAATGCTTGCCCTTGTCCTTCTCCCCTTTCTGTGCCATGCTTACCCTTGTCCGTCTCCCCTTTCTGTGCCATGCTTACCCTTGTCCCACTCCCCTTTCTGTGTAATGCTTGCCCTTGTCCTTCTCCCCTTTCTGTGCCATGCTTACCCTTGTCCCTCTCCCCTTTCTGTGTCATGCTTACCCTTGTCCCACTCCCCTTTCTGTGCCATGCTTACCCTTGTCCTTCTCCCCTTTCTGTGCCATGCTTACCCTTGTCCCTCTCCCCTTTCTGTGCCATGCTTACCCTTGTTCCTCTCCCCTTTCTGTGCCATGCTTACCCTTGTTCCTCTCCCCTTTCTGTGCCATGCTTACCCTTGACCCTCTCCCCTTTCTGTGTCATGCTTACCCTTGTCCCTCTCCCCTTTCTGTGCCATGCTTACCCTTGTCCCACTCCCCTTTCTGTGTCATGCTTACCCTTGTCCCTCTCCCCTTTCTGTGCCATGCTTACCCTTGTTCCTCTCCCCTTTCTGTGCCATGCTTACCCTTGTTCCTCTCCCCTTTCTGTGCCATTCTTACCCTTGACCCTCTCCCCTTTCTGTGTCATGCTTACCCTTGTCCCTCTCCCCTTTCTGTGTCATGCTTACCCTTGTCCCACTCCCCTTTCTGTGCCATGCTTACCCTTGACCCTCTCCCCTTTCTGCCCCATGCTTACCCTTGTCCCACTCCCCTTTATGTGCCATGCTTACCCTTGTCCCTCTCCCCTTTCTGTGCCATGCTTACCCTTGTCCCATTCCCCTTTCTGTGCGATGCTTACCCTTGTCCTTCTCCCGTTTCTGTGCCATGCTTACCCTTGTCCCACTCCCCTTTCTGTGCCATGATTACCCTTGTCCCACTCCCCTTTCTGTGCCATGCTGACACTTGTCCCACTCCCCTTTCTGTACCATGCTTACCCTTGTCGTTCTCCCCTTTCTGTCCCATGCTTACCCTTGTCCCTCTCCCCTTTCTGTGCCATGCTCACCCTTGTCCCACTCCCCTTTCTGTGCCATGCTTACCCTTGTCCCACTCCCCTTTCTGTGCCATGCTTACCCTTGTCCCAATCCCCTTTCTGTGCCATGCTTACCCTTGTCCCACTCCCCTTTCTGTGCCATGCTTACCCTTGTCCCTCTCCCCTTTCTGTGCCATGCTTACCCTTGTCCTTCTCCACTTTCTGTGCCATGCTTACCCTTGTCCTTCTCCCCTTTCTGTGCTATGCTTACCCTTGTCCCTCTCCCCTTTCTGTGCCATGCTTACCCTTGTCCCTCTCCCCTTTCTGTGCCATGCTTACCCTTGTCCCTCTCCCCTTTCTGTGCCATGCTTACCCTTGTCCTTCTCCCCTTTCTGTGCCATGCTTACCCTTGTCCTTCTCCCCTTTCTGTGCTATGCTTACCCTTGTCCCTCTCCCCTTTCTGTGCCATGCTTACCCTTGTCCCTCTCCCCTTTCTGTGCCATGCTTACCCATGTCCCTCTCCCCTTTCTGTGCCATGCTTACCCTTGTCCCACTCCCCTTTCTGTGCCATGCTTACCCTTGTCCCACTCCACTTTCTGTGCTATGCTTACCCTTGTCCCTCTCCCCTTTCTGTGCCATGCTTACCCTTGTCCTTCTCCCCTTTCTGTGCCATGCTTACCCTTGTCCTTCTCCCCTTTCTGTGCCATGCTTACCAATGTCCCTCTCCCCTTTCTGTGCCATGCTTACCCTTGTCCCTCTCTCCTTTCTGTGCCATGCTTACCCTTGTCCCTCTCCCCTTTCTGTGCCATGCTTACTCTTGTCCCTCTCTCCTTTCTGTGCCATGCTTACCCTTGTCCCACTCCCCTTTCTGTGCCATGCTTACCCTTGTCCCACTCCCCTTTCTGTGCAATGCTTACCCTTGTCCCACTCCCCTTTCTGTGCCATGCTTACCCTTGTCCCTCTCCCCTTTCTGTGCCATGCTTACCCTTGTCCCACTCCCCTTTCTGTGCCATGCTTACCCTTGTCCTTCTCCCCTTTCTGTGCCATGCTTACCCTTGTCCCACTCCCCTTTCTGTGCCATGCTTACCCTTGTCCCTCTCCCCTTTCTGTGTAATGCTTGCCCTTGTCCTTCTCCCCTTTCTGTGCCATGCTTACCCTTGTCCGTCTCCCCTTTCTGTGCCATGCTTACCCTTGTCCCACTCCCCTTTCTGTGTAATGCTTGCCCTTGTCCTTCTCCCCTTTCTGTGCCATGCTTACCCTTGTCCCTCTCCCCTTTCTGTGTCATGCTTACCCTTGTCCCACTCCCCTTTCTGTGCCATGCTTACCCTTGTCCTTCTCCCCTTTCTGTGCCATGCTTACCCTTGTCCCTCTCCCCTTTCTGTGCCATGCTTACCCTTGTTCCTCTCCCC